>NC_134596.1:27745000-28055000 GCF_037038515.1 Microtus pennsylvanicus
CTAGCTCTTGGGCCACACAGTGAGACCCTAACTCAAAGAAAGAAAAGAAATAGTTACTCTGGGTTCTCATACTGGGTCAGCCCCTGACCAGCCAAGACTTCACATGTTTGGGATTGGGGTTTGGCCAGGGTGGCGTGTCGCTAGCGTGCACTGCAACAGTTGGAGTATGGGTAGCGCTCAGTAACGGTGTGGTTACCCCAGTGTCTGGCGCAACATACCCACTCAGTCGTTAACCCCTAGTAGGTTTCATGCTGCGAACAAATCCCAATGCAGCAAATCCTGCACCATTTTCAAGGCTAATCAAACTCGCTTCCAAGTACGTTGTAAGTTGTCAGAGCTGCCACACGGTGGCGCGCCTGCTCTTGCCTCCGTGGAAACTCTTGAAGGATGGTGCTTTTGACAGGTGTCCGGCTTTTTTTTTTTTCCCCTAACTTTATTCTGCAGCCCTGGTTTGCTTGGAACTCACTCTATAACCTCAGACGCTCTGTGATCATCCCGCCTCTCCCTCCTGAGGGACGAGAATACAGTCTTGAGCCACTACGCCAGCTCCAGGAGACTGGCTCCCAGAACGTGTGCCCTTGACTGCACTGCAGTGTGCTGCCTGCCGGGAAAGGCACACGGAGAAGGATGCTGGGCTTGGCAAGAGCTGCTTTGAGTCAGAGAACTGGCAGTGACGGGACAGAATCTTGCTAAAGCAGGCCAAAGACAGGAACAAGAGTCTGCTGGAAGGGAGAGACAGGAGTGTTTCCTACATTTTCTTTCTTCTTGACCCTCTGGTTTGTTCACTGACTCTCTCAGGTCGCTTTGCTCCTCTGCAAGCCTCCAGCCTAGGCCCTTCCTCCAGCAGACCCAGGCTAGAGAGCAGGTCTCATCCGGTTAGCTCTCAGGGAAAGTGGTGGACATAGGAGCTGTCAACAGGGCCACAGAGGCCCATCTGGTCTAGCTGACAGGGAGGTCATAACGGACCCCTCTGGGTCACAGGCTCTGACTTAGAATCTTCTTTTTAACAAAAGCATATGTTTTCAGAAGTTTGAAGCCATGTGAGGTTCAGCATCATACTGATTAAGTATCCAATGGTGTTTGCAGGAAGGTCGCTTTGGAATCTGGCCCAAACCATGCCACGGTTTCCATGGACCTGAGTTACCTTTGCCCCAGATTACCCTGGGTTTGTTCTGTCTGCTACTAGGAGTCACGTGTTGTTGTTTTTTTTTCTTTATACGCATAAGCACATCTCTTGCCTAAGTAGAATTCATTTTCATCTCCGGCATAAACATCTTCAATTTTAAGCAGGGCCCTGTGTTCTCTTCGGTTCCAGAGGCCTCGATTATAGCCTTTGGAAAGCTAATTACCTTTTCTGAGCTAAGCCTCCAGCAGTGTGGGCTCAGAACTCAGCATTTATTTGTTGAGTGAATGAATGTCAAGAACCCGCCCACACGCTGGCCACTGGGAACATCATGTCTGAGCCTTCAGAGATGTTCCGGACTTCAGCTGTGAGATCCGGGCAAGGTAAGAACCTCCTTATCTTACAGGCATTGTCTACACTTTCAGGCATTAGATGCCCCCACCCCACCCAAAGGGAAATGACCTTTTTTTTTTTCATTTTCTGAGGTCTGTAAAGATGAGAAGGACCCTGGCTGAAAGGAAACCGCAGAGATGAGAAAGCAAAGCTGGGAAGGGGCTGATATTTAGGTAAGGACAGGGTCTGAAGTCCCCAGGCTCCATTCAACTGTCCGGATGTCCCCAGCAATGTAGATGATGTCCTTGACCCACGTCAGAGTTTGAAAAGTGAAGAGGACTCAGGAGGGGAAGAGATGTACAGACCACCCCGTAAAGTAGTGGCCCTGATGTGGCTAACCATCCGGACGCGGGCGTAGCACCGCCCACTTCGCTCAGAAGGAGAAGTCTTTCCCGCCGCCAAGCTAGGCTCGGTGCGCGCTTGCTTCCGAGCAGAAACCCCGGCAGAGAGCGCTATTGGACAATGCGCGGGGCAGCATCAGCACGCCAGAGCCGCTAGGTCAGGACAGCCGAGAGCAGAGGACCCTGGGTTCCCCTGCGAGAACGAAAGGAACGAAGAAAATGTGGGTGGGAGTGTGGGAGACCCTTAAGAACATCTGTGTCTGCAAGAGCTTTCATTTAGTCTGGTCAGATCTCGCAGCTCTGCAGGTCTCGCCAGCTGCGGTTCTGGAACCCAGAGGAGTGGGAGGGATCGTTTGAGCTGCAGAGTGGTCTGGCTTGGTTGGGTCCTGCGACCTTTCTCCTCCCGCTTCCCAGGCCTGCCAGGAGCGGCGCCCATCGAACGGTGCTCTCTTGCTGAGTCCTGAGTCCCACCTGCACCCTTTCTTGGTTCACAGTACCCATCTTTGCCCTCTCATTGGCTCCTCCGTGGCTATGCTCTAGAAATCTGTTCCTAATTAACTGTGCTAATCCTAGGAATGGTCAAAACAGGCAGACCAGAGGCCAGATCGACTTTTAGAAGCCCTGTGCATCAGGGTTGACGACCTGGTAACCCTACAGCAAGAAGGTCATGCTTCAAGTGACCTTGCTCTGGGATAAGCAATGGCCAGCCTTTCCTGGGCCACTGATATTCGAACTTCCTCGTTGTTTCATGGGTTCAAGGCCAACACATAGTCTCTGGGAGACAGTGTCAGGATCCCAGCCTGCCTAGGGTGTTTCTGGGACACATGGCCTTGGAGTCCTTCCTAGGATACCCACCTCATCCCCGAAAGAGTCACACCTCTCTGTAGCCATGGTTCCCATGATGGGGGGGGGAGGGGGGTTCTCCCTCCGTCATACGCTTGGATCTGGGAAGGCATAGCAAGATCATACTTGGCCACTTCTCAGTGAACCTGGGAAGGTGTCATGTTGGGGAGGCAATTTGGACACGGGGCACAGTGGTGCTCCCAGAGGGGATTCCTATTGAAGAGGGACCCCCTTCCTGCACTCCTTTTGTTCAGGAGCAACTTTGAGATGCTGGAGAGACCTGAGGAAAGCCAAGAAGGGGAATGCCAGCTGTGAGGGTGGAAATGGAAGACTGAAGACATGGAGAAGGTCTTTGCTGGTTGTCACTTCCCCATCCAATTCCCGAGATCCAGTTCCCTCAAAAAGCAACCACTAGCCAAGCATCTAGCGGCAAGCCAAAGGGCGTTCAGGCTGAGGTGAGTGGGCCACATTCGTTGGAGGCAGTTGCGACCACTCTCTCTGAGAGTGAGACCCGTGTAACCTCAAGGCGAACCTGCCCTTTTCAGTGACTTTATTTCATCCAAAAAAGGCAGCCGAGGGCGGGAGCGTAGGGGACGAGCTTTGACGCAAGGCCCAGAGCCGCAGAGGCCTAATGGATTCAAGGCCTGCACAGGCTGAGGCGCACCCGCCGGCCTGCCCGCGCTCTCAATAGCGGACAATGGAGTCCCGGGGTGACCCGAACAAAGAATTTGGAAGTAGTTAAACTGCAGAACACGTTCTGGGCCTGGGTGCCTCCTTTCAAAAGGAGCGCTAGGAGAAGAAAAGAAAGCACTGGGGGGTGAAGGGGGTGAGAAAATGCCCAGGGGAAAAGTTGGTAGGTCGTCCTAGTTGCCGCCAGCTACCAGACGCCAGGAATTGAATAGGAAGTGGGGGAAGGGGAAGAGTGGCCCAGTCTGCCAGACTGTAAGGGGAGCCTGAGAAAGTTAGGGGAATGCTGGGGTTCCAAAACAAGGAATAGCCTTTGCCTCAGGCAAGGACACCCCCCCAACACCCACACACCCACACACCCCTACTCTAGATCAAGCCTTCAGGTTAGGCCAGAGGAAGACCATCTTCAACTTTAGAGACTACAGCAGAAGCCAGTGGATGGAGTGCAAGGGAAATGTTTGAACCCTTCAAGGGTTCCCCACCAAGAACAACTACCCCCCACCTCTCTCTCTTGGTTCCTGTGTCTACATTCTTATGGTATTTCCCAGGGTCTCTGAGGCTGCTCTAGCAGGTCTCTGGACACATCTCCCTCTCAGATCCTTTTCTGGAAGCTTCTCTCAGGTTTCCTTTTCCCATTCAGTTCCAGAAGCCTGATTCATCGCATTTATTCCATCTCCCCCTCCCCTGCTTTCCTTCCCCCTCTCTCTTTCTCCTCTTGACCCTGCTCTTCACAACCAGAAATCTAGATTCTTCTAATAAGAAAAATTTCATTATTTTTTTCTTTTAAGGTCAGGCCTCCAAGTGTAGATTGAGGCCATTTGATATTTTATCTCGTATTTTTCTAAACTAAATTTTCCAAAATGAACATACCACGACCTGGGAAGAGAAGACGTCTAGAAAACCAGCTATGTGTGTATCTATTTCAAATTAATTTATAAGAGGAAGACTCTAGAAATATCTTGGGGACCAAAAAAAAGTAAGAAAATAACAGGAAAAAATTTTCGGAGCGAGACCAGGAAGAAGAAAGGAGCTGTGGCAGGCCAGCTTCCGGGAGGTGGTGTCCCAGGAATCCCAGACAGCATTCCCTATTCAAAAGGCTCCCTCCTTTGGGAGGCGAACAGTTTGCAAGGGGTTAACTGCGTTGCTCATGAACTTGGCCTGTCTGTCTGGCTCGTGATGAATGATGAGACCCGCTGACAAGTTCGGCCGGAGGGACCTCCCCTGCTGTGGTGGCGAGAGAAACACACACTGGCAGAAGGGACCCTGAGCGAGCCACCGGGGCGCAAGAGGAAGAGGTGGTTCCGCAGGTCAGGCACTCGGGTCTGCCTGCCCTTTCTGTTCCCGCCTCCTCTTGACCTCTCGCCCCCTTCCTTGTAGCTTCCCAATATCATCTCAGAGCACTAGAATTTCAGGGGCTCTGTCTCGGAGTCCCAGAACCCTGTGCCCGCCCTGCGGACAATGCCGAGCGAGGTGCAGCCAGGCTCCGGAGCCCGCCCCGGGGAGGCCGGATTCAGCATTTGGACAGCGGCTCGGGGGCGGTCTGCGGCCCAACGAGTTTGCAGGTGCACCGCCCACGGGTGAGGCGGGGTGGGGGAGGCACTGGGTCTCGGAGCAGCACGATCCAGCCTAGAACACAACCCAGGCTGTCAATGAGACACGTTCCTGAAAACTAAAGGGTCGCTTCCGAGCCCACGCTGGGACCCCCAGGACCTGCCAATCCTTCATGGTCCCCTCAATCATCACTTGTGTGTGCGAAAAGATCAAAAGACCCCTTTTCGCCCAGGGCGCCTCAAGCCCTCAGCTCTCCTTTCTTCGCCGAGCATCCTGGATCCTGGATCCTGGAGCTGCCAGCGAGATTTCCAGCCCTGGGCTTGTCACCACTTCCCAGGTGGTTGGTGGCTCTGGGTGAGCCCGGTAGTGCGGGTCGTTTGCGGAGAGGGTTGCTCGAACGCAAGCTGGGCAGGGGCAGACAGGGCCGGGTCTCAGGACAGGGCGCCCCTAGCCTCCTGCCTCCGCCTCTCTGTTCCGCACTGGTCCGGGTGAAGCCAGGGGGGGCGGGGGGAGCCGCGCTGACGTCACTGCGGGCCGTGCCGGCCCGAGAAGGCGGCGCTGAGCCGCTCACAGCCCGGAGAAGCAGCGCGCTGCCAGGAGCCCCCGCGCCACCGCCGCCGCGCCTGCCTCTAGCAGCTCTCGGCCACGCGACCGTGCGAGTAGCGGCTCCTGGAGGGCGACCGGAGCTGGGCCTGAGCCTGGGGACTCGCCTGATCCTGGGCGACCGAACCACCGTCACCACAACCGCCCCACCCCCGCCGTCGCCTCATGGGGCCCCGGCCCCCTCCTGGGTCCGTAAGTTCCAATGCCTTTTGCGTTTCGGTCAGGCCAGCAAAGAGGAGCTAGGGCGCCAGGGCGGTAGTCTGCACTAGGACAGCGTCAGGAAGACGGTTGGACTGGTGAAGGGGCCTGGGGTATCCCTGCGGGTCCCTCTTGGGTATCTCACGGGGCTCAGGGCTTTCCTTGACTACTGGAGGGATGGGGGTTGCGCTCTGATTGTGGGTCAGAGCTCAGGCATCTCTCGCAAATCGTCAAGACCAAGGTCAAGGGTCTTGGGACAGTGAGACGCACCCACGGTGTTCAGAAAGGGACAGGGTAAGGGGTCCGATGGAAGTTGTGGGAAGGTAGAAAGGTTTGAGAGAAAGAAAATGTTTCTAAAAGAGATTCCAGGGAGTCCCCCTCCCTAACCCCTTCCGTGACTCCCGTCTTCCTTCTTATCCCTCAGCCCCCGCCAACACACAAATAATCTACAAAGTGGCTTCCCGGGAAAACGTATTTTGAGAGAATGCAACACACAGCACCCGCTCTAAACAAGATTTATGACGCCCCTTTCCCCTTCTGAAATGGGAAGTTGGGAAAGCTCTTCTGCTCAGCACCCCCGCTCTGTGCTTTCGGACAGGCCTTTGGATCTGTCTGTGGGTGTCTCTGGAGCCTCCTCCAGCCCAGCCTTCTCTGAGCTGAGAAGAATGAGGGAAGGGATGGAGGCTGAGACTGTCGAGGGGGCTTCTCTGGGAGCAGCTGGGATGGTGGGGTGGCGTAGGATGGCCCAAGCAGAGCAAGGAGGTGGCCAACTCTAGCAAGGAGAGACTCCAGCCCAGATCTCTGGAGCAGTAAAAACACCCCCCCCCAAAAAAATTACAAGCTTAGAGCCATTGTGCTAGGGACTGAAGCAGGGTGCTGAGTCTAAAGGGGAGACCCCCTTTGAATCTCCATGTTCAGGAGGTGATAGATTCTTACACCTTGGCGGCAGGGCAGTGGGGGATGGAGTTTATTTGAGGGTCTGGCTTTCAATCAAGGGAGGCCAGAGGCAGGCTAAGTGGGCAGAAGCTGGGGTACACCTCAAGAGTCTCTACCAGCAATATTGGCTGCTAGAGGTCCTGAAGAAAGGCTTAGCCTTTGGAAAGGGTGTTTTTGAGGTTCCTGTTTAGAAGAGCCCGCACCCTGCCTGCCTACACCTCAGCTGCTGGGGAAACAGGCCGGTGGAAAGCCAGAGAAGGAACTGCAGCCCAATTGGCCATGTGTATTTGAGGGTAGGTGTGGAGGCCTCTTAGCCTCTGGGTACCAGGAGCTGGCTCCAGCTGAGGGAACCCAAAGCTGGATCTCCCAATGAACAGCCTTTCCAGCCTCTAGACAATAGGAAGATCAGCTCATCAAAGCCTGGGCCCGAGGAAAGAATGAGAGAGGAAGGCAGCAATGGGGGAAAAGGCACCTGGAATAGGCCTGGGTTGTGGCTAGAGATTCTGTGTCTTAATTACAGCCCAGAGGGGATCAAAAGGAGTGCTCATTCCAGAGTGAATAGCAGGCCAAGAGGCTACATCTGCTGCTGTGTTCCATCAGCCTCAGGCTCCCAGCCTCAGAATCTGGGCAAGTCTGGTCACAGGACAAGGGTGTGAGCAAGGCTGTGAATTGGCCCATCCTTCTCTGAACCCCTTAACTCATTGTGTCCTGAAGGGGAAGGTGCCCATCTATGGCCTGTATTGAACTGAATAACTACTGATCATCGAGAAATAGAAACGTGGGCTAGAGGCAAGTGGAGCACTTGCATACAGATTGCCCGCACAAGTAACACACCAGCCTTAGGGGCAGCCTGGGGAGAAAGTGCAGTGTGGGTTTCCTGAGTCGGTGGGCTCTAGAACAAATGTCTAGTAGCTTCTGTAGATTCAGTTAAGGGCTTTTTTTCCCTCTGTGGAGCTTTGACTATGAAAGACGTTGTCTTCTATCTTTGGTGGGGATGTCTAAATGCTGGACTTGCCCCCTGGATGCTTGCTTCTCTAATTAGCCTTAGGCACCCCTAAAGCTTGGGTTTCAAACCCTAGCTGACAGAGGAAATTCTGGGCAAGTGGAACCGCAGAGGGAGAGAAATGTCAGGTGGGTGATTCTCAGCACCATGGCCAGGGCCCACCAGCCGCCGGCAGTTTTCTAGACCCAGTGGTGGTTCTTCTTGCGAGTTAAGGACTGTGCTGGGACAGTAGGCTAGAGGCGAGAGATTGACGTGGGAGGAAGTGCGTCGAACTCAACTCAGACCCAGTCCAGGATGCAGAGGAGGAGACAATTAGAGCCAAGGTCAGTAGGGTCTTCCTTGAGTAGCCTCGGCTCCAAACAATGTGCCTCTGCTGGGTGCTGACCTGGGGGCTTCCCCTGCTGTACCTGGGTGTGGCTGCTAACAGACAGCCCATTGCCCTGCCCCATCAGAACAACCTCCAAATGGCAGGCAGCTCGTGGTTCAAGGTTCAGCCTTACTGTAATCTCCCTCCTGAGAGTGAGCCTATGATGCTTTCATGCCCCTGGGTACTGGAGGGGGAAAATGAAGGAGTCTCTGTTCCAGGATGGTGTCTTATGCCAGCATGGTGTGGGTGCCTCTGCCTGGTCGACCTCACCTGTTCTGTCAAGGGACGTGGTTTCCTCAAAAACAACAGAAATGCGGCCTTGGTGGCATTGACCTGCTGCACCTGAACTGAATGTAAAATCAAGCTTTTTAATCTTTCTCCCAGAGCGCTAACCAGCCCTAGGCTTGCGGGCCAGGGCTCCAGTGTGCTGTTACCGTGAGCCTCGCTGAGGAGCCATTTTGTGCAGCATCCTGCTTAAATTGCACTCTGAGAAGGCTCCTTCTTTTCTCTCTCTCCTCTTTCTCCTGTCCCCTATTTCCCCCTTTCTTCCCCCCCTCTCACTCTCAGGTGAATCCTGTTCACACACCTCCCCTCTACCATCCAAGCTCAGGGTGGCCCAGAAGGACTAGAGCTCAGGAGGTCCCCCACACTGACAGACACACAGCTAAATGGAAAAGGGTGTAGATTCCAGAAGCCGTAGGCGGAGAAGAAAGGGGCACCTCCTAATTATGAAAATCCTTTAGAATTAACCACGTAGGGCCAAATTTGAGGTTCCTTCCAAATCCTAGCTGTTGGTAGGTCGGTAGGTCGGCCTCTCTATTTCTCTGAGGCTCATCTAGGTCTGGCTTATGTCCCTTTTCTGGAGAGAAGGATGTGTCTGTGAGGTGGAATTTGGAGAGTGGTGTTTTACCGCTAGCTGGCTTGGTCACCGGCTGACGAGAATGGCACTGGGAATACAGCCCACCTTGGATTTTGGGTCAAGCTGAAATAGGACAAATCCAAAACAAGCAGCAGTGTAAAGAGGTGCATGGTAAAGCCTCTCTCCTTGACAAAAATCCAGATGTGTTATTTAAAAGGAGAATGCCTTGGATGTGTTTAGGAAAATCTCCAAACCCCTTCCAAACCACCCGCTTTGGGCCTATGCTTCGAACACACCCTGCAGAGGTTTGCTGGTGGAGAGTGGCCAGGGATTTCCAGCCCCACTAAAATAGATCTGAATGAGTAGCCCCTACCTAAGCCTGGGGTGCTCCCTGGACCTTAGGACAGGAGTCTCTGACACTCCTGTGTAGTCACTGCTGGGATCCCGGGATCAGCTAGCCTACTCTATTGTTGCATTTCCCCCTAGCTCCTGGAACAAATCTATCGAATTTTTCATATTTAATCCTTGGCCTCCCAGGGATGGGTGCAGGGGTGAGTCAGAGGGCCCAAGTGGGAGCATAGGCACCAGGAAGAAGGGAGTGGTTTCAAGAGAGCACCTATGTGCTAGTCACATTTGGGAGCCTGAAATGGAGCTCCAGTTGAGTGGACAGGCTCAATTCTAGTGTGGCTCTGGGAAACCCAAGGTGTCAATCTTTTTGCTCTGTGAACCAGTTGGAGTGAGTAGGCCAGTTGTGTGCTGAGAGTAGAAAGACGGTAGGAAATGTGGGTTTTTTCTCTCCCTGTGGGAGATAAATAGGAGCCCAATTCCGGTCTTGGGTATCTTCAAAGCGCCAGGGCCCAATCGATTGCACCTTATTGGCTATGCCTAGGAATAACCAGAGGGAAGGGAGCCAGCAGCCTGATATCAACATCTAGAACCTGGTTTGAATGTAGCTTGCCGCTGGAATCCTTACAAGTCAGGCGTTATGTATGGGATACACTTACTGATCTAGACACAGGAGGACACTCAATCCCTCCCTTAACCCCCAGTCTTTACCGCGTAGTCTGCACAGTGCTGGGTAAGGGGAAAGAGAGACAGTAGATGAAGTGACCGGTTCGCAGTCTATCAAGCGCTCACTTGGGTTGCCCTGGCGAGACCACGACCTTAACCCTCTTCCCTCAAACTCTAACTCTGGTGGTCTGCGGTGGCCTCCAGGCACCCAAGACTTTGAGGGGAGGTCAGAGAGACTGGGAAGAAAAGCCAGAGGGTGTGCATCCAGGGACGCAGGCCTAACGCTTCTGAGGGCAGAAGGGGGCACTCCCCTGTCCTCGCGGCGCAGGAGCCGTGGACGCCGAGGCCATTGTAAGGCTGGGTGGTGCCGAGCGCGGGAAGGGGGCTGGGATTTGAATGGGAGTCCGTGATAGGCCGATTCCCGGACTGACGTCACTTCCCCGCGGGGCGATTAGCCTGCGAGAGGAGGGCTGACGGTCCAGTGCGCTGGGGGCAGCCGGGGCGCCCGAGGCTGCCCGAGCGCAGCGCACCGGTGCCCCGAGTGCGCCCTGGGTTGCCGTCGAAGCGGGCCGCGGACGCACTGAACGGAGACCTGGGGATAGAGATGCCGCGAGGGCGAGGGAGGAAGGGAGCTGGGCGAGCCGGGTAGCGGGAGTCCGTGTGTCTGTGTGTCTGTCGGTCCCCTCTGGCTCTCCGCGTGCGCCCGAGGCTGCGGGAGAGGCGCCCGCTCAGGCCCCCGCGCCGGGTCGGCAGCGGCACGTGGGGCCCACAGCGCGGCAGCGGTGCCGGCGAAAGGAGGCCCGTTTCTCTCTTTGGTTATCTAGCTGTATGAGTGCCACAGAGCCGTCATAAAGCTAGATAACCGAAAGTAGAAATGACTCTCACAACTTCTCCGTGCGATTGCCCGCCCGGCCGCCCTGGCCACAGGAGCCAAAGGAGCCCATTGAAGCCCACGCCAACCAGGGACTTCAACTCGACGGAGCGGCCGCGCCCGGACCAGGTATCCGACCTCGGCTTTCTCAGGAACACCCGCCGCATCCTGGAGGTACTTCCTTCACCTCTTCCTCGTTCCCTGCCCCCTATCCCCATTCCCCAGCGCCGAGGCTGGAACCCCAAAGTGGAGTGGGCTGGGGGCAGGGAGCGGGCTGGGGTTGCAGAGGGGTCGCTGGAGGAGAAGGCGCCAGCCTTTGCCTTCACCCCATAAATCAGGCTTGAACAATCCGCTCCCGGAGCTGCGGACGGGGATTTTGGGATGCAAATGCGATGAGAAAGAGAGGGGGAGAGAGAGGAAAGGAGAGAGAGAGAGAGAGAGAGAGAGAGAGAGAGAGAGAGAGAGAGAGAGAGAGAGAGAGAGAGAGAGAGAGAGAGAGGAGAGCGGTAGGCAGTGGGGTGGGGGGAGTAAAAGGGTGGGCGGGGGGCTGCCCTGCCGCTAACAATGCGGCCTTTATCGAATTATTCGACGAGTCAGCCCCTGAGCGCCATTAGCATACGGCTGGGGGGTTGCTGGAGCTTCGCCCCTCGGTGAGGTCAAGTTCTTGATAATTTGATCACTTTTCACCGGCTCTGGCAGCTGCCTTTGTGTGCAGTTGGGGGGTCTGTGTGCAGCGTGAAGCGGAGCAGAACTGGCGGGGAGTGTGCTCAATGGCAAGGGGCCTAGGCGGGGGCCTCCCGCCCCGACCGACCAGCCCTGCCCTGCATACAAACCAAGAGCAGGCTGGTGGGCGGGAGAGACCTAACCTCTACGACTGCCCCGGTGCGACGACTTGAGCCGGCGTCTCCCCAACTTCCCCAACTGGTTAAGGGGCAGCCAGGCTCTCTGGAGCTCTTCTCCTTCCCGCCCCAATAAGTGGCAACATAAGATGTATTACAATGTCTAGCAAATAAAAAAGCAATTGGGGAAAATCTGAATTCCGTTCCCATGGCAACCTAATGCTGCACACCGGCCACTCAAGCTCCAGGTCCCTCTTAGCTGGGCGCAGCGAGTGGGGCGTGCCACTGCTCAGTGTACGAGGTTCTTAGCCCCACGTAGCGCCGAAGATCCCCCTTCGGGGTTTATCTGCCTTCCAGGCCATTCTCCTCCTTGACACTCCCTTCACCCTCTTTCCTTATCTTGAAGTTTGGGGCCCCTGCAACTTGGGAAACCGTTGACCGCCCCCACCCCCAGTGGATCTAGATCCAGCTATGGGCCCTGTCGAGCTGCAGAGAAGAAAGGATCCAAAAAGTCAGTCCCTTCACGTTCCTTGAAGGGCTTGCAGTTGTTTTTGCGGGAATATCGGTGTGTGAGTGCCTTACCAGATTGACTGGGAAGGACTGGAGCCACCATCCTGACTTGACCCGTTTTCATTTCCTTGAACAAATAAGGAAGCAGATGGGGCGGGGAGACAGACTCCTCCAGGGTCACACGGCTCAGAGGTGGCAGAGGTGGGCCTTACCTATATATCTCTTTACCTCCATCTTGGCCCAGTTCAATCCCAGGAGCCTCCGCCTTGGTTTTTTTTTTTTTTTTATAAGATTGTCCTCTCGGCCCCCTTGTAAGAATGGAAATCTTTTTCCATCTTCGCACCTACAAGTCGCTTTTTCTTTGCTTAGCAAAAAAATATTTTAACAAACAAAAAGAAAAGGCTACGTGTGTAAAAGTCAGACATTCAAGAGGTTACAATAGGGAGACCCCTTGGCTCTGGAGAAGGGAAGGTATGGCTGAGGCAGGTGGAGACTTTGCGCTGTGTTGCCATTTGAATTTTAGCTGCTGGTCCAAATTAAGAGCAGGCAGGCAATGGCAGGAAAGCAACTATCTCTGCCTCCTCCTCCTCAGAGATGATCACTGGGTGGAAGAAGGGTTTCCGTGATCCTGTTACAATGCCTTCCTTTTTGAAAGCCCAGTCTCTCTCTACCTGTGAAGGGTCACTCACTGGCTTGGTACCCCAGGAGCACCCCCCACCCCAGCATCTCCTGGGCCTGCCCTCCCTTCCCAGTGCACTTGGGAGCCTGTGTGCTGCTGGTGACCTCATTTCAGACGAAACCAGAGCAGCTCTCCCAGCCTGCTAGCCCAGCACTCCCTGCCTCCACGCCTCACAGCTGAACTGGGCTTCTGTGGACCCTGCCTCACCTTCACCGCTTACATCCTTCTTCCCACCATCCCTGCTCCTTTGCTATTTTGGAAGAACCGGTCCCTCCATAAGGCAAAATGGCTTTAGAGCATCACAGCTGTGCCTGTGCAGTTCAAATGTGTGTTGCTTTGAAACGCCAGCTTCCCTTGCTGTCAGGGGCAGGCCTGAACCTCCATCAGGACTGCGGTGGAGGAAGAGTCCAAGCCTGAGGAAGTGCAGGACTTTTTCTGCTTGCTTTGTACCAAGGGGGAATCTGCTGATACAAAACCTTGCACCTAAGGGAAAGGATGAGGGCTTCGAGGGAGGTAGTGGTGGCGCTTGATGGAATGGCATACTGATTCTGATTCAGACTTTATCCTCACACCCATTAGAAAAGGCTTTAAGGCGTGCCAACCCACCCATTTCATCCTAACAGAGACATGTTCAAATCCTACCCCGGACACTTGGAGCCCAAGATACAGGCTCAGAATTATGTTCCTTATCAACCCCCCTAGCTAGTTTAGGCCTGGAGGAGCCAGCAAGGCCTGGGGCCTCCTCAGCCTTTGCTTCCCACCCCATCCCCTTCCCATCTGTTCTCCAGGTCTCCTCTGGTCTGGCTGCCCAAGTAACAGTGGGCTACACTGTTCCAATTTCCACTAACTAGTCTCTTTCCAAAGAAAAGGCTTGTGGGCCCCGAAAACGCGGCTGAAAGTAGAGTTGGAAGCCAGAATTGGTTGGGATCTCAAAGATGTCAACCCCTTTCATTTTACAACTAGAAACACCACGGAACCTTTGGCAGAAGGTCGCACGGAGGCCACTTGGCAGGGCAGGGTTGCAGGCAGCCCTCGTTGATCACGAGGCTTCGAGAACAACTTCCTGGTCCACGGAATTTCAACCCTGAACCATACCAGCCTCATATAGGCCTCAGCCTGACCAATGAAAAGCTGGCATCAGCAGGCATCACCGAAACGCAGGCTGCTGTGAGGCCAGGAGCCCAGCTCTGGACTGGTCCAGGAGTTCTCGACCGCAGTCCGACCTCCCGGGAAATGGGAACAGAGCACGAAGCAGCGGGGCCAGGAGGCCTCCCAGGACCCAGCGCGACGCTGAAAAGCATGAAGGGTCGGAATTAGGCCCTCATTTAGCGAGCGTTACTAATCCGAAGTTACAGCGCTAATTCCCTGATCCCGCCGCTCCCACACGCAGCGCCGGGATTAGAGGCGAGGCCGCTGCTGCCCCGCCCTCGCCCCCAATGCGCAGCCCCGCGCCCCGGGGTCCGCGGATCCCGCTAAGCCACCGGACTGCGCCTGGCAGGCCAGTGTGTGCAGATCGGCCTGCGGGGAGCGCTCATCCGTGAGCCCCAGGACATCCTTACAGGGATTGATGCGCCCTCCAAAACCCCTGAGGAGCAGTGCGGCCCGCAGGGCCTTCTCCCACCCGGGTGTCCGCACCCAGAGGAGCGGCCCTTTGGAGGCTGCGGCGCCATTTTAATTGCCTTCTCTTCCACCCTTGGCTTCTCACGCGCGTGGGGTGGGGTGTCCTTGTCCCCTATTCCACCCAGACTGGAGCCCATCCTACCTTCCTCTACCCTGGTTTATATGACCAATCAGCTCTGGCCTAGGGTGGGATGCGCGTTACCATGGCGACAGCCAGAGCCCCCTAGTAGTGCTACCCACCTGGACGGGGGTAAAAGGAAAATTGGGGACAAGCGAGAGGTAGGGGCCTAAAGGAAGATTATGGCACTTTATCCTCTCACTCACTCCTTATTAGACCCCATGGAGATGTGGGCAATGTGGACCCCATCTTGGTAGATAGCTGGGCTTGTCCCTGCTTTTTATTTTTTAAGTCAGTTTTTCAGTGAGCTCTCCATAATCTTTCTCATCTTGGTCTGAAGGTCCCTCTTTCTTCCTAAGAGAGTATTCGGGAGTTCCCAAAAGCTTTCCCTAAACTTCCTGTGATTTCAGGCGAGTCAGTTTTCTCATCCAGAAGATGGGGTGTTCGTTCAGGTGCAGCCAAGAAAAACAAGTTTATAGTGGGTGCTCTGTCGTGGTTAATGCCTTCGAGGACAGGGCTTGGGGTAAGACTCAAAAACTGTATTGCCCTTTCTATCTAGGGAAGCCAAATTTAGGTGTCTCAGGGATTCCTAGAGTTAGCTTTTGATTTCTCCTCCAGACAGCTGGAAAGTGAAGAGAAGGGAGGGTCGTTAGCAGTAGAACCAGGGTGGGGGCTGTGGCTGGAACAAAACCTTGGTCAGTGGCTCTGAGAATGGGCGGCTGCAGCCCCTATAGCGCTGGCTCCTTCCTTCCAGCCCGGTCCGGCTTAAGCACCACTTTAAGTGGTCCCGGCATTCACTGGCCAGCCCCTCACCGCAATTGAGCCGCAGGGGTTTGAAAAGAGGGCCAGGGCCTCAATGACAGGACCTTGGGCCAGGCTAATTGGTTTTGGTTCAAGGGGATACTAGATTTGTGAAAAGCTCCAAACCGCCTTTCCCACGCCAGAGCCAGGTCACAGCATCACCGAGAAAGGTTGGAAGAGATTGGGGCCAGAGGAGAAGTCTTGGAGCCAGGTGCCTAGGGCTGGTCCTCTTGCACTATCCGAAATAGCCCTCTGCTTGAAGAATAGGGGGTTGTGAGGGGCCTCAGCAGCACCTGTG
Organism: Microtus pennsylvanicus; assembly: GCF_037038515.1. Classification (NCBI taxonomy): domain Eukaryota; kingdom Metazoa; phylum Chordata; class Mammalia; order Rodentia; family Cricetidae; genus Microtus; species Microtus pennsylvanicus. The sequence continues at coordinate 27,760,652 of NC_134596.1, forward strand.
TTTAGGGGCAGCCTGGTCGTGGAGATAGTCATCCAGCACTCCTGGGCTGTGCCAAGAAAACGGTCTCCCACCTCTTACCCTTTGGCTAACCCTCCTTGTGAAGAGGTCCCACTTTCCCTGCTGGGGTCATTCAGAAAACAAACAGAAATGGTGGTGTTAATAGTTCTCATCCCAAGGGCTAGACCAAACCTGGCCTTTGTCCTGAGACTGTACTATAGTTGGTCTCAAGAAGACCCACCTGTCCCTTGATATGTCTCTAAACTATCTTGAACACTGACAGACATTTCAGAAACAAGAAACAGGAAGTCCTCAGTACTTGAAAAAAGTAATAATAAAAGTGGTGATCCAAAGGTTTCTTTACAGTCTCAAAAACCAAGCATTTATTGTGATATGCCTTAAATCTAGTATGACTGCACAAAGTGTCTTTGTAAATTCTTTACAGTGTGTATCTCAATACCTATGTGTTTGTACCAAATGGTATATAACATACCCATTCTTAAGTGCACATATGCACACATTTTGTTGATATGTAGGATTCTACACTTATATTAACAGTCATGGGAGTGTGCTATAAGAGTCAGCTTTACTGGATTTTTTCCTTAATACTATGGATGCTATGGAGTGCTCCGCCACAGAGCTACATCCCTCCTCAGGCCCTATTTAAAGTGACAGTACATCCACAAAGACCTGTGTGTGACCCATTGTGTCTATGGAACATTCCAATGGGATCAGGAGCTGAAGAAACTGCCTCCCCCAGTCTTCCAAATTTTGCCCTGTGTTTGCCCATGTGAAGCATATGATCAGTAGGGAAAAGGTACTTGGGAGAGATAGAGAACTCGATGTATTCCATTTTCTATTTTTATTTCTATTTTTAATTGCCCAGAGCCTAATTTCTCTGGGCCTCTGTTGATTTGCACATTGGAGATTCATGTGTAAATATGCATGTGGCATGTATGCACGCCTGGGCCTTCTTATCACCAAGTGTGCGTTCTCGGTGTTTAAATACACACAATCCACACCGAGGCATGATTATGGGCTTACTATTTGCCTCTTCTCTAGAATCGGGTTAATTTTCCCTTGGCTAATCCTCAAACCCATTAAGTTCTCCTCTCCCCACCCCCACACACAAAAAAAAATTGCAAACCCTACTACAGACCAGTGGGCTCGCCCTGCTTCTCCAGCAGGCAGCTCTCCAGGCAGGGTGCTGGAGTGAAGGTCCCTATTAGGCAGACTTCATTAATGTTACCAAATATACCCCGGCACATTTACTCGTCTACTATGAAGTATTATCATAAATAATTAAAATTAAACTGCACTTGTCAAAATAAATGAACAAAGTAGAGTTAGTGATGTCTTTGCTTTGATTTGCTTGCTAGGGGTTTGCTTATTCACTAATTTGAAGAAAAGAAGAAAGGGAAGGAGGAAAGAAAGAACAGAACAGACTGCCATGGGAAGGGCAGAGCCGTGGAGAGAGGAGAGGAAAACCCCTCAGTCATCTGCCATTGGGTTTCCAGTCATTAGGGCACTCTGGGAGGCTGGAATGCAGCCTCAGACGTCAGCTCATAATGAATATTGAGGTGTGGATGTGGAAGGGGGGACTTCTTTGTTTACTGAGGAATGGCCATGGGAATGGGGGAAGAGGATTGCCTTTGGGGATTAAGGAGTGGGCTTTGTTTTTATGAAGGGCCTTACTTCTTTTCTGAAGTTTTCTGCAGCTAATTGATTCAATTCAGACATTCCTCCTCCCCACTCGGCCAGCCAAGGCCTCGTGTTTGTGATGTGCACAGCCCTGTTTCTCCATCTGCTCTGGCCCCTTTCTCCATGGTGACCCCTGAAAAGGGGTGTGAACCTGCACATCAACCAGAAAGAAGCTCTGGAGAGATCAGTCAGGGGCCAACACCTTTGGGTGGATATGTGAGGCACACACACACACACATACACACACATTCCTAAAGGCATTATTTTCATCTGAAAATAGATTATAGGTGTACAATTCTATGAGTTCTGACAAATTTACACCCAAGATAGCAGTTCCCCCCTTCCAGAAACTTCTCTCTTGTTTCTTCCCAGTCTACCTGCTCCCCTCTCCCCAACCGCCCTTTGAGGTCTCTGTCAGTTTTACCCAAATGGAATGTAAGCCAGCACTTTTAAAGAGGAATTCATTTCAAGTCCGGAGAGAGCACACTGTCCTTGGAGGCCTGGCTGAACACGTGCCCACGAATATGGGACTTAGGTCAAGCATTCTTCCCTTCAGATGGACCCAGAAGTCAAACCTGTAATTAGATGGGGGTGGGGGCTGGTTTGGGCTGGTCCTTCCACAGGACAGCCCTATTCTCACCCTAGGTCTGTTAATGAGCTGGGGACAGGTGAGCCTCACACATTCCAACTTGACTGCCTCCAGCGGCATCCAGGAGCTGCTGGTGAGCTATTAATGGAAGGTGCGGGCTTTGTGCTAATTAGACCGCCTCAGCTTCCATCTGTGCAGGCACTGGAGCCCCTCACTGGCCAGCCTCACCACCCCCACCCCAGCATACAGCCTAGTTCTGTTACCCCCATGAATTAGGGGGCACAGTGAGCAGAACTGCTTCTGGCTGGCTTAGGTCAAATCCCTAGTCTTTGTGTGTTTCTGAAATGTATGGGGTGGTGGCATTTCTCAGCCCTTCTCCCCCTTGTTAGGGTATAGTTGGATCTCAGCGAAAGTTGGATGGAAGTTTGGGACCCATGGCCACCCTCCAGGGTGGGTCAGTGTTGCAGGTCTGTCTGGGATTGTTTTGTAAAGGGCTTCTCTTGTCTGCCTCCTGGAGAGGGTGGCCCCAGTCCCTTGCTATTACTCCCCTTAGTCTGCATCTCCCACCCACCTCACCTCACCCTACAACTGCCCAATCTTAGCTGCCTCAGCCAGCCTAAGCCAAGAGCCATAGCCCTTACTTATCTGAAAACAACTATTAAAAAAAAAACCTTTAAAATGTATTTATTTCACTTCAGGCCTCATGGATTTAATTTTTGCCTCTTATAAACGTTTCATTGAAAAAAAGACCCATGTCATGTCATTTAAAGAAAAAGCAGCTCTCAGAATAGGAGAGCTCCTTGTCTAACATGAAGGAAAAAGAGGGGCATTTCTGAGAATGTTCTTTTTTTTCTTTTCTTTTTTTAGCTCCTATAATCCCTCAGGGTGTGTGCAAAAATATCAAGCCCTTATATCAATGTATCTCTTATTATTCTGGTTGGGTTATCCTGCTAATAATACCGTTGTCAACGGTGAGAGGATTATTGGCCACGGTGGAACTTCTCCAGGTTCCCTCAAGAGTTTGGACCTACACTGGAGGGTGAAGCCTGGAAGGGCTGCAGAAATCCCCTGCTTATGGGGAAGGTAGGACTGACTTGCTTGTGTGGCTTTTTCTGCCCCTGGAGGTGTTAATTCCTCATCTGAAGTTCTAGGGTTCAAGATTCAGAATCACGGGGGGGGGGGGACCCTCACATTCTAAATTTTAGAGAGGCTGAGCAGCTTGGAGGGGGGGGGTTCTACTGTGAGGTAGGATTTTTTTCCCACAGGGTTTACTCTTTCTCTCTCAGGATATCCGTGAGGTGTGGTCTTCACCTCTCTGGGTGAAATGGGGGACAATAGTATCTGGACCTACAGGGGTCATGTGGGATTTACATAAAACATACAGATAAAATCTCCGGCACGTAGTGGGCAGTAGTCAGATGGTAGCTCAAACGGCAGGGGGTGCACACATGTCTGGGTCTGAAATTCAGAACTTTCCCCCTGTTGAAGACAGAATAAAAGCCCAAATAGATGCTCGGAGAGTCACCAAAGGGCCCACAGGCTGCCTTCCTCCCCCAGCTAGTGCCCAATCTGCTGAGTCCCAATGGCCTCAAAGAGCACCCCGTGTATGGGGGAGATCAGAGAGAGTCAGGTATAAATTCTGAGCTTGGATGACTAACCAGGGGGGCATCTGTCTTGAGACATTTGAAGTCAGCAGACCCGCATTGACTGCCCTAGTAAAGAAGGCTAGGGCTGGAGGCCAAGCCAGCACCTCCAGGAGGCCCGTGTTAGCTCTGGGCATGGAGCTGACTTTTCCGGAAAACCTCCAGGGGTCGAAGTCTCATTAGTTATGACACTGAGGAAAGCCAGGTTGTGCCTTGGTTGAGTCGAACTCGGGCTTTCTGTTTAGGTCAGGAACACACATCCAGGTCCCCAGGGACCTCGCAGCGACAACCATGGGTGCTATGACAGAACCCCCACTCCATTCCATAGCAGATACCCAACCCGATGTTTCTCCCATCTTCGGGTGGATGTGGTTAAAGCTCCGAGAAGTCAACATTTTCCCCAGGCTGGGGTCGTGACCTGGAGGAGAACTGTGCCCCCACCTCCAGGCCACTGCCCCAGGACCCTGAGGCTTCGAATGAACCGGACATTCTTCTAGGAGTCGGTGGCAGGCGCCCGACGTCTCCCGTCTGTGTTACAGTGGCTCACCGGCAGGTGCTCCAGCTTCCCGCCCGTCTTACCCTGAGCTCTGCGGCTCCTGCGCTGGCACCTATTGCCTCTCCGCGCGAAGGAGGACATGCCACGGCCACGGGAGAGGTGAGTGGCTGTAGCCAGGGAAGGAGGACACAGCAGTGTCCCCAAAACGGGTCGGCGACCAGGAACGTTGGAAGATTCCAGGATCCCGCTGGTAAGGCGACTGCCTTTCTACCCTGGAAGATCCCCCTGGAAGGCGATCCCCCTTCCTCTCGAGGCCAGAATTCAAAGTCACCGTGCCCTCACACGTCCCCAAGTGGGCGACGGCTTTAAAAATACACCTGCTAGCTCGTGCTCTGCAACGCGGTCCCGCCGAGCTGGTCGCGGAGCGCTTGCAAGCTGAGCGCACCGGGATGCTGGAAGGATTCTGGCCTCCGAGGTGGCTTCTTAGACCGGTCCGGCAGAAGCCACAGTCGCGGGCGGTGGCCAACCTCGGCTGGGGAAAGGCGCAGCCGCTTCTCCTCCGCCCGGGGGGGTCAGGCTAGGCGCACAGCAGGGGTCCAGGGCCTGGTCCGGTGCGCTCACCCGCGGCGCCGACAGGGACGGGGATCCCCGGCCGGCCTCACACCTCGAGTCCCAGGTCTTCCCCGGGCCTACAGAAGTAGGCGACACCCGGCGAGGAAGACCCCGGAGCGCGGCCTGCGCGGGCACACCCGACGCCGGGTGCCGCCGGGAGGAGAAGCCGGGGAAGGGCCGTGTCCCCTCGGCCTGCACCGAGGCTCCGGAGGGGCCGCGCCGCGGGTCCGGGAGGCCATTTTGAGAGCGAGCAAGCGGCGGCAAGATGGCTGCGTGGGCACGAGGTAGGTCGCCGCGCCGCGGGGCCCGCCGAGCTCCTCCTCGCGCCAACCGGGCCTCTCGGCGGCCCACGGAAGCGGCGAGCTCAGGGAGCGGCCTGGGGAGTCCTGGAGGCTGCCTGCCCTGGACCACTCCAAATATTCTACTCCCGCCCAGACCCATCTTCCTTTGCCCAGGGACCCTGTCCCCCAAGGCCGCAGTGACCTTCAGGGCTGCAAAGGAGAAAGCAGCAGGAGAAAGTGGGGGTGCTACTGGGTTCCTTGCAGGAACGCCATCGGAAGGGCCTTCTCCACCAAGCTGAGGAACAGGCCCAGCTGACAGTGGGTTTTGTTGTTGTTTATTTGTTTTTGTAGTTTGGACCCGCAGGCTCTTGGAGAGTTACTTCCCAGCGCCCACATTTCCTTGAAACTGTGATGCTGGAGGCGGTGAGCAGCCCCCCCTTCCATTATCCCAGCCCCTGGTGTGACCCCCCTGAGGCCAAGAGAGTCCAGAGCCCCAATGTGAGACCTTGTGAAAGTGTGGTCGGGGTTCAGGGTGACCTAGAGACCCCATTCTCACTGTCTTAGCTGGACTGAGACAGTTTGAGGATAAAGGTAGACAGATGGCAGCCATGGGACAGCATCTTCGGCCTTGCCCTCTCCAGACCTCCGCCCAAGAGCCACAATTTTAGGTCAGCAGTACCCTAGTGGGTTTGTGGGCAGAACTTTTCTTTCTCCTACGCCCCTATTCCATCAATCATTAGTCAGTCTGCCTTCTTAAGCCATGGGTGCCCTAAAGCAGGTCAGATACGTGTGTTTGTATATAGAGCCACCACCCACCAAGAAACTTCAGTTATCAGTTTATCTTTGTTGAATTCTGCCTTGTGCCAGGCCTAAGTGCTTCCTGTGAACTTGGACCTCCTTAGGTAGGGTGATGACTCCCTTAAGTGACTCACCAGAGGGTAGGGTGTGGATCTCAGGCTAAAACCTGAGGCCTGGGTTCTCAATTTGAGTCTCTGCAAGTGCATATACATAAACAATGATGTATCATGTCTGTTCTCCTTTCCAATAACCATCAAGCCCCTCCGGAACCCAAGCCCCCTTCTTACTCAGCCCAACCTCACATCTGAGGACTCTCTTGTCACACTCCCCAATGTCTACCCTGAAGCCCTGGCCTAAAATAATATTTACAATTGGCTACTGTGGTTGCTCGGAGCTTCCTGACAGCCAAGACAAAGAGAGAATGGTGACTTTGTAACTCTGCTCAAAGAGGAAGCTTGTTAGTACTGGTCAGAGATAAAACATTTTTCTGACCTCTGGTTTGTATAGAATTGATGTAGCTCAGTGGTGAGCTCTTGCCTATGGCTCAATACCCAACACCAGAAAAAATATTAATGAAGAATGATGATTATGTAGGTTGAGTGCATATATCACAGATTGGGACATGAGCGCCCCAAAATTTGATTTTCTTTGAGGCCACTAAGTTAGTGAAACAAGGGCTAGGACCAGTCCAAACAAGGACCAGACTCCCCATCCAGTCTCCATTCTCCAGAATCCAGGCTTTAGTGGCCTTCAACAGGGAGATGCTTTACTTGTGGCCTAACGTCCGCTCATCTTCACTATGAACTCTTTTGCCCCGGGTTCTGTCTCTTTCTTTCCTCAGGTTCCGGGTGTTAAGCTGGACTTATTATGGTAGGAATCTGTAAGCGTGTGGCAAACAAGACCTAATGCAAAACCTAGTGCTTGGTTGAGGATGGAGGCGGAAGCCCTGACTGGGGGGGGGGGCACTTTTACCATTGTAGAGTTCCTATACCTAGTAATATAACCATAACCACCAGGGCCACCCCAGCAAACGGTGTGAGCTGGGGAGTGGATTTCCCTTCTAGGATATGGCCTGACTCCTGGCCACACTATCACAGTACTGAAGAGTCATTTGTCCTTCAGGGGCCTTGTCAGTGAAGCCTTCAAATTCCTCTAGTGAAGCAAGGAAGGTGTGTCTGAGTCCCAGTCCTGTCGTGCCCACCCCCTCCCGCCCTAATTGTTCCAGGAGATCTTCTGTCTTCTGTAGTAGAGAATCAGTCCTCTCCCATCCCTTCCCAGGTTTGGCTCCTGGGGCGTAAGTACACTCACTGGTCCAGCTGTGGCTCAGGTTAGGAAATGCCAGTGGCCCCCAAAAGGTGGGGTTTGAATCCTGGGCTTGATGACTGTAGAAACAGAATAGTTCAGTAACCCGGACATCTGTACCCGGAAAGTGTCACTCCTGAATATGGGGAGGAATGAGCTTCCTAGTAGGGAGCCCCTCTTTCCAGAGAGGCTCCCACAGATCCGGTCCCAGTCCTAAGTGGGCAAAACAGCAGAACTGGGACCAGTGTGCAGCGAAAGCCCCAGCTGCAGAGGAAAAACAGGGTTCAGCTCCCCAGATTAGTTACTGTCTACAAGGATTAAAGGCCCCAAATAATGGCCAGCTTCTCCCCTGCTCTGTGCCAAGGGAAGACATGTAAATACAGCCGCACGCCAGCTTAGGCAGTAGATGTGTATAAATCGAATTTAGCAAATCAGATCATGGTTTAAATGCACTATTTAAAGCAGTCCTGCAGTGAAGCCTTTTACAAAGGGAATAATCATTTTGTGATGCTAATCATCAGCCTCCAATTTATCTCCTTTGTAAGTTCAGATGTTGGTGCACTGGGTGTCCTGAAATCGGGGCGCTCTTGTGTGGGGCTCCAGCGATGGCTGTCTGCCTTCTTTCTCTGACCTCTCATTTAAAATGGGTGCATGTCCTGCTTCTCACTGGGGGCCTCAGGATGCTTGTCATTTCGCCTGATAGTTCTCATCCGTCCCACTCATCTCTTCATAATCTGATAGAGGCCACCATTCAGCTGTTCCTGGCTCCTTTTCTGAGATTTTCGCTCTTCCTGGGGGGAGACACAGGCCCTGCTGTTCCCGGGCATTAGAACTAACTCCCTCTCTGATCTGAACCTCCTTTTGTTTCCTTGAGCTTCTGATACCTCTGTTGTTGATCATAAAGACGATTTCAGAGATGACTACATGACAGCCCGTCTCTGAATTTAGAAGGTGAACTAAATGCAGGCACCCCCTTACTGAATAGGCAGTGTCCAGAAATGTTCTCCCCATTTGCAGAGGGGGAAAAAAAAACACAAAAACCCGAGGTCTGGGTGTTAAAGTGACTTTTTCCCACAAGTTAAAACCAGAACTCAAAGGAGAACCTGTCTCCTAATTGCTATAAAAGTGTTTTATACACTGAGCTGTAGTTCCTTTCTCTGCAGAGAAAATAAAATCAGACCATCTGGGTGGGAGAAGGAGAATGAAGGAAAGAGATGGATCCAGTGGAATAAAGGAAGTGGGCAGGAAGCTGGGGAGCTGTGAAGAGCCTGACCTTGCTTAGCTCCCAAGCCCTGATATAGTGTCTTTGTCAATGCTGCCACTATTGACGCGTTCCTTGGTAATTATGACTGTGTGTTGGCATGGCGACTCAGAGTAAGAAGACTAGAGGCAGTGGGTAAATGCACGACTTGTTCTCGCCTTCTAAAGCAGAGAGGAGCTTTTGTGGGTAGTTCTTCCAGGGAGACGTGGTGGAAAATTCACCAGCCCCTGTGCTGGAGCACGGGTATTGATGCGCCATGGGAGCCAGGTGGCCCTGAGCAGGGTGACACAAACAGAGGGGCCTCAGCAAGACTTGGGTCTGACACAGAGGTCTCCCAGAGGCCCCTCCAGTTCCCTTCTGCTGTCTTTGTTCCCCGGACTTGTAACGTCAAATGTACCCATTTCTACTCCTTTCTGAGTTGTCTCTATTTCAAATAGGTTGATGTTGCAGTGTCCCTGAACTTGCTTGACCATGCTGTCCTCTCCCTAATAGTCCATGGCTATGCATCTGGAAGCTGAAAGGGAAGGCTGGTAGGCCCAGATGTGAGGATGGAGTCTGGGGCTTTCCTTTCTTCTACCTTGGTGTCCTCTCCATCATAGATAACCTTGGCCATATTCTTATCTGAAAACGGGGACCTGCTGCTGGAGTCGATCTGTATTGTTCTGTCCAGTGTGATACCCAATAGACATGAATGGTTCATCTCATAAATGTGGCTGGTTTGGGTAGTATGACACATTTAAATAATATTGGACTAAATAAAATATGTAATTAAAATGACCTGTTTCTTCTGTCTTTGGACTGAGGCTTCTAGAATTTAAGATTACATAGGGAGCTCCCACTTACAGTTCTGATGGAAATGGCTGATCTCCCTTACAGACCTGACACTTGAACTGGTTGTTCTGATCATCCAAGAGAAGTCTGATCACAGAGGTCTATGCATAGAGTGCAGGAAAACCAGGTGGAGAGACTCGGGCCTGCGGGGGCTTTTAGGACAGCCTAGAAGAGCCCGTTAGGTGGAGATTACCCCTCAGTCCTTGAAGGTGGAAGTTGTGGCCTGAGTCTATGGGTGATAATGTATTTTTCAACATTTAAGGTAAGAGTAGCCCCAAAAGACCCTTTAGATAAAAAATTTTAGGTCATCAGTACCCTAGTGGGTTTGTGTGGGCAGAACTGGAGCTGACAGGATCATTGTTCCAAAAGTGGGACCCACACCCCCCACTGGTGACTTCATATTCTCCCAAATACAGAGAAAGCACTAAACAAGGGAAGACAGCTGTGTGTCCCAGGGTCACATCAAACTCCCTTTTGGCTAGGTTCCTTTCGTTGGAACATGGCTGGGGCTGCTCATCCCCTGACTGCCCCTCCTCCTCTCAGCCTCAGCCTATTAGCAAGCCCCAGCTTCTGGGATGCTCCTTGGCTCAAAGCCAGCATTTTCTTGGAGAGGCTCCTACTTTGGCTCCCTGCCAGGCCTCTGGTCTCCAGAGAGATCCCCCCCCCCCCCAGGGAGGTGCTGGGCTCATCCTGCTGTCAGAGGGGAGAGGTCTGTTCAGCCTTCTCACCTTGGAAGACCCCAGGCTGTGGGCCAGCCAGGACACCAGCTCTGGCCCCTTTCAGAATCTTCAGTTTCTTACTGGGTTAAGGGCCTGCCAGCCTCCGTACTCTGGGGGTGGCAGAAAGTGGCTCCTCACTGGAGTGTGAGAGATGGGGGATGTAAATCCTAGTGAGTCATAGTGATGGTGGCACAAAGCACCCACCAGGTGCTTGTTCTGTGCCAGGTTCTGTGCTAATCTTGGCACACTGGGTCTCTGAGGCCTGGTTCAGAGTCAATATAATCCAGGGTCCACCCTTCTTTTCTTAGCCAAATGTCATATGGGGTGGCATGAGGTATGACTCAGAAGCTGTACTTCTTAGTAGCCTGACTGGGTTGTCATGAGGTCCTTGTTTCCCAAGGGATCAGCTGGGTCTCTGGAAGCAGCATGGGGTTGTTTGGGTTGCTAGAAGATGTCTCTGCAGCATCTCCTTCTTCAGGTAGGCAACAAAGCTGAGTAAGCCAGATGGGAAAGCTCAGAACCAGGCCCCCAGGACCCCCAGTAAGAATCAAAGAGGTGGGAAACATCTCCTTGGGTCCTGGCTTGTCTTGGTATTGTCTGTCAGCCAAAGCCTTGCTGTGCTTCAGTTTATAAAAATCAGGGTGGTTAGCCGGGCAGTGGTGGCGCACGCCTTTAATCCCAGCACTCGGGAGGCAGAGGCAGGCGGGTGAGTTTGAGACCAGCTTGGTCTACAAGAGCTAGTTCAAGGACAGGCTCCAAAACCACAGAGAAACCCTGTCTCGAAAAACCAAAAAAAAAAAAAAAAAAAAAAAAAATCAGGGTGGTTCCAGGACAGCCAGCGCTACACAGAGAAACCCTGCCTCAAATAGATAGATAGATAGATAGATAGATAGATAGATAGATAGATAGATAGGGACTACACAGAGAAACCCTGTCTCCAATCAATCAATCAATCAGGACAGCCAGGGCTACACAGAAACCTTGTCACAAATAAATAAGTTAAAATAAATAAGTTAAAAATAAATAAACGAATGTATAAATAAAGTCAGGGTGACCCAACTCCACCAACCCCCACAATTGCAAGAGACTGACTGCTTAGGGTGAATGTGGGTTTTGTTTCTGCTCCTATAAGTGGTACACAATCATATGGGAGAGGGGTAGGGTCTGCGTCCTCTGTCCAGTCTTGTTTTCTAAGGTGTGTGTTGTGATATGATGTGCGTATGTATGCCGTGTGTGTGCAGATAGCTGCAGAGCCCAGAAGGGGGCTTCAGGTCCCCTGGAAATGGAATTACAGATTTGTAAGCTGCCTAACAAGAGTGTGAAATGTAGACTTAGTCCTCTGGAAGAGCCGGAAGCACTCCTTACTGCTAAGCCGCATCTCTCCAGCCCTCATTCTTAAGCAAGAATGCCAAGACTCCCTTTTGTCTGCCAGTTTGGCAGCACAGAAACCTGCTGGTTAGGAGAGTGGCCATCACCTCTGAGAGTATCATTTTCTTATTAAAGAGTAAAGAGAAGAAGAGGGGGTCTCTAGTGTACCCGTCCTTATGAGTCTGCAGTTTCTTGTAACATTTATGTATGTCTATCTGTATAGTGTGTGTGTGTGTGTGTGTGTGTGTGTGTGTGTCTATAGATCAGAGGACAACATGAGGAGCTAGTTCTGTCTACTGTGTGGGCCTGGTGATCAAACTCGGGTCATCAGGCTTGGCAGTCTCCCTATCCATCTTGCCAGCCTCAGTATTTCAGCTGCTGCAGATTCTCCCTGACGCTGTCAGGGCACAGCAGTGAGGCAGAAACCACAAGGCTTACGGAGTCCAGGTTCTGGGGCCTTTCTGATCTAGTTCAGAAACCATGAGCATAGCAGGTTTCCTCTTTGTGGGCTACTATTCCACCTGCAGATTTGGGGATAACACTCAACAAATACCAGGGCCTAAGTTCAGTCCCCGAGTCTGAGACAGAAGGAAAGGAAGGAAAGTAAAGGAGAGAGAAATAGAGATATTTAGAGAAAAAAAAATTAGTACGTATCCCTTGATGTCCATATCTTGATGTCGGTCACACATTTGCCGTGAATAAAATCCCTGGAAGACAGCAAGCAAGGGACCAAGCTGTGCTCTCAGTCAGTTTACGCTGCGCTAAATCATTGTGTTTCCTGACCTTTCCGTAAGCTCCACAGTCTAGGGAGAATCCCGACATGCTCCCTGACCTCTGGATCAGAGGGAGGAGCTTGAAAAGCCTTAGCAGGCACATGCACAGGGTTTTATCAGGTATCAGGGGTATGTGGTCTAACTTGGGTCCAGGAAATTAAGAAAAGAGGAATTTGTCTGGAGATAGAGGTACCAGAGAAGGCTTCCTGTCCCCAAACATGTTTTTTTTTTTTTTTTTTTAGGCCACCAAGAGGGCAGGAGAGGGCATCCATGCCACAGGAGAGTATTCTCTGGCCAGAGGTTCAGAGAAGCCGCAAGTATCCTGATGGACAGGGCATGAAATTTGGTATGGAGCATCAGGTCAAATGGTAGAAGCCGAGAATAACAGGCAAGGAGCCAACTAAAGGGACTGGCCTGGTCACCATGGGTACAAGGTGGGGAGGATGGAGGCTGTCAGGCCCTGTGCCACCTAGGCCAGCTGGAGCTGAGCAGGCATGCCCACTCTGTGCCTGTCAGCCTGTAGCACTTGGCTTGGGCCTGGGAGCTCATGGAGCCATTTCCAAGTTTGCGAGGAAGTTGTGGAGCCCAGAAATTGGACGTCTTCCCATGCCACAGTGTTTTTTTCTACCACAATCATTTATTCATTCATCATTTACTGACGTACATTTATGTGTCAAGTAAAGCCTCGGGGACAGAGAGGAGGAAACCACAGTCCTCTCTCCAGCCCTTTAGCTCTTGTAATATGGAACTTCACGTATCTATCCGCAACAGGAAGGTCAGGCTGAGGGGAAGGAGTGCTGAGTTAGCAGGCATGGGATGTGACAGTTACCATCATTTGGTGGCTTCTTGCCTCCTCTATCCCTCTCCAGTCTTCAAGAACCTGCAAGAGCAAAGCCAGAGGCCATTTCATGCTTTGCCCATAGTGGCCATCAGCTGTCACTTAGCTTCAGCCAGACTTCACTTCTCTGGATCCCACCGGTTCTATAGTTTCCCTTTCTCCATTTAAAACAATTTTGATCTTAAGAATCAGAATATCAATAACTCACTGGGATTTATGTGTGAGACTAGTAGAAAACATCTTAAGTACAATTAAATAATAAGCCATACCTGGAGGAATTCATGGATGAGTGTTTTCTTCTCCTTAGACACCGGAAGGTTCTCTGGATTGCCAGGTTCAGAATTCTACCTGGTTCTCCTCACGCTGGATCCTGAGCACAGTTCTTGGCACTTAGGCTTGCGTTAGTAAATTGAGAGTGGAGAGCACCTGGCCGCCACTTCCATGCACAGTTGGGTTATGGCCCAGCCCTGCAAAGGGGGCCGTAGCCAGCCCTCTAACCCTAACCAAGGACTTTTTCTGTCCCTTGCCTTCCAAGAACAGGAAAGACAAATGGCTTTCTTCTCATTACTACTACTCTGGTAGACTTGTTACTGGTGTGTGTGTGTGTGTGTGTGTGTGTGTGTGTGTGTGTGTAGATAAAACTCTTAGATACTGTATGGTGAGTATCAGAACACATCAGAGGGTCCATGCCATTTTTGGCTACCTGGGAGTTCTTTCTAAATCTTTGGTTTGGCCTCAAGAAGACTAGGAGGACATGCTTCCTTATGTACTGACTAGCTGTTGCTAGCGTGCAAGGTGAGTGTACTTGAAATCGGTTCTTCTGTGGACAGGTGAGTAGCCACTGGTGAGACGGAAGCACTGGGCACTTTCTAAAACTTCTGCCTTTCATGCGGGGAAAGCCAGAGGTTTGTGAGGATGCTGTCCCAGGAGGAGAGCATGTACTCTGGGTTCTGTATGCAGGACAACAGAACAAGGTGGTTTTCAGGGTCTAGCTGCTAGCAAGTGAGTCTTCCTTATACTGAGTGGCCTTGGCTCCCTTCTGGCTTCCTTTGCTTAGATTTCCTGGAGGAAGTGGACTGAATAAATGTCACCCCCACAGAGACTTGCCAGTTGACAGCTCTCAGTCACAAGGAAGCTGCTGGGAGATACTTCCTCCAGAGTAGAGTGGCTCACAGACCCCTGTGCTGAAGAAGGAGGAGCAGAGTTGTCTCATTTCCTGTTCCGCTGTCCCCTCATAGGCGTTGTCTCTCTTCCAGGACAGTTCCAGGGTCAGAAGAAGGGCAAAGAAGAAAGACGGCGTGGTGACAACTAAAGAGGTGTCTCCCTTCCAACACACGCCGCGGGCCCTATGTACGTCCACAGCTCTCGCCAGCAGCTGTCCCCTCTCTGGACGGTGGTGCAGACGGATGGTGCAGGTAGAACGCGCTCTCATTCACTGTCGTTAATGCTTTTCCTTCGCTGGGACGAAAGCAGCCTCCTCTGAGGAAGACACCGAAATAGGGGAGCCAGATGTGAGGACATACACTTCCTGTCCTGGCTCCTCAGGAGGCTGAGGCAGGAAGAATGCTTGAGGCCAGGATTCAATGTCAGTTTGAACAACTAATGAGGCCCTGTCTCAAAATATAGTACAGTAAAATTAAATTAATAAGCGGATGAAATGTTCCCTTCTTGTGGGCCTAGTTGCTTGCTAGGTTGACCCATATAAAGTTTCTTTACTGTTAAATCAAGACCAGTCAACTGTTGATACGGTTCCTTCATGAGATGGTACACATTAACCATTTGTGTTCCTCTCATGCTACGACACCCCTTCAAAATTATTTTAACAGCAAGAAACTGGAGCCTGAGATTGTGCTGAAAGGAAACTTTCCCAGCAAAGCTCCACTTTGCTCCGACTTCAGGATATGTTGTCTTGAGATATAGGACAATCAAAATGACTTTTGAGGCCCAGATAATGATGGTGCAGGACTTTAACCCTAGTGCTTGGGAGAGGGGCGCAGGAAGATAAGAAGTTCAAGGTCATCCAGGGCTATGTGAGCTCCTGCCTCAGAAAGCAAACAAAAGAAATAAAGGAAAGACAAATGGCTTTGGCTATCTTTTCCTTCACCATTAAAAAAAGAAGGAAAGCCTCTGAGATAGCCTCGCCAACCCTGACTGAGGACTGGACCAGTTACAGGACTCTGATTCAGAGTCCTTTGCTTCCATGGGTGGGTGAGATGGTGTTTTACTTCTCCATCATGGGAGGCTGCGGTGCAGTAGAGGAAGCAGGGTGCTGGGGTGCTGGGGTGCTGGCTTGCAGCCACACCCCAGTGGCGGGAGTGCCATCCAGTCTTCAGTACATCACTGTCAGTGTGTGTCTGTGGCCGCCTCTGGGTGTGTGTGTTTCTTTTTGTATCTCCGTGTCAGTGTCGGCCGTGTGTCTATTTATGTCGGCCGTCTAGGCGTGCTCAGTGTGACAGGAGCTGGGGGCGGTGTTGGTAAAGGAAGACAGTTCCAAGCCTCAGCTCTCCCCTCGGGGACATCAGGATGCTGGTATATGTGTACTGCACATATATAGATACAGAGCTTTTGTCACGCTGTTCATTGGATGGGGGAATGCACTCAAGTGTCTGGCCAGGTATGGCCTGAGCAGTGGCCTGGCTGGGGAAGCCCCATCTGCCAGGAGCTGACAGAGTTGCCTTGCCGCCCTCCCTGTCCATGGGGAGCCCGTCCTTCGCAGTTTACCATGTACTCTCTAATTTATTAGATGAAAGGAGGAGAAAATGAAATGTTGCCTGAAGACAATGGCCGAGACAGCCCGTCCCACCCTGCACAGCCGCCAGCGCCTCCTTCCCCAGCCTTGACTCCTCTGTCACGAGTCTGCACATTACCCTGCTAACCCTGAGGTAAGAGAGAAAAGAACCCCCAAACCATTCTGTTTAAAAGTTATGCCCGCCCCCTGCACGTGCAGAGATAGCTGAGAGCTGTTGAAGGAAGAAGCCACCAAGATGAAGGCCTGAGTGAGCCTAGGATCTAGCTGCTAGACCATAGACACAAGGCCCTTCATCCGCTCTGGGGCTCCCACCTCACAGTCCCAAGACTCCCAGATCCCAGCCAAGCAAGGGAGGGGCAAGGGGCCCAAGGCAGCTGCAGGGGCTATGTTAGTAAACACTTTACTGGCTTCCTATTTTCTTCACACACACCCCCACCCTTCTCCACTCCCTGATGCCCCTTACACACTCCCCCCCCCCCAGCATCCCCCTTTCTGGGGCCTGCACAATGAGCTCATTGTCCCGGGTGTGATTTGAATAAGGGATCTGCGGGCCTGTTCCCAGCATTGTCCGAGGGGCTGGGAAAAACCCCAGTGCAGGCAGGAGGACCAGACCAGACAGAGACAGATGCCTAAATTAGCAACAAAGCTTTGTGCAGGTCCCCTGGACAAGGGCTCGCCTTGTCTGCATGGACTCAAGGGTGTGGAGCTGGCCGGCTGCTCGCATGTCTCCCCATGTTAATTAGTTTTGCATGCATGTCTGAGAAGGTGCCAGGGGAGCTGTGTTTGCCTTCCTCCTCCCCCAGGAGGGGGCCCTGTTTGTGACTGGCCAGTGGGCTGGAGGCTGGGAAGTTGAGCTTGGCAGGGCTGGGCTGGGCCTACCTGGGAAGCTAGGCTCAGATTCTGGATGGGGATTCCCAGCTTCCCTGTCCTGCTGTTCTTTGCCCAGTGGGGAGCCTGGCTTTGCTCTCCGTGCCCCCTCCACTCCTTGCCCTGCTGCTGAAAGTTGGTCAGTTCTAACTACGGGGAACTAACTCATTGGCTTCTACCCAGACCTAGGCTACTGCCTGTCCATCTGGCAGTCTGTCTCTTGCGACATAGGGCCCCTTGGGACCAGGCAGCAGAAGCGACCAGTCTGGGCTCTCTTCTGTCCCAGAGCCAGATGGCCAGTCGGCTTATCGCATTACGGCCTCCTCTGTCCCCAGACCCCTGCCGTCCATTGCAGGTCAGGATCTTGTTTAGGATATGGTGAAGAAGCTTCCTTTTAGGCTCTTGTAGTAGGGTGGTGGACAGTGTGCAGTCATGGCCTTGCTACTGGCTCACTGTGTAACCTTGGACAGTGCAATTCCCTCTGACCCTTAATCTCAGTAACCGAATGATGAGGCTGAGCTTCAGGAACCCTTGCTCTCCTCCTAGCCGACACCTCTTTGCTGTTGGTGATCAGCTCAGCTTGTGTTCATTCAGCACAATGACAAGGGCGAGACCAGTGGGTTCTGGATGAGGGCGGGAGGACTATGGAAGGATAGAGTAGAGGCTTTGTGTTTTCTGGGCAGGTGATGGAAGGGAGGAATCAGCAGAGCCTGTCTCCTCGGGTCCTCCCTGAGCCCCGTGCCAGGCCTGCGGCTTCCTCTGGCCTGTATGCTGCAGTGGTGGAAAACCACTCCAGCCCAGCCCAGGTTAGGAGAAGCTGGACGGAGAGCAACTGCTGGCTGGGGCCCCTGCAGGCCCTTGGCCAGGGCACAGGGCACAGGGCTGAGAAAGGCTGGACTCTTGCTGGGCTAAGCTCAGCCAGGCCTCCTAGCAACTTCCCAGGTCATGTCTTCAGAGTGTCTACCCCTCTCGAACCCCACAGGAACCCCAGGAAGTGAGGGGCAGGTATGCAGCCTTGCTCCTCTCATTCGCGGGCAAGTGTCTGGCATCTGACTCTGAGCTTTTTGCCGGACTCTTCCCACCACTCATCCGCACAAGTCTTCCTTCTTGTGACCCAGCGTTTGGGTGACTGAATGTCTAAGCATAAGACTCGTCAGTCCAAACTCCCTGCTCCTTTCAGATTAGTTTTCAATCAGATTAACCAAGCCTATGCAATTCTTTATAGACAGAAAGGAACTCTCTGTGTGTCTGTCTGTTCTCTCTCTCTCTTTCTCTGTGTGTGTGTGTGTTCGAATTTTAGATAGGATCTCTGTGTAGTCCTGGATGTCCTGGAATTCCCTGTGTACTCAAGGCTGACCTTGAATTTACAGAAATCTTTCTGCCTCTGTCTTCTGAATGCTGGGATTAAAGGCAGGTACCCCCACTCCCGACTACTGTGTGTCTTAAATAAGTTGGGGTGTCTTCAGATCCAGAAATCCTAAGGTCTTTAGGAAAATATGCCAATGCCCAGTTGGTCCCCTCTCTTGTTCCTTTTTGCCAACCTCTGTCCTCAGACATGGTGGGAGGTACCCTGCTCTAAAGCAGGCAGCTGGTCAGAGACCCACGGGGAGCTTTGTGGTTGACCCCAGATGACCTTGTGGGACAACAGGTGAGCCTAGGCTTTTCTCCTCCTTTAGCGAGTCCCACCTCCCTCCATCTCAATACCCCTTCCCCTGCCTCCCTGAGCTGTTTCTCACGCAAGCTAGGAGTCTGGTGGAGTCCAAGCTTAGTGAAGAAGAGCACAGAAGCCAGACACAGTGAGCCAACTGTCTGCAGTAGGGATGGGAGGAGAGAAGATGGCAGGGCCTTGGGGGAGTTGCCCACTGCCCTTCCTGCCCCATTCCTCTCTTAGCTGCCTCAGCTGCTGCCTCAGCTGTATCTGAGCTCCTTAATCTGGTGATCAGTGTGGTGCTGGGAGGGCGGGCTGGCAGAGGCTTTAGGAGGTGACAAGGGATCTTAGGAGTCACACTCTGCTGGTGGAGCATCACCAAGTGTCATTGCAAAGCTGGGGAATCACATTCCAAGCGCAGCTCCCCCTCTGGAGGCAGCAGCCTTGGCTGGGCTGGACCCAGGATGGGTGGAACCCAGTGGAAGCTAGGGCATAGCCCTTGCCTGCTGCAAGGCTTCACCTTGTTCTTTGTTCCTGAGAAGGAAACTTTCCAAGATTGGTGCTTTCTAGTCCTTTTTATGTGACCAGTCCTTTATTTTTCTGTAGCTGCCCTTAACCGTACCCCATCTCCTAGATCTTCCAGCTGCCAATCTCAATTAGAAGTGGTATCTGAAAAAAAAAAAAAAGAAGTGGTATCTGTTTTTACAGGTCGTCATTCCCCTGGTCAGTCAGGAGAATGCTATCAGAGCTGGCCAGGGGGAGATGTGTTCTACAGATGAGTGGTTATGCTAGACAGGATGCCTTCATATTAGTGTGAGTGGCTCTGAGGAAACCCAGACAGTTTATAAAGAGAAGTCAGGATGTGAATGCAGGCCCACGTGGCCACCAGGCAAAAGCCTGGCTGGAGAGAAAGGACAGAGGGACAGAGACGGGACAGAAGAGGCAGACACCCAGCCCTGGATTCATGGGCACTTAGGTTCCTGAGTGTCCTGGGAGTTCTAAAGCCTCATCTGTAGTGTTGGACTAGCTGCTACCTGTGGAGCTGTGGTGACTCTAGCAGGCACACCTGCTCTTCTCAGTAACTACGTGACAGAGAGGAAGGAGCTGAAGTTTTCAAGGTCACTCAATATGGCTGTATTTGGGGGAATGGAAACACTGGCAATATTCAGAGTATCAACTACCAACTGGCCTTGGTACCAGTATGGCAACTTGCCTGAACCAGCAGCCCATGAAAGAGGGCACAGCTGGACCCAAATCAATCCATTTGTCTTTTTGTCTCTCTGCTCCATCACAAAGGTGTCTGTTCATCTGCAAGCTCACAGCCTCCCTCGGGGCACTTCCTGACAAGATGGCAGGATGCTTGATCCTGGGAGCTCCTTTGCTCTCTCCAGGTTGGATTTGCCTTCCTTGGGGGCATACCCCATCTGATCTGAGCTGTAGGCTGGCACTGGTGAAAACCTACCACAGCCTCTCTCTGTGGGGATGAGCTTCACCTGGGTCTCTCACTGCCCTGTTCAGCAGCTCCGTAGGCCGAGTCCCCATTCTGACTCACCTCCTTATGCTCTGCTTCTTTCTCAAGGGAGCCACTAACGAGTGTGATGCTGGAGATGGATGGAGCCATGTTATGTTACTGAAGAAAGCTTCTGGTCTCAAGGTAGCATAAGTCTTCAGTCCTAGAATTTTGGAGACTATCCCCTGCCTTAGACATGTGCACCTTGACAGTAATGGCTTTTACTGGGCTTTTCTCCTTACTGAAATCTTTCCCTTTCAGGGTCTGAGGTGGCCTAGTAAAAAAAAAAAAAACAAGGTCACGAGAAGATCCACTCAGAAGTCAGAGGGTTCTCGGTCCTCCAGCCCACTGTCCTGCTTAGGACACAAGGCAAGCTTCTTCTCTCTCCGGACCTGGAAAAGGAACACTGGATACAACGGTGTCTGCAGCCACTTAGCCCCTACATTTTATAATTTGGGAATTCTTTTTTTCTGCTTTGTTACCTACAAGTCAGCCTACCCCTCTTCCTGACTTTCAGAAAAGTCAGCTTTTTCTCCTTCAAGCTGTCCTGGGACACAGGTCGATTCCTCTACCTAAAGCCTAAGAAGAAACAACCAACCAAAGAAAGAGAAAACCCAGAAGCTTGTCTCATTTCTGACCTTCGACATTGGACTGAAAAGTGGCCTAGGCCAGACAGTATGTTTTGGCTAGGTGTGCTTCCAGCCTGAGTCTAGATGCTCTGTCTTCGCCTCTGGTTCCAAATGTTCTGAACAGCGCCCCCATGGTTTTAGGAAGGTTGTCATATATTTGGGGCCTTTCCTGGGCCAGAGCCCCTTAGATTCTATGAAGGCACCACTTTTTCTTGATGTCTGGTTTCTGTCCCTGACTTCCCCAGCCAGGTGGCTCCTCTATAGAGGCACAGCTGAAACAAGTCTGGTTGTGAAGTCTAGAAGGCGTGAAACTAATATCCCTGTATGGCCAGGTGACCCTGGGCCAGTGCATAGCTTCCCTGAGCACTGTTTCCACGTTTATAAAATGGGAAGGGGATAGAGAGGGGAGGGGATATGCCTCAGTGGTGGAGAGCTTTCCAAGCATTCTCAAGACGTTGGGATGTATCCTTAGACTCAAAATATAACAATAGTAGCCATGCCTTTCACATACATTACGTGAGATATATAAATAAGTCCTTCTCCAACTTCAGGATTTTCCTGCTGGGGAGGTCCTGAGATGACCTTCATTTTCCCCTTCCGAGCCCTCATAACACCTGAATGGAATTCAGAGGGCATCCGCCTCCCTGAGCGCCTCCTGCTCACAGACTATTCCTCTTGTCTTTAGAGCGTCCTGCGAAAGGAAGTGATGGGCCAGGCTCTGTTCAGCTTTTCTGGAAAGAGAGAAGTGGCAACTCCTGCTAGGGTCACAGGACGAATACAGAGCCAAGCTGCTTCAGGAACAGAAGAATAGAGCAGGAAAGAAAATCAACGTCACCACCCTGTCACCACCCTGAGGCCCCTGTACAGGGTGCAACCCAGCCACCAGGGACTCAGCAGGAGACCAGGGAAAGTGCTCCACAGCCCTCCTAGAGGGCCTCTGTCATTGACGAGCTGGCCTGGCAACTCCTCCACACCTGCCCATGCCACACCTTTCAGGACGGTTCTGGGTCTGCTGTGCTGTGGGACACTCTGTCCAGCCACTTCAGCACTGGCATTTCTACCCCGGAGAACTAGGCAGCACACTGGGAAGCAGCCAGGGGAAGGGACTCCAGCCTCCCAGGAGTTAAAGATGCCTCTCCCCAGCTGTCCTCCCCTTGGTGCTCCTTTTCCTCCCTCCTTCTGCTCACAGCAGGCAGGGCCTGGAACCAGGAGCCATGCTGCTGTGCTGTTGCCAGGGGAGCTGGGAGGCAGATCGGAGCTATGCAGGGAAAAGGCTCAGCCTGTCAAAGTGTCTGAGATGAACCACCGCCATCCTGTGCAGCTGGGCTCAGATGTGTCTCGGCTCTTGTTCTGTGCCTGAGAACGGTGAAGCCCAGTGAGGTTCAAGGGCACACTCGCTATTCATTAGTCAGGGGTTCTTGACGTCCTGTCTCTCCCAGGCATGGGTTCCCCCCTTCCTCTTTCTCTCCCTCCTGTGACACATTCCTGGGTGCCTGTGGTGAGGACTGCACACCCCCTCCTGCACGGCCCCCTCCACACAAACCCTGAATCAACTCCTGTTAAGGAGACCAGGCGGGACAGAGACAATGGCTTCAAGAAACCATTCAGGCGGGACCCCAGCCACATTCGCCTTCCCTCCACTCCCAGTGACCCTACAGATCCGACTCTGCTGTGACTCGGGGCACCCTTGGGCCCCCAGCTTGCGCAAGCCCAGACAGGAGCAGGCCACTAGGTGCTGCTCTGCACAACAGGGCCAGTCAAGTGCTATTCCCAGTGGGCCCCTCGGTGGGCGCCTCTATCCCACCGGCTAGATATTTTTGTGCAGTTGTTTGGGGAATAGAAACTGTACAGTATTTTCTGAAATGTTCCAATGTCAAAATTAAAAGGTGCATTTACTTGGATACTAATTTTATGACTAGGAATTTTCTCCAGATACAGTGGGAAGGTTTGCTAAGAAGCATGGACAAGGAAGTATGGTTCAAATAATGCATCATTTACTCCTGTGGAGTGCTTCAGAGCTGTAAAAGTGTGGCAGATCTCTGCACGCAGGTGATATCCAAGGCTGACTGATAAACTTGAGTGGATATAATCTAGTCAGATAAATAATAAATAAATAATAATAAATTACAGAACAATCAAGTATGTTCTTGTTTGTATACATTTAAGTCAGTCATGGAGTCTGAGTTATGTGAAGCTCGGTGATAAGATACATACAGCACACAAGAGGCCTAGAGTCAAATAAAATCTATCAGCCATAAGCTGTGTCTGTGTCTGGATAGTTCCTGAACACAGGCACTGGACGGCAAACCTCTGGGAAATGGGAGGGATTTCTTCCTGTGTGTTTGTGTTTGTTTTTGTCTCTGTGTTTCTGAAATGCTTTTATTGAAAACAAAGGGTAGTAGTCGTTTAATAGGCTTAACTTCTCTCAGTCAATAAAGGGTAGGCACTTCAGGACAAGGTGGTGATGTGTCAAGGAAAAGTGTCTTAACAGTACTGGTGGCCTCTGGCCAATGGCATTACTGCAGCCTAATAACCACATGTCACCACCATTGCTGCTACTATTAACCTAAAGCCCACCGTGCTCCAGGCTTAGCTTTTCTGGTTCTTGCTTAGTTGGGCATCAATTTTCAGTCCCTCCTATGCAGGAGACAGAGCAAGGAAATCAGAGGCACTACCCTAGAGTGGGTAAGTCAAGTGTGGCTCCTGATTTCCCTCTGGGAGGACCTGTTTCGAGAAGGGGGGGGCTTTGTGGGCTGTGTTGATTAGGAGTAGGTACCCTTCCCTGCTTTAGCCCAATGGAGGTGCCCTGCTGGGGACAGCCTGCCTTCAGGAGTGGACTGACTCTGAAAGACTATCTGCATACACAGCGTGTGTCCAGAGATGCACCACCTGACCCTGCTGCTCCCAATGCTAATCAAATGCCTGGCTTTACCCCCAAAGGAGTAAATTGCTTGCTAGAGGGTGTCTGTAAAGGGCAATGTGGAGCTGAGCTTTGAGGCCTAAATCCAACATAGGTCTAGATACCACATCCCACAGAGCTCTGTGTTGGGTCCTGAGACCCGGGAGCCAGCAAGTCGAGTTGACCAGAGGAACCTGGGAAACCCATGGAGGTCCCTGGACTTTGATGGCGGCTGGAGGAAAGCAGCTGGAGGTGGGACTGTCAGGTGCCAGGCCTCCTGTTCAGGTGCAGGGAGCCCTGGTTTTATACTGTGGGAGGCACTGGTACACTCATTTTACAGGCGACACTGAAGTTCAGAAATGTTGTTACATGTCCCAAGTCACAGCTAAAAAGGGCCAGAACTGAGATTTGACACCCCTCTCATTGATTGCAGTCTGGACTCCTAATCCCAAATATATCCTGTTTGGCTGGGCCACTTAAAAGAGGTTCCCTAAGTCCAAACCCTCCTGGCCAGTTAACCTCTCCCTCCAAGGTTTTCATAATGTCTTACCTGGGGCCCTCCCTAATGCTATCTAATTTCAGCCTTGGGCTATGCCACGTCTTGAAGCCTGGGCACTAGGGCTGGAGAAGGAATTCTGGGCCATATAGAGATTGGAGGCCTTCGGTTAGTATTGCTACTGGGGACTATGCTATCTGCCTCCTGAGGACTGGTCATCTGCACTCGGCAGTTGCCGTCCCTCCTTCGGGTCAAGGATTCTCCTGGACCCACCCCAGTGCTTCTCAGAGGTGGACCTGTGGGGGCTCCAGCAAAGCTGAGGCTGGAGGAGCAGACATGGGGGAGCAGAGAGGACTCTACGGGGTTCACGAGCCATTGGAACTCTCCCGAAGCCATTGGTTTTTCAGGACAACGCTGGGGGAGGATTAAGAGAAATTCTGCGAGAAAGAACTCTTCCAACCCTGAGAGCCCTCTGTCTCTTTTATCTCAGCTCACAATTAAAGACTTGAAAAATTGTCTCTAATAATTTTTTTCTTGGGCAGACAAGAGTGAGGAAAACAAGACTCAGCCCCTGGCAAAGACAGCTCATGGTGTTTTGAGGTGTGAGAGGAAGAATGGATGGAGAAGCTTCAGAAAGCCTCAGACTGTCAGTCTCTCTTACCTGGGCTAGGGTCACAAGGGCAGCCAGAAGCCTGGCTTGTTTTCAGGCTGGAGAGTGTAAGAGTCTTGACATCATGAGTACCGGAGTTCTGAACTGGGAACCAGATCCCAGTCTGCTCCTAAGCCTCCAGTAATGTCTTCTCAATTTTCACCATGATCCCATAAGACGATCACATTTTCCACATTAGGAAACTGAGGCTCAGAGAGGATTAGAAACAGTCAGAGCCACGGTTAGGAAACAGTGGCCCTTGGGCTCGGGAGCTCTATGACCGAAATGGGAAGCAGGGGGTCATGAGGCTCTGAAAGCCTTTGACAAGTTTTTTCATGTATGCGCAAAATCACAATCACGCTTTCTTCAGTTTTCATTCTCACAGGCCCTTGTACCCCAGACAATAATTAACACTCTCTCGCTCCCAGCACACTAAGTGCTTGCGCAGTCCCAAATTACATTTAATCCTCAGGCGTTGGTGTGCATAGCTGGGCACCACCGGCCCTTATTCCCATGTAAGCAACGGAGAGGGTAAGGACCGTGAAGCTGTTCAAGGTGGCCGGTGCGAGTGTGAGCGGCTGCTGAGACGTGAGACTTCAACAGTGGAATGCCTGTCTGTCCAGATGCCAGGCGCTTACCCACTGCCTCCCTTAAAGCTTGGTGGCTGGCCAGCCTGATCTGACCCCAAGATCCCAAATGAAAAACTCTCTGGCCGGCTCACAGCAGCCGGAACCACCGAGTAGTTAGAGCCAGAACCACCGACTACCAGGCAGCACTCCCCGGGACGCCCGAATCCAGCGGCCAGGGCGGCAGGCTGGAGCCCCAGGGCACCGGGAGGAGCCAAGATCCTGGGCTGGGAGGAAAGGACTTGGAGGCGGGCGGCACAAAGAGCTTTTTATTCAAATTTGTTTAGAGTTTCGCGAATTTGCATGAAAAATGTGTGAGAAAAGCCAGCTCCGGTGACCTCATCCGCACCTGCCATTAACGTTCAATTAGCGGCTGAATAGTGCCTGCCGACGCGACGTGCAGAGAATCCTGCCTGCCCCGCGCAGCTCGGCAGCGGGCCGGGCGCGGGATCGGGAGGAGGGGCGCGGCGGGGCGCAGGGCTCCGCCTGAGGCTCGGGACCCGACACCCAAGGCCTCCTCACCCTCAGTCTCAAGGGACCCTGGAATCCTAGGGCTCTGGAGCACCAGGCAGTTTGGAGCAAGACGGGGCCATGGAGATCCGGGCTCCCTAGGGTCCTGGCCGAGTGCTCTCCGGGCTCCCGGACCGAAGGTGGCGGGCTAGTCCTGTCCCGGCTCAGACAAGCTTCCTCGCCACCTTCCGGACAAAGTGTCAAGTACAAGTTCAAGTTCAGGGGCAGGCCCCAGGAGGAAGGGGTGGGGGGAGCCATCCCCAGCTGCCTTTGTTCTCCGGGATAAGCGCTCCCACGTTCCCCTCCCGGGCGGGGCCCGGCGCAGATACCCCCGCCCCGCCCCACCGCGCCCCGCTACAACCGCCTCCTCCCGCCCGCTCGGTGCCTGTGCCTGGGTCCTGGCGACCCTGCTCAGGGCCACGGAAGGTTCTGGGGGCTCGGGGCGGGTGGGGGAGATGCGCAGTCTCCCCGTGGGAGCCTCCCCGGCCCCGCAGTCCCAGCAGCAAACTGCGCTTGGTCGGACGGATGCCCGAGCGGAGGTAAGGACCCTTGGCGGGGTTCGTCTGCACCCCTTGAGCCCCGCCCCACGCTGGGCTCGAGCGACCTAGACCAGCAGCGCAGCGCGCTGCAAAACCGCCAGGTTGGGCCTCAGGGGGGCGCGCTGTGGCTCCCCACCTTAGAGGGTGCCAGACTTCAGGGGGATGGGTACTGGGTCAGGGGCGCCTGGCGGAGGCTGGGAGAGATCATTGATTGGCCTCTTTCCCAGGGGCGGCTGGTTCACCATCTTTCTTGCAACACCCCCTTGGCCTCCAAGCCTGCATCTCTCTGACTTCGGCGCACCTCAGATTTAGCAGGGAGGGAGGGTACCGAAGCTAAAGCAGAGCTCCTCAGACTCGAGTCCCCTTGGGAAGGAGGACTGAGGTGTGCTTGCGGCTTAGCTAAAAGAGGAATCAGCGGTGCGCTCACTCCACTACCTCCTCCCCTTCTCCGGAGCACCTAATTGAAAGTTTTGTACCAAATGGCGCTTGCAGATGTGGGCTGAGGTGGGGTGAAACCCACTGTCAGTGCTGTGATCTTTATTCTGCCGCTAAAACCTCCTTGGGTTCCCGCACGCTTGATTCCTGGACTCTTCCGAGTTAGATGTAACCCTTTCCACCCCGCCCTCTCCTAAAGCGAAAGAACCACGGAGGGCTGCGTCAGAGCTGCCTTTCACTCTCTTCTTCTGGATTGGACACCGTTTTGGTGACACTGCGTTACATACTGTTCCAACATCCATGACAGTTGGTTTCTAAATTCGCAGTAAGTTAGAAGTGGAAAGTCAGAAATGTGTGTTCCCCCGCTGCACCAGCTCTGCTGCTCCCCTTGGGTTCCTCTGCTTCGTTTGGGAGTCTTCTCCCTAATGTCTCCTTTATGGGACGCTGCCTGACCGAACTTTGACAAGTTCCTTCTTGCCGCCCAGGATGCTACCTCAGACTTCCGTCATCTTCCCTCTCTCTCTTGACATCTTCAGCTGTATTGTCAATATTTATCAATAAAGAAAACGGTTTATTGATAAATGGATTTTTAAAAAGATACAGCACCAAGTTAAAAAGCTTTGAGGTTTGCATTCGCTTTGCTTTTTAATGTTCTTTTCCATGTAAGGAAAGAAACTCTCGGGTGCTTCATCCTTCTGTTCCATAACTTTAGGGGTCTCGCGCGCAAGCAGGGGCCATAGAAAGAAAGGGTGAGACGGCCTCTCTATGTGTTCTATTAAAAAGAAAGGGGAAACATTCAGTGGGAAAAAATGTTTTAGAGTGTTTTGTGAAAGCAAAAAGGAGAAAGCAGAAAGGAGCCACTTCAATGCCATCCAGCCCTTCACTCCTTCTGACCGAGTATGGGGTGGCCTGGAAGAGCTAGGGGTATGGGACCCTCTGACAAAACCTTAGTGTGCTGTGGAGAAGCTGGCTGAAAGTGGGGGTCAACTTACCTAGAATAGTTCAGCTCCATGAGATCCGTCACTGAAACACTGTGTTGGTTTTGTATTTTGTTTTTGTGGTTTATAGCCTTTTTCTATGTTGCCTTAGCTGTCCCGGATATCACTAGGTAGATCAGGTTAGCTGCAAACTCACAGATGTCAGCCTGTCTCTGCTTCCTAAGTGCTGGTATTAAAGGTGTGCGCAACTATGACCAGTTTGTCACCAACACCCTCACAAGAGAGGAGTCTGGGGAGAAACTTTCATTCCTTAAAAAGAAAAGAAACCAAAGTAGCTTTATTTGTTTATTCGATGAATATGGGTGTTTTGCCTGTAAGTACATCTGTGTATCACGTGAGAGCCTGGTGCCCTCGCGAGCCAGAAGAGGGCATTGCCCCCTGGAAGCAGAGTTACAGACTTCCAGAAGGGAGCTGCGATGTGGGTGTGGGAATCAAACCAGGATCTTTTGAAAAAGCGGCTATTGAGTTATCTCGCTAGTTCCCCAAATGACTTTTCTTAGTTTGAAAAAAAGAATCTACGGAGGCTGTTCTAGATATTTCTCTTCCTCAGGGGGGAATTTTGGGTTAGAGATCTCATCCACCTGATTTTCCCTGAGGGATTGTGACGTCTTAGATGAACCCCTCTTTTCCCTCCAGCCCCCCCATCCAGTTTATAAGTGACAATTATAAATTGTAAATAAGGACACATTAGGCAGCCATGGTTTGCAGAGTGGCATAAATACTTCTCTGCAGCAGGCAAGGACGGGTGTTATTAGTATGTGTCCAATTCTGAAGTTCTCTCAGTTAAAAAGCATGGATCCTGTTCTTAACCCCTTTGAAGAGGAAAGCGAGGAGTGGAGACCATCTGCCTCACAACTAGAAAGAGGTGCCGGTGGTTTCAGCATGCAGCTATCTATACTGCCAAGACTCTGACTTGTCCCTGAAGCCTCATTCCGCTTCCTCTTCTTTAGAAACCTGTCACTTTGGTCAAATCCCTATTTCTTCATCTGTAAAATGGGCTTGCTGATGGACCTGCAGTGAGGACGACGCTGTCTGACCTGAGACATTATGAATGAACCCATGAGTAGCAGACAGTGTTATGGATAGCAATCACCTTTAATAGTTGGTACTGTCATTTTCCTCCACTCCAAAGCCTAAGGAGAATTTGACCTTCCTGGCTGGTCTCTAAGTGCTTGCCTAAAGCAGTGGTGAAGAACTGGCTCTAGGAAATGGTACTACCCACAGCCAAGGAAGACTCACGGATCCCCAAGGTTCTAAATACAGACACTCAGAAAGCTCTCTCTCTCTGCTCTAAGCAGGTTGGGAGGGGTGTTCATGGAAAGAAACTCCCCATGGATAACCTAGAGACGCACAGACCAAGACAGAAAACTCTCAAAGGAATACATCTGAAGCCTGTTTTGAATTTCTTAGTCAGTTGATTGGTTAGTCATCACCTCTGGGTGGAAAATAAGACTGAATCCTGCTACCAAAACAAATCATGTCACTGGGCTGGCTGTCTCTGCCACCTTTTAAAAATTTAATATTTATTTATAGCCATGTTTATTGTGTGCCAGTCAAAGTTTTAGGCATTGGGGATGAAGCAGAGAACAAAACAGAAAAACCACTACCCTTGGGGAGCTGGTGGCTGGTGTGTGTGTGTGTGTACGCAACATCAGAGAGAATACAGGGATAGCTATGTAAGCTACCGACTCACCTGCCTCTGAGCAGATCCTCCATGGTGAGACAGGTCAGCTGGGATCCTCTCTCCTTTAAAGACTGGCTCCTTCTCTAACAGGCAATAAGCAAAGGCCACTGGGAAAATAGCTTGATGGCAGAGGCACTTTCCTGGCACATGTGAGGTCCTGGGTTACAAGCCCAGTATGAACCACCACAAACAAGGTCACAAACTAAGGCAGAGAACTGTCTGACCTGACAAGGGATTGCGCCCTTCCCCATCCCAGGGAAGACTGAAATCCCAGCAGCAGAAACAAGGATAGAAATAGTGACATTTTGTGGTAGAGACCAAGAGGACTGGGAAGGGTGGAGCTGTATTCAGAGGTCTAGGGAAATTACATTAATTACATTAATAGCTAACCCAGGACAGTTTGTGATTACCATGCCAATACTGTTTTAACACTGTTAGTAACACGACCATCAGAGCCCTGAGATGAAATGAGGAAGGAAATCAAGTGGCCCAGAGTCACAGAGGGAGCTAGTACACCTGAGTGGGATATGAATCCCAGGTAGCGTGGTTCCAGGGCTTCCATACCTAACTGCTAATCTACTGCTAATCTGGGGACTGGGGATGGGTTTCTCCTCAGCTTAAATCTATCCCCTAGAAGGTCCTTAGAGCTGCGGAGATTTCCTTCTGCTACTTTCTGTCACAAGTGTTCAGACTTTATCTATTTGTTTCGAGGTAGGGACTCACTCTATAGCCCAGGCTATTCTCCAGCTTGTAGCAATCCTCCTGCCTCCGTTTCCAAGATGAAGGATTTATACATCAAGTATCCCTCCTACTCCTTTGCAGCGTCAACTTAGAGATGCCAGGAGCCTTCTTTTGCAACTTTCTGTCTCTTGGCAGATAAGGACACCGAGTCTGGGCAAGGACCTGCCTGAAGACATTGTCCAACTAGGCACCTGCCCTCAATCATGGTCTTGGCAGAACTCATTCAGCAGTTGCCAGCCAGGCTACAACCTAATGCAAAGGCCTCAGGGGGAAGAGCTACTGCCTTGACTGGAGACTTTTCCAGGCTCAGCTGCCCACATTGCTGGGCACCTCGGTGCCAGTGGAGCAAAAAAGGTGATCCAGATGGTCTTCAGGGGCTTCAGAGGACCTGAGGCACCATGCACTGAGAATCAGAGTCCCCCCTCCCGGGAAATGCCCTATCC
Organism: Microtus pennsylvanicus; assembly: GCF_037038515.1. NCBI lineage: Eukaryota > Metazoa > Chordata > Mammalia > Rodentia > Cricetidae > Microtus > Microtus pennsylvanicus. The sequence continues at coordinate 27,791,284 of NC_134596.1, forward strand.
TCTTTGGAAGGAGGAGAAAATGCCAAGGCCCACCTGAGTTTGAAGTCAGAAATGCCAGGACGAATTGTTATGTGTCTCCCCATGCTTGGGGAGGCCTGAATTTCTATCCATTCTCTGAGCTTTTATTTCCCATTCTTTGAAGGAAGACAAAGACACCTCCCAGGGGAGCCTGGTGGGTGAAGGAGAATGGGGGTGTAGGAGAAGAGGGTGAAGGTGCTCTACCAAGGGGAAGACGAATTGGGGGTCCTGCTTACTCCACATCAATTCAATAATTTCGAAAAATTGAGTTTTAGACCAGAGAATCATTGTCAGCCCAAATTCAGAAAGAGGATGGGAGAGGGTCCAGAGGGTACAGGATGGGGAAGGAGGAGGCAGGACCCGCCTGGGTTCTACCTCAGCCTACCTCAACCCTAGAGACTCCCTGGCTGCAGCGAGGAGGGAACTGGGGTGGGGTGCGTTCTGTTTAGAATTCTTCCACTGCAATGATTTCCACCGTTTGTAAAGCTGGATGCCCTCTTAATTGGGTCTTCTGGATTTTCCTGGCAGAGATGGAGGCCATATCACCACCTAGCCAAAACACAGTATCGGTGATAGAGCCAGAGTAAAGAAAACGTATTTTCTTCCGCTCCAGTGACCCCCAAATATAGACCAACTATTCTTGGGTGAAAGATTTCTGCCTCTGTTGAATCTGGGGTTAAAGTTAAGAGCGCTGGGTTTTATCTAAAGAGCTAAACTCAAAAGAACTTTTTGTCCCCTACTTTTGCATGGCCAGTCAAGAGGCCTACCTAACTCAATAGAGTGAGGGAGACACTTGAAGCCCCTGTGGCAACTGTCCTTGCTCAATGAGTCTTTGCTGGAACCCAAGGACGTCCACCCAGGCCCTAAACTAATCTGCCCCAAAAAGAATTAGCCCAAAACTCTCCTAGAAAAATAACCTTAGAGGACTGGCCAGTCAATCCCATCGTCTTGCTTTCGCTAAGAACATTATTTATATGATATTATAATATAATGTATTTATTATGTTGCTAGGATTTTTAAAAAATCCTAATGTGAAAGAAATCATTCAGGATGTTGGTACCAACGGTCCTCGTCCTGAGCAAACTTATATCGATTAGATATGCCTTAAAGTCTTGGAAGCAGCCAGGCGGTGGTGGCACAAGCTTTTAATCCCAGCACTCTGGAGGCAGCAGTAAGTGGATCGCTGGTTTTTAAAGTGAGTTCCAAGACCACCAGGGCTACACAGAGAAACCCTGCCTCAGGAAGGAAAAAAAAAAAGTCTTGAAAGATATATATCTTGGCATATATCTGTAGTTTACCTCCCCTGGTTCCAATCTAACTCTCATTTAGTTCCTGAATTTGGGGCCCTAAGTAGGGGTGACCTTGCGCCTGGGATCTGGCAGCCCCAGTCTGTGGGTCTGTAGGATTTGATTTGCTTCCTGCACGCAGTGGTGCAGGGTGCGTATCCTTTTAGCCTAGGAACTTCAGAGGAGTCTCAGGCTCCTGGCCTCAAAACTTTTACCTAAGCCTGTCGGGGCAGAAAGCTGTTCTTATGGGATTGGCCAAGCACAGTTCATCTCCTTCTGGGGCTTGCCTGGCACTTCCTTTATCCCTCATCCTGGAGTCCCTTTGGCGCAGGAGGTACCCAGAGAGAACTCACCCTGGAACTCTGTCTCAGGCCCTAACAGGAGACTTGAGGGGAAGCGTTTCCTTTCTTACAACCCTTCTTCCTTGATCATGGTGGCTTCCTCGCCTCTCTCCAGCCTGCAGCTGATGGTTGCGCAGTTAAGGCCTTAGGCATTCGGAACTCCCTTCCTACTGTTCTTCGCGGCTCTATCTTTCACAGTCAGGATCTCGGATTCGCCTGAGAGTCAGGTTTACCCTATCCCTATAATTTATTCTAACCTCAAGGTTTCAGAAAAGTCTCTGATGGATGTCACTATGTACAGTGTGCCTCCGAAGGGAGAGCTATCCGGTTGTTCGCGATGGGAAATGTAAAAACTTGCCTGGTGGTGGGTGACATCAGTTCCCTGCCCCTTGGTTTCCTATCATCCTGAAAGATTTTTTTCTCCCTAAGGGGAGCCTAGCTTGTTTGAAAACCATTTCTCCTGTCTGATTCTGTGGTCTGGAGATAAGTTATCTTAGCAGGCTTTTCAAAACGATTTAAAACAACAGCAACAGAAAGCAATCCAGACAGGCCCCAGGAGGACGCACACCACTGGTATCTCCGACCTTGGGACATCACTAACACTCAGCACCCTCGCAGCCTGGGGTCTGCCACACACAGATTGCCCAGCCAAGGCCGGGACCTGCTCTTGGCTGATCTATGACCAGTCCCGTGTCTAAGCACAGGAGAGCCAGCGCTCTGTGCCCGGGGTCGGCGCCCGCCAAGCTCGCTCTGCCTAGGCGAGGTCGCGCTGAACCTAGTGGTATTTAGGGATTCCGCAGCAGCAGCGGCGAGGGCAAGATCGGGTTTGTCCCACGACCTTGGCGCCAGCAAACTGGAGAATGCGACAGACCCCAATTTTCTCCCTTTGGAGTTGAAACAAAACGTGAAAGCCCGAGCTTGGCCGCACCGCCAGAGGTGGCGCCTAAACGGCGGGTGCCTGAACGGATTCCCAGGCCTGGGTTCCACGTCCCGTCCTAGTTGTCCAGTTAGTTAGCTGGTTAGCCAATAGTTAACTCCCAGGCGACATTCGTGTAAACGCAAGGCCAGATCCCGCGAGCCTCTGCGGCCTCCAGCTCGAGAGCTGCCCGGCTGGGCTCCCAGAGGAGGGTCGGAGGGAAATTCCTGGTAATTAGAGGGGAGGTTTTCTCGGAGCGCCCCTCTGTGATGTGGCCTTGGCTCCAGAAGAGGAACAAAGGGCTAAGGTGCCAGCGTTCGGCGCGCCCTCCGGCCCCGCGCGCCCCGCATCCCGCCCCCTCTCCGTGCCGTGGCGGCCGCGGGCTTTGTGCGCTGGGGCAGCGCGCCGAGCTGCACCTGCCCGGCTTTAAGTACCTTGGCTAGGCAGCTCGGGCGGCTGCTCTAATCGCCATCTCCAAAGTACCTGCTCATGAATAAACACCAGCCCCATTTGTCAGGTACTTAGCGCTCATTGTGAAAGGGAAATTGGTCCTTTTCTGAAAGTGTCTATCCTCAACCCATCTGCACAGTCCTGGTTGCAGAATTTCCCCCACCCTTCACACACACACACACACACACACACACACACACACACACTCACTCACTCACAACACGAGGCTCCTCCAAGCTAAAATAAACTCTCTTTTCTTCCGGTAAGTGCGTGATTGAACCGCGACAAAAGGCCGAGAGGAGGAGGCCGCTGGGTCAATAGCCTGCGTCTCTCCCATTGATAGGAAAAGTCAGCACCGCTCTGTGTTTGCCACAGGGGCTTTGCAAGTCGTACTTGAATAAACCTGCAGACACGCTGCCCAATGGGTTCCCTGGACACTAGGCAAAATACTGGAGGCAGAGGTCTGAGATGTCCTATAGACATTCCTACCAACTTGGGTGCCTCACTGTATGGTCATATTCCCCCTCCCCCCGGCGTCAGGTTTTGATCTGGCTCTTAAGTCTAGGGCATTTGTGATAGAGACTATAAAAATCTGGATAACACAATTGCAAATACCCAGGCCAGTTGCGAGGGAGAGGGTGGAGTGGCGCTTCCAGGAACCCGGCTGCACCGAATAAGTAAGCTTGCGCCCCGACTGCAACTGAGGGTTCAGAATGCACAGAGCTGGGAAGGGGTAGCCTGCCAATACATTCTTGCTTGCCTCCTAGAGGGTATAAAAGCTGAAGAGAACAACTATGCATTTTAGGTTCACACGAAGGCAGGATAGTAAACCGCAAGTAGCCGGTTGACATCCTGGGGGTGTGCTTCTTTTCCACCCTTACATTCTTGCCGACAACTGTGCTTTCTGTGTGCCTGGCGCCTGTTCCGGGGACTCTTCCCGGGATGGAATTCGTCCTGAAGCACAGCGATTTTTCCAGACCTGCAAACAACCATGAGCAGTTCTGAAAATGAAAGTGTTTGCTAAGTGGAGATTCCTCTAAATGAGCGGAGGGAAGCGGCTTTGTCTTCATTCGGTTCTCCCGATTTCGTTCTGTGTTTACAAACACCAGCCCAGAGCCCCTATACCAAGCCCAGCTTGGCAGCTCAACCCTTGCATGGCTCATGGAGGTGGCCAGGCTGGGATTCCATAGTCTGGAAGCTCTGGATGTTCAGATATGCAAACCTTGGGCGCAAAATTGGGGGACTCCTAGAGCTCCCCTTTTACACTGAATACAGCTTCAGTTTCCAGATCCCTCCCAAGCATTAGGAAGGACTTTAGGGTTTCTGCCGTTCTGTGGTTACTGCAGTCAGTGGGTCAGTGGTGAGCCGACCTAGTCTGGGAAAATCTGATGGTGGTCCACAAGCCTAGACTAGGTGAGGGAGGGAGCCTGCTGAAGGCTCCTCCAGGTAAGTGGGAGAACCATGGCTGTCCTGGAGTCCTTGGCTGGTCCCAGACTTCCACCTGGGTGCAGAGACAAGACTTTCCAGGTTCTGTCCAGTCCTAGCCAAAGAAACAAAGTCAGCATAGCAGAAACTCAAACACAGCAATTTATTTGAGGAATATTCTAGAAAACAACAAGTTCTTGTTTCTCTTTGTCATTAGCTGGTGGTAGTTGATGGGGTTGGGGATTGGAGTGAGGACAGACAAGGAAGGGATAAATGATTTTAGAAGAAAGGCTTAAAAGTAGAAATAGGTTTAAAACCTCTGGTGTCCACCCCAGGGGTTCAGGGCCTGAATCCCACAGCACCTTACTTATTTGGAGAAGACTCTTAGAGAGGACTCGGGAATCCAAATTAGTTAACCTTATGTGTTATGTTGGAATGTCTTACGGTAAGCGTGTGCGCTTTACTTCTTCACAAATCTATGGATCTGGGGAGGCTGATTGTTGCAGGAACTAAGTGTTTCCCTTCCAGGGCAATGGCTGGATCTCAGATCATAGTGGGAGCATTGAGAGGTTTGAGCCGCTCCCTCCAGTGCTCAGGTTTGGCTTTCTGGGTCAAACCTTTGGTGCATACCCTTGCTGTCCCTCAAGAAACCAGCCTCACTCTCCCAAAGGCCAGGGTGTGGAGTCCAGTGGGAACAGATCAGAGGATAGCTTCAGATCTGGTTACTCCACCTGGTGGGGCAGCTGGACCAGAGGCGTGGCACACTGCTGGGAAACCTTGGCATGTTGAAGAAGCGCCTTCTTGGACCTGGGTCACATAGAAAAGTCCCTGAGCAGGTGTCTCCGTTTGAGCTCAAGCCAATACCCTCCTCATGTCTCAACAACACAGCCTTTCTTTCCCAATTTTCACTGGCCCTATATTGGGCCCCAGCCTGTTGTAGCCTTAGTGAGGGCCAAGAAAGAAGTACTGGGGTTGCAGAGGCTCTCTCACGCTGCCCACGGAGCAATGGTGGCCCCCTGAACATGGTTATGTCATGAGGTGCTGGTACTGAACCTCTAAATGGGGTTGAAAAGAAACCTGTCATTTTGTCCCATCACCTTCTAAAACCCCCCCTAGTTTTCCTAAAAGGATTCAGCCTACATATGGGCTTTTGTCTTCAAGCCATTTGCCTTTGATTGCTAGGGCCCCTACTCTGGCTACATGATGCCCACAGAGCAGTTGCGGCAGCTGGGGATAAAGGCAGGGAGGGTCTTCACCTGTAGAGTAGGACAATGCCCTCATTCTCCACAAAGTTAGCACAGGCGTTGCTAGCAGAGAGAACTGGCTGTGGTCTCCTTAGACCCTGGTTCACCACCCAAGGTCAGTGTTCTGCAAGCTTCTGAGCCCTGCCCTTCTCCGTCTGGGGTGGGTAAGAAGTAGGGTCTTGCTCTTTCAAGGGCTTTTCACGACCTTTCTTAGGCTGCCTGGAGCGTCTCTGAACACACCAGAGATCAGCAGCCAGGGCCAACTCCTGGTACACACACTCTACCCAAACCCGGCTTTGATGCCCTACATACCCATTAGCAATCTGCGTTGGATGGAGGAGGCAGGGTGGTCCTAGAAGCCCTTAAAAACAAAGGGCTGCAGTACCCAGCTCCCCTTCCGTTTAGGTTTGTGCTCTTGGTTCCACTCTGGTTGTGCTAGCTCCTCTCCCAGCGGAGCAGAGAACGCAGCTGCCTAGATTTCACTGTTCGGACTCGAGTCAGGTCCGCAGCTGTGTTCGCTTGAGCGGCCTCCTCCAGAACCTTCTGTTACAGGTCAGCCGGCAGAGGGCGCCCTGGGAGAAGAAAGGAGCGGGTTTGAATGCCTTTCCTGGGTCCCTGGCGCCACACTGTGGGGCTCGATGATTCACGGCCAAACCTGTCATCCCTGTATCCCAAACTGGCAGTCTCTTGGACAAAGCTACAGAAGCAAGGCCTGAAGGTGGGTGGGAAGGAGGCGTCCCCACGTACAGCAGGAAGGATGCTGGCTACTGCTCCACCGAAGATCTTTTTATAACCACGTGAACACTGAAGGCAGCCATTGTCAGGCGCACTGTGGAGGGGTGCGCGTGCCAGCAGTGTGTGCATGTGTTCACACGAAGTGTGCAGAAGCAAGGGAGGGCCAGAAGGTATCATCCATGTGATGCCTGTTAATTCTTCTGAGCTGATCGAGTTTGTCTAGAACATTTGGTTCAAGTAATCGCTCCTCTTTGGTGATGGGAGGCAGGGTTTCACTAAGTAACCCAGGCAGGTTTTGAACTCCCCATCCTCCTGCCTCAGCTTCCCTAGGACTGAGGCTACGTGTATGTACTCTACAACCTACTTGAGCATCCCCTTTAATGGCAGGAAACTGAGGCCCAGAAATTGGGATGGATTTATCCAAGGTCCTGTAGCAATTATAAACAGTCTAGTGTTGACTCAGCTAAGGCTGGCAAAAAGCCTCCTCTCAGCTGTCATCTGAACACCAATATCCTCTACTGTTAAACAATGAGACCTGTACCAGGCCCATGCTTCTGGGTCACCTTTGGAGGTGTGAGTGTGTGTGTGTTCACGTCTCAGAGGCAGCATATGCTCACTTGGGGAGAAATGTGTCTTAAGCGTGAATGTCTGTAAAGGACTCTGGGTGTCTCAGGTGGTGGCTAACACCTGGTAATGCTACCATTCCAGAGACTACAGGAGAATTGTGAATTTAAGGCCAGCCTGGACTACATAGTGAGTTCCAGGCTAACCTGGGCTACAGGCTGAGAGTGAAGAGGGAAAATAAAAGGATATTTGTATCTGTGTTCGTGTGTGAAGGAGTGCCTGTGACCTGGGAATAACTCTTCAGACAGTGTGTGTGTGTGTGTGTATAAGAGAGAGAGAGATTTCTATCCCTAGTCCTCTACGGCCCACTGACCCCCACTCTCTGTTTTTCCCGCTCCTTCAGATGAACCCTGGAGCACACTCATCCCTGAGCCCCAAAGAGAGAGTGGGAGGGTCAAGGGGTGCTGGCTCCAGGGTGTGGCTGTGTCCCAAAGCCCAGCAGGCTCCGAGGGTTGCAATTAGGCAAAGCTTCTGGCCTGCAGAAGGAGGAGGAGGATTATGGCAAATTCATTTCTGTTTTCCACCCCAGTAAGCCTGCAGCATGTCCCTGGTGTTAGCATGAGAATGAGCCAGGGCTCCAGGAGCCCCTCCCCACCCGACCTGCTGACCCCTGTTCCCCCACGTGAATAGCAGGACTCACGGCCTGGACAGCCACTCCAACCAGTGCCTGCAAAGCCACAGCTCCCACTCAGGGTAATTTAATATATTTTAAGCCCCCGGCGGCTTTATTTTCCCTCCTTTTTGAGTTTGTTTTAGGCATTCACAGCTCTCACCCCGTCATTAGACTGCCTTATTTGACGGATGGAAGGACCTGCTATGAGACCACAGCCCTTTGTATCCCCTACATAAGCTGGGCTTCCCCGTAATTAGAATGGTATTCCCAGCCATTGAGGCCTTTCATGAGGCGGAACAAAAACTCCCCGAGATGAATATCCCCCAACTCTCAGCCCCCTGGATGGAAAGGGGACTGTGAGTTAAAGGGACTCCTCGGGGAAGGTAGTCTGTGATCAGGGACATCTGAGATCCTGCCAGGAGCAGACATTTAGAGGCCACAGGGAGTGGGCTCCAGACAAAGGTTGGTCAGGTTTTCCCCAGGTGCTTAGCCAGCCCCAGGACCCGCTTGGCTCAGCCTTTTGTGGCAGAGGACCCGTATATACTCACAGGATTGTGGGCTTAGTAGTAAACTAGAGTGTACACATAACTCTACAGCCATCTGGATCTCACTTAGAAACGACTTTACATTTAAACATACAAACACACATGTCATAGTTACTTTCACAAGTTTTAGGATTCTGTTGTAAATACATGTATGTGAGCGCATATATGTGCACATGCATGCTCAGGACAGGACCACATTGTCACAAACCAAGTAGGAAAAGAGTTGCAAATGTACATACATGTCACATGCACATCCTTCAAACATAGAATGGAATTGCGGTGTGTCTTGTCGGTGTACACACACAGATGGACCATCTTGAGGAGAGTGTTGCTTGTAATCACAAGCATGCACACACATACACACACACACACACATACTTACACACTCATACCCAGACCATCTGTGGCAGTTCATGTACCCTGAAGTGATTCCACACTTTCCTCTGAATTATACATCTGGCCTCCTTCTTAAACCTATGGTTAGCCTGTGTTAAAATACAGATCGACATGCACATACATGCGTGGATTTGTAAACATTGTCTGTTCATACTGACACAGAAAAATACTATGGAACGCTATGGAACCAAAATGTGGTTACATTTCCAGGGTAGGTCTTATGACCAGACATGCAAGAATAGAAAGAAAAAAAGAAAGAAAGAAAGAAAGAAAGAAAGAAAGCCAGTTGGATTGAGTTCTTCTCTGAACCCCAGATTTCCCATGCCTTTGGGAAAAGGAAAACTCTTTTAGGGCATTTCCACTGAACTAGGCTTTAAGAATAAATGGCAGGCATGTGGCTATCTGGCCGGTCAGTAGCTTTTCTGCTTTTCCACAGGAGAAGTTCAGAAGGTGTTCTCAGCAAACCAAGTTTCTGAGTGGCACCCAGGAGAAACAGCTCCAGAGGCAAGCAATAAATGCCCCATTTCTGTGAGGATTCAAACAAAAAAGATGGGGTGATCTCAAGCCACGGATGCTGTGGGGGATATGTATCAATGAATTCAGCTTCTAGTCTGTGTCAGATCCTACGCACGGAGCTTGGAGTGCGATGGTGAGGGATGCACGCTATTAATATACAGTTATGGTACGAGGTGCAAGAAAGGTCAGGGCCAGGAGAAAAGTCATAGAATACATCTCTGGTTTCTCTCCACTCTAAGCCTTTATGCGTGTGTCCCTGTGTTGTCCACAGTTTTCTCACAGGGGCACCTTTTCCTACAGGGGACCCACACCACAGCCCTTTAGCCCAAGCCAGAGCTATATGCAGGGCCATGGTGAGGGCAGCCTGTTGGGGCCCACTCAGATCCCCAGGACCAAAGATGAGGCTGATGATCCCACTTCGGTAGAAAGTGTTGAAGATAAGTGGGTCAGTTCCCAAGTGCAGTCAGCTGCATGCTTATTTTTAACGATGTGCGTGTGTTTGTGTGTGGGTATGTGCGTGTGTTTGTGTGTGGGTATGTGCGTGTGTTTGTGTGTGGGTATGTGTGTGTGTTTGTGTGTGGGTATGTGTGTGTTTGTGTGTGGGTATGTGTGTGTGTTTGTGTGTGGGTATATGTTTGTGTGTGGGTATGTGTTTGTGTGTGGGTATGTGCGTGTGTTTGTGTGTGGGTATATGTTTGTGTGTGGGTATGTGTTTGTGTGTGGGTATGTGCATGTGTTTGTGTGTGGGTATATGTTTGTGTGTGGGTATGTGCGTGTGTTTGTGTGTGGGTATGTGCGTGTGTTTGTGTGTGGGTATATGTTTGTGTGTGGGTATGTGTTTGTGTGTGGGTATGTGCGTGTGTTTGTGTGTGGGTATGTGCATGTGTTTGTGTGTGGGTATGTGCATGTGTTTGTGTGTGGATATGTGTTTGTGTGTGGGTATGTGCCTGTGTTTGTGTGTGGGTATGTGCATGTGTTTGTATGTGGGTATGTGTGCATGTGTTTGTGTGTGGGTATGTGCATGTGTTTGTGTGTGGGTATGTGCATGTGTTTGTGTGTGGGTATGTGCATGTGTTTGTGTGTGCGTATATGTTTGTGTGTGGGTATGTGCATGTGTTTGTGTGTGGGTATGTGCATGTGTTTGTGTGTGGGTATGTGCTTGTGTTTGTGTGTGGGTATGTGTGTGTGTTTGTGTATGTGCATGTGTTTGTGTGTGGGTATGTGCATGTGTTTGTGTGTGGGTATGTGTTTGTGTGTGGGTATGTGCATGTGTTTGTGTGTGAGTATGTGCATGTGAATGCCAGTGCCAAAGGAGGTCAGGAGAGGACGTCAGGTCCCCTTGATCTGGAGACACAGATGGTTGTGAGACACCGGACAGGTCCTCAATAAGAGTATTACGCACCCTTAGCCATGGAGCCACCTCTCCATCACCCATTTGAAAGTTTTTTAAGGCTTGTCTTCTCTTGGAAATGTGGGTGACCTTGCCACGCTCTAACTGCTCGTGGCACATATTGTCACTGAAACCCCAGCGTCTCTATTTGAACAAAACATTCCTCTGTTTCTCTTTGTAGGAAAAATGACAAAGGATTAGTTAGAGAATAAGGGGTATTTAAAAGCTACTTCTAATGTGTTTGCTATTACTTTCTAAAATTTGTTTGTTTTTAATGCTTGCATGGATATCTGTGTGAGGGTGTCAGATCCCCTAGAATTGGAGTTACAGACAGCTGTAAGCTACCATGTGGGTGCTGGGAATTGAACCCATGTCCTTTGGAAGAGCAGCCACTGCTCTTAACCCCGTGTTTTTTAATTATTTAATTTAATTTAATGCTATATAGCCCTGGTTGACCTATAACTTTCTGTGTAGACCAGGCTACTCTCAAACCTGCCATCCTCCTGTCGCGATCTGTCTCTTGAGTGTTGGAATTACATGCAGTCATGCGACACTATGAAAAGCTCTTGCTTGTTTCTTTGTTTGTTTTGAGACAGGGTTTCTCTGTGTAGCCCTGGCTGCCCTGGAACTCACTCTGTAGACCAGGCTGGCCTCAAATTCATGAAGATCCACCTGGCTTTTTGTTTTTATTTTTGTCACAATTTTTCTTCGTATTTTATAGAGATTGGGGCCTTGGCTCTAGAAATTACCCAGGATTAAAACCTTTTCCTAGCTTCGTGTGACCCTAGGTACTGATTTTGAGGGTGTGAATGTCTTCAGCTTTAAAGTGGGGGTGGTCATAGTCCCACCCAGATGTGATGGTTGTGAGGATTAAGTGTGCTAATATAGAGTCCAACAAGAGCTCATATGCAGTAAGTGTTTAATTAGTGTTAGCCACGTTTTCTCACAGGTACTTGTTTAATATTAGCGTTCTCAGTGAGTATGTATAGGGCCAATCTGAGCACCTTTTAATTTTAGTTTTTGCATCCGTAATAAAGTTATATGAAAATAAAACCTTGGTCAGAGGGGCTGGAGAGATGGATTGGTGGTTAAGAAGGGAGAGAGAAGGAGAGGAAGTGGGAGAGGAAAGGGGAGAGAGAGCCGGAGAGGGAGTCGGAGAAACACCAACCAGCTTTTTGCCTTGGCTCAGGTTGTTTCCGCAGCAGCCAGCAGGAGGAGCCCAAGGCGCCGAAGCACGCAGGCGCCAGGAAAGGGCCCAGAAAATGACACTGACCCATCACTTACTGGGTGCAGTAGTATCTGAAGGAAGGCAGGGAAGTCGGGGGCTCCAGTAACAAAGTGAGGTGTCGAAGGATAAATGTAGAGGTCAGACTTCCGTAGTTCGAGGGCCCTTTCCCTGCAGCGCGGCCTGGCTTTGGGCCTGCAGAAGCCCGGGCTGCTGCAAGTTCAAAGCTGAAGACAGTCCCCAGGCCACCCTGTGGAGTTGCTGGTGACCTGCTCTTAGCCGAAGGTATAGTCTCTTCGTAGCGCCCTAGTGTCTGCTCAGAGCAGACACCCTCTGCTACCCACCACTCTGCTACCCACCACAGATGGGGGTGCGGCGCAACTGTCCCCACGTGCTGCAGTGTGGAGGAGAAAACCGCCCCCGGCTCTCTCCCTTACACACCCCTGCACAGTCCCAACTCCAACACTGTCCGGGCTGCCGTGTGGGATGTGGCTTGACGGCGTCATTCCCGTCCTACTTTTTCCCACGCCAGGTTTTCTTGTCCACTACCTGGCGCTGGCAGGTGGACGGTGGAAAGAGCTAATCCGGGCCCCTGGTATGCATACATGCCAAAATGAGGGCAGCTATATGTACGATGTAATGGTTGTTTTCACAGATGTTTTTAAATACCAGAGCCCCTGACAGTCTATCATTTCAGCTAATTAAAAATCAGTTGCCTCTCGGTTTCTAAAAATGACAGAATTAGAGAGACGTGGAAGGACAAAAGATGGTAGCGGGTTTTTTGTTTTGTTTTGTTTTCTTTTCTTTTCCTGCTGCAGAGCAGACAGGTATGCCCCAGGCAGGGTGTGGTCTGGCATCTGAATCTGGGAGGGAGACAATTCAAAGGGACTCCTTTGCTTGGTTCCCCATGTGCAAAGGTGGGGGGCGTTACAGAACACAATGACTCCGGCTCTAAGGCCGTGGGAAACCCTTCTCAGACCCCTTCTCTCTCAACTCTCAATTCCCCTTCTCCCACGTTTGTCCAGCAGGATCCAGAACCTGGCTCCTGCCCTCTCAGATGCTCAGGCATATGTGGGTTGGAGTTCTCAAGCTCCACATTTCCTGCTGGGTTATTTAACCTCTCCTACCCAGTGAGCTAACATACCAGCCATTTGGAATATGCAGACTCCTTGTGGAAGGCTATCTGGACACCATGGTGGAGGCATAGCTGGAGCTTTGTTTTATTTATTTATTTATTCCCTCATCAGAGAAGTCTCTGGAAAAAAAGATAGTTTGTTTTCTTTTTTAAAAAAATAAAAATAAGTCAGGCAGTGGCGGCACACGCTGCCATTCCCAGCACTTGGGAGGCAGAGGCAGGCGGATCATTGTGAGTTCGAGGCCAGCCTGGTCTACAAGAGCTAGTTCCAGGACAGGCTCCAAAACTACAGAGAAACCCTGTCTCAAAAAAACAAAAATAAATAAAGTAAAATAAAATAATAAAGAAGTCTCATTCTCCTGGTGCTAGGGTGAAATAGCCAGTGTTTTGAAGAAGTGGGGCATGGACATTTTGTTCCTGGGGCAGTGAGTAAAAGGTCTTTTTTGGTAGCTCCTTAGGCCTTTGTAGAATTAGTTTCTGAGACCAACCAGACATAGCAGTACAATGTCTGTCAATGCCAGCACTTGTGTGAAAGCTGACACAGGAGTTCCAAACCCGTCGTGAGACTCTGTCTCAAAACGGTAACAACAACTAAGGTTCCTAAGGGTGACAAGGGGCACCGATGGTGACTGGCTGAAGGCTGAGGCTTCTTGCGAGGGGTCTTGTTTTTGGGAAACGGAGAAAGGTATGACAGTTGACTTCCAGGCCTCACTCTCCCCAACTGTAAAGCGGGCTTGCCTATTTTGCAGATGAGAAACTGTTTCTATCTCGGCACAGTGGCTGCACCTGAATCCACTGCTGTTTCAGCCAGTAATTGACAGTAATTGCAGCTCCTCGGGTGCTGGCCCACTTCTCAGGCAGTGGCTCGGCAGGACACTCATGTCCCACTGATCCACCTCCTGCCAACTGCCACCAAATGTTTTTAATCCAATCTCTATTGCATCATTCTATTTATCAATAAGACTCGGGAGTCAGAGGCTGGGGTGGAAACCTCCTGGCTCAGAGAGGTTGAGGAACAACTAGATGATCCATCTTCCCAGAAAGATCATGTCCTTCCATTCTGCCAAACCTAAAACAAAATGAAAACACCACACTCAAAGTCCCTCCCTACTACTTCCTGTGCATCTCTCTATCTGTCTTCCAGACTCCCTCTGGCTCTCTATGATTACTTCCTGTCTACTAGTTGCTGGCTCCACCTCCTGACCCAAGATTGATTTTATTTAATTAATGCAAACATAAACTCAGGGTTCACAGTGTGATTGAATAGCTCACAACAAGAAATGGTTACTTGGGGCTCAGCAGAAGTCAAAAGGGTCCAGAAAGATTCTGGGGAGTATCTTGGCTGGGGGCTTGAAAAAGATTTGTCTAGGTGTCTTCTTGGGCAAACTGTTCCCGAGAGAGGCTATTGTCTGGCTCTGTGATCAGTGACTCATATCTGGTTCCCTCCTGGGAGGGACTTGATTGTCCCCTATTTCAAAAGTAGACAAACTAAGATTGAGATCATCAAAGAAAAAAACTGACTTTACTGAGTCATGGAGACAAGAGAGAAAGTTTCATCGGAGGTCTGAGGTCTTCACAGTCACACCAAGAAACCTTGACTTGGGCATGACCTTATTTGTGTAGTCACCTTCTGTCCCTTAAGGATAGGGTAGTTGCAAAGCAGGGACCTGATCTATTTCAGGGACTTCTAAGGACAAAGTGAGTGAGTACCAGTACCCAGCCCAGTGCAGAAAACACCAGGGAAATGGAGAAGGTGTGGTGTCAGGGAGTCAGCGTGCTGACCAGGAAGTCAGCATACTGGCCAGGGAGGTAGTCAGTGTGCTGGCCAGGGAGTCAGTCAGTGTGCTGGCCAGGGAGGTAGTCAGTGTGCTGGCCAGGGAGTCAGTCAGTGTGCTGGCCAGGGAGTCAGTCAGTGTGCTGGTCAGGGAGGTAGTGTGCTGGCCAGGGAGTCAGTCAGTGTGCTGGCCAGGGAGGTAGTGTGCTGGCCAGGGAGTCAGTCAGTGTGCTGGCCAGGGAAGGAGTCAGTGTACTGGCCAGGGAATCAGTCAATGTGCTGGTCAGGGAGGTAGTCAGTGTGCTGGCCAGGGAGTCAGTGTGCTAGCCAGGGAGTCAGTGTGCTGGCCAGGGAATCAGTCAGTGTGCTGGCCAAGGAGTCAGTCAGCATGCTGACTAGGGAGTCATGTGCAGATCTGGACATTGGCAGAGAACTCTTGATTTGCAGCAGGCTTAGCACTGTGGCACAGGTGTTATCCAAGGAGGGTTCCCAGGGGTGACTTGAGGGGAATGGCTAAAGCTGGGGTCTCACTCTTGCTCCCTTTCCCCTCTCCACAGGGAAGCTGAGAGAAAGCATGTCTTTGGAGACTAGAAGCCTAGAGGTCATTTCTGAGCATGAAATCCAGAAACTCTACAGGTCTTAGAACCCTGCTCTCAGCACCTCGGTAGAGAAGGTTCCAGAGAAGAAACTAAGTGGGCTCTTCAGTTCCGGAGCCCCAGTGGCACTCTCCAGACTTGGAAGAGGAATCATGTTGATCGCCAGAGAAGGAATCTCATCAGAACTAGGCTGTGAGCAGGGGAGGCCACGGGCAAAGAGGCTCCCGGATTGCATTCTTCAGAGGCACCACTGTCCTGGAGGGAGGATGTGGCCTCTGGTGTGTGGGGCGACAAAACTACGGGGTTCTCTGGAAGATCTGCCGGGCCACGGTGCAGGACAGAAAGCCCTGTGGTTAGACTTTGTCCAGCACTCTCCCACCCACCCGTCCCACAACCCGCTGAAGACTTGACTTTGTTCTCCAGCCTTGTAGGTGACAGATCTAGATCAGAGACTGTGACCTTGTGCTCTCCCCCACCCTACTGCATCCCGGATTCCCCAGGTGCGGAGCTTGTGTGGGCTCACAGAGGCCTTTGAAGGCTGAACGTAGTATTTTCTTCACTTTAGAAGGCAGCAAATGGTTTTTCAAAGGTGAAATATTTCGCGAAGGAGGATACCAAGGCTCAATCCCCAAGATGCCTGGGTCCGAGGAACTTGGAAGGCTTGGTTAATCTGGTTCAGGTCACAGAACTACACTCACCTAGTATGGTGCTGAAAGTCAGGTCTGCACTGCCGGATCCGGATCCATCTACAAGCCAGGCCATCTGTAGCTCAACCATCGCCCCCCTTCCTGCTCAGAGACACAGGTTAAATGATTCACTACTATCTGGCAACAAATACCGGCAGCCACCTAATGGCTCTCATTGCTTCCAGTTGTCCCTTCCGCCCTTTCTCCACTCAGCACCCAGAGTGGTCTTTCCTCCCTCTCTTTATTGATTTTAGTTTTTAAAAATTATTTATTTTTATTTTTCTGAGACAGGGTTTCTCTATGTAGTCCTGGCTATCCTGGAACTCATTCTATAGACCAGACTGGCCTTGAACTCAGAGATCCACCTGCCTCGGCTTCCCGAGTGCAAGCAGGCTCTGGTGGTATTGAGAATGCTGGGTAGACCTGGTACTGCTGCTCGGGTCTTTGCCCACCCTCTGGCATGCTTAACAGTCCCTGTTCCAAGAGAGGAAACACGCTACAGACGTGAAGTGAGCGGCCCAAGGTCACGCAGCTGGAAAGTCTCAACTCCATCTCCAAAGAAACATGTGAGCCCAGGGACTTCATCTCCAGAAGAGGCGTTATGGTGCCGATCCTGGAACCTAACTACCTGGGTGTAATCCCAAATCTGCCAGTTACCAACTTAACCTCTCGTGCCCGTGTTTCCTTATCAGGAAAAGGCAATCCCTTGTAATAATGCATCCACCCTGACTGGCATCGCCGTGAAGACCGAAGGAGATAACGTGTGTGACGGACTTGGCATTGTGCCGCTGTTACCGCTGCTGTTCTCACGGCTCTGGGTCTGAGCTCTTCCCCTCATCACGACGGGCAGGTCCAGAGGGTGGAGAGAAAAGCCAGGCTGAGAATTTCTCGCCTCATCATCCTCCATGTGCAGGAGCAGAAAGGGCAGAGGACAGAGGAGGGGCCGCGTGACTGCCTGGGCTGCTGAGCAATTTACTGGAGGAGCTCATTTGGCAACTCTGATTCCAAGTTAATTAAAGATGGCCACCGGGGGTCATTGCCATGGTGACAATTAGGCCAGAAAGAAGCCTCATTAAGGTGCGGTTTTAACTAGGCCAGACGTTTTTAACCTAAGATCTCTGGGAAAGGGAACTAGCTGGCTTCCCTTCTCTCCTTGTTCACACCCATTTCCAGACAGTTCTGGCTGAGGGAGGCGGCAGAGGGCAAGTCCTAGGCTGAGTCCCTCTGAGTCCCAGCAAGGCCACAGGTGTCCCTGTGACACTCATCCTGTCTCTGAAAGCCGACTGGTGGGGGAGGGTGGAGGCCATGAGGCCACGGAAGCCAGAGAGGAAAGGGATTTTGCTCAGAGTGGCACAGGGCTCTTTTCCCATAATTTGGAAATGTGGACTTATCACCCAATCTGCCTCCCAAATTGAGTGGGGTGAGGGGTTTGCAGTGGGTGATAACAGGGGGCACACGAAGCTGATTTCTCCTGCACTGAATTGAGAAAGGGTAGAAGCTTAAAGCCTGTCTCCGTTCGCAGCACTGTACTGTGTTTGAGCCAGGCACGGCGATACCCACCTCATGTCTCAGGAAGATAGCAACACCTAGGCCAGCCTCAGCTACCTAGTGAGACCCCGTTTCATGATGGGGGTGGAATCAGGTTGGGGGGAGGGAAGATGGTGAGATGGCTCAGCTCTTAACTTGTTGCTCCTGCGGCAGACCTGCCTGGACTTGGTCCCCAAACTCATATGGCAACTTACAATGTCCCTAACTGCAGTTCCAGAGGTCCTGGTGCCATTCTCCTGATCTCTATGGGACCCAGACATCCTCACAGTGCATCTACATACGTGCAGGAGAAATTCACATACACATAAAATTAAAATAAATAATTTTCTTTTTTTAAATCAAGGGGCTGGGACTAGAGAGACAGCTCAGTGGATAAGAGCATTGACTGCTCTTCCAGAGGACCTGGGTTTGATTCCTACCTGGTGGCTCACAACCACCTTTAAGTACAGTTCTGATACCTTCTTTTGGCCTTCAGACACTGCAAACATCCATGCACATAATAATAAAAAAGTAAAATATTTTATAGAATTCAGGGGTTGGGGGAGATGACTCAATCCATAAGGTGCCTTCCATGTAAGCACGAGGACCTGAGTTAGGCCTGCAGCCCCCATGTGAGAAGTCAGGTGTGTTGATGAACCTTGCAATCCCAGGGCTGGGTAGACAGAGGCAGGCACATCCCCGAAGCTCACTGGCCAGTAAATCTAACTAAACCCATGTCAATGAGAGACCCTGTCTCAAAAGATAAAGTGGGGAGGCCAGAGAGATGGCTCACCAGTTAAGAGCATTGGTTACTCTTCTGGAGGATTGGGGTTTGGTTCCCAGCACCCACACAGTGGCTCACAACCACCCACAACTCCAGTCCCAGGGGGTCCAGTGCCCTTTTCTGACCTCCCAGGACACAAAGCATGCATGTGGTACACACACATACATGCGGGCAAACCACAGACACGTGTGAAATAAAAACAAACCTTTAAAACTAAATAAAGTGGAGAGGGCTGGGGCTGGAGAGATGGCTCAGTGTTTAAGAGCACTGACTGCTCTTCCAGACGACCCAGGTTCAATTCCCAGCATTTATATGGCAGGTAGCAATTACCTGTAACGCCACGATCTAACACCCTCACACAGACACACATGCAGGCAAAACACCGGAGCACATAAATTAAAAATAAATATATTATTTTTTTAAAAAAACTAAATGAAGTGAAGAGTAACTAAGGAAGACACTTGGCTTTGACCTCTGGCCTCTGCATACATGTGTTCAGTGTGCACCTGAATGTGTACATGAATTCATTCCCCCAAGAACACATACATGTACATACAGTATACACAAAGAAATAAAATCTAGTTTTTTTCTCCTTGTCGCAATATAAGTGCACTGATGAAAACGAGAAGTCCCAGGAAATCACAGAACGAGACTCTCCCATCGTACCGCAGCTCAGACATGATGTCTGATGACATTCTCCATGTGATAAGTTAAGCACAGGCTACAGGGAGCTGGATTCGAAGAAGCAAGAAGGGGACATGGACTTTGGTGCTTGTGCCCTTTTCTACTGTTTGTATTTTATCAGAAAAATGTCAAATAAACTGCAGTGAAAATACCAACTAATGCAACATTCCTCTGTGCATGGAGATGTGTCACACATTTTTCTCTGCAAAAATAGGGGTCGCATTGTACCTGCGAGTCTGAAACCTGAATTTATCACGTCAAGATAACAAGACGTCTTGAATGCTTTTCCAGGATGCTGTAACTTATCTTATCTTTTTTTTTTTTAGAGCACATTGCAAA
Source organism: Microtus pennsylvanicus (assembly GCF_037038515.1). NCBI lineage: Eukaryota > Metazoa > Chordata > Mammalia > Rodentia > Cricetidae > Microtus > Microtus pennsylvanicus. Next base: position 27,810,533 of record NC_134596.1, read on the forward strand.
CTATTCAAACTGCAAAGACAAAAATCAGACAAAACAAGTTACCTATCTGAGCTTCCCTTGTCCTTTGTTCCTCTCTACAGAGGCAGCCCTTGAAGGCCCATTTCTTTCTCTTTCCTTCCCTACTTCCTTCCTTTTAGCTCAAGACGACCTTGAACCCAACAAATAGCTGAAGATGGCCATGAACTTCGACCGCAAGTACCTCCACCTCCAGAGGAGTATTCTGAGGACCACAGGATGGCTGCCAGTAGCCACCAATGTCACTGAGGGTATGTGGTTTCCCTCAAAGAGTGTTTTATGTTCCACCAAACCACAGAGTCATAACTATCAAAGGGGAGAGCCATCCATTGGCCGGCATAAACCGCCATTCTTAATCCTGCCGATTCAATGTTTCCTACCCACAACAAATATTCCTGTCCTGATGAAAGCTAAAGAAAACAGAACTCACATATTGAATTAAGATAAATAAAGAGGCTGGGGAAGTGGCTCAGCAGCTAAGAACACTTGCTGCTCTTGGGGAGGATATGGATTCGATTTCCAGCACCTACACAGCACCCTACAATGTAACTCTGGTTCCAGGGGATCCAATGCTCTCTTCTGGCCATGGGGATACCAGGCACACAGATGGCGCACAGACGTACATGCAGACAGAAACACTTATAAACATAAAATCAAAAAAAATAAAATCTTTTTTAAAAAACTTATGATTTATTTAACTTTATTTTATGTGCATTGGTATAAAGGTGTTAGATCCCCCAGAACTGGATCTTCAGACAGTTGTGAGTTGCCCTGTGGATGCTGGGAATTGAACCCAGGTCCTCTGGAAGAACAGTCAGTGCTCTTAACCATTGAGCCATCTCTCTAGCCCCCAATAAATAAAACCTTTTAAAATTACCAACATAAAGTTCTAACCATAAAACAACCAAACACTGGCCTTGTGGCATGAACATGTAGTCCAAATAATTGTAGGGGGTTGGGGAAAGATGACGTGAATCTGGGAGTTTGTGGACAGCTTGGGTAATATAGTCAGATGATTTGCATCACCCAGTCCTGTATCAGTTAATCTTCACTGTCAATGTAATGACTTAGAGTCACCTAGGAGACACAGTTCTGAGTGTGTCTGTAAAGGGTGTTTCTGTTCCACTATACAGAAATACACGTGAAAAATCTGACCTACGAACTGAACCCTGCTGGATATATTAGCAGGAAGTTTCTAGAAATCACAGCACCCCTCCATTGTTGTGCTTCTGCTTAGGAAGGGGTCTGGACATCATGGTGGCCAGGTGTTTCTTTGCTGCTACTGTTCCACACGACTCTTCTCCCACATTTCCCTCTTGCTGCTCATCACCTGGGCCAGGGCAGGCTTTGTTGTGAGGATGTCTGGGAGTATCTGAAACCCCAGAAACTTGCTTCTGGTAGGGATGTGAGTCTATGCTCCCTGGTGACTGGTCTAGCCTCCGTATAGCCAGGATCTACTCCTCCCCTCTTTTGGGTATCCCTTCTCCAAAAACATCAAATGTGTTATTAATAAAATAAATTTACAGAGTTGAAGAGATGGTTCGGCAGTAAAGCGTGCTGGCTTTACTTTAAAGGATCTAGGTTCGATTCCCAGCACCTACATGGTAGTGCCCAACTGTCTGTGACTCCAGTCCCAGGGGATCCAGTGTCCTCTTCTGGCCTCCAGGGGTACCACATGCACCTGGTACAGGGAAAACACCACATACACATTAAAAAGCAAGCAAACAAATATCCACTTATACCACACATTACATATAGCTCTGGGTTATGGAGCATTTGCCTGCTGGGCATCTGTCTGCATTATATTAAACTTTTATTCATCTGGATGTTTCCAGGCTTCAGTTTTTCATGTGCATATATTTTGTAGCCCCTGAACACATAAACCAAGCCCAGTGCTGGTCCCCACGTAGGAGCCGTCTGACTTCACCTTGTCCTTCTTCCTCTGCCTGGCCCCAGAATCTGTAGCTTCAGAAGTCTTGATCTCTGTCTCTCCAAGTCACCCCACCCAGCTCTTAAGTTAGCTTAATCTTATTTTATTTGTTTTTTTGAGACAGGGTTTCTCTGTGTAGCCCTGGCTGTCCTGAAACTCATTCTGTAGACCATACTGACCTCAGACTCAGAGATCCACCTGCCTCTACCTCCTGAGAGCTGGGGTTAAAGACTTATGCCACCATGCTCGACTAAGGGAGCTTAATTCTAACTTTTTGTTCTTATTATTTTCAAACCATGTTTGTGATAGAAGTCTGCTCATGGCTGTGTGCATGTAAGTGTAGTCGTCCTCAGAGGTCAGAGGCACTGGATCCCCAGGATATGGCCCCACAGGTGGTTGTGAGCCACAAGATATGAGTGCTAGGAACTGAACCTGGGTCCTCTGGAAGAGTCGTAAGCACTCATACCTGCCAAGCCGTCTCTCCAGTCCCTGTCAGTTTAATTTTAGGTACTTTACAATTATCAATTTAATAATTTTAGTTTAGTACCCTTTTCAGAAGGTTTTTTTTTTTCCTCAAACGGCTCAAAATTAAACACGAAAGTTTTTCTACCTATGCTCTGTGGCTCAGCCTGGATTAATCCTGAAGGAAACCAAAGCCCAGTATTCTTTTGTGTGTGTATTTTTCATTTATACGTTCTACAAAATTCACCAGGCTACAGATTCTTTATTGGAAGGGTGTTCACCACTATGCTTTTGAAAATATTGACTTTTAAAAACTATTATGTGTGCCAATGTTTCGCCTACACCTATGTTTTTGTTGTGTGTTTTGGAGACAGCATCTCATGTATCCTAGGCTGGCCTCAAACTCAAGTCTAGCTTTGAACATCCAAGCTTCCTCCTAAGTGTTTGGATTACAGGCTTGTTCCACCACTCTCTGCCTGCACCTTTTTTCTTTTCTTTTCTCTTCTTTTTCTTTTTTTAAAAGCAATGTCAACAGCAAATAAATAAATAGTCTCTTCATCTTCTTTTTTGTTTTGTTTCTTGTTATGCAGCTCCAGCGGAAATGCTCTCTGTAGCCCAGGCTAGCTTGGAGCTTGCTATCCCCCTGCCTCAGCCTCCGGAGTGCTGGTTTTACAGGCGTGAGTCCCTTCATCCAGCTAAACTTGACTATTCCCTCACATACACCCCCACCCCGCGCAAGGAGTGTAGCTAACCTCTCTTCCAGTGTGTGGCCCCGCGGGGTCTTTAGTCTAGGACTGAAAATCCTCATGATCTTTTCCCAGAGTCCGGAGACCATCCAGGCTGCGCAGTCCTGGGCCGCCTGGTGCAATCTTGGCCAGAGCCCGCTCTCCAGGCGCACGAAAGACACACACCCACAGGGGCTTCTGAGAAGCAGTGGGATCCGATTGCTTTGTCACAGCGACACATCGTGGTGGACTTCAGAAGTACAACAGGCACTGAACAGAGGAGTGGGGGTTGGGGGACATTTGATCATAGGCTGTACTATCTGGGAGTCTCCTAGAAGAACCACCATGCAACCCTTCTACCCAAGATCTCTCCTTGTTTGCAAATACCCGAGGTATATGGCCCTGTAACCCACCTTCCCACCATCCGGACTGCCGTCGGTGCACCTACCTAGTGATTGGTAGATTTGTGCCTTGGTAGGTGGTGTGTGTGTGTGTGTGTGTGTGTGTGTGTGTGTGTGTGTGTGCGCGCGCGCGCGCCTAACATACACCCAAGCAGATTTGGCTTATTGGTTTCTTGAGCCAGCAAGAATCTCATACAGTCAAGGCCGGCTTTGAACTTCCTGTCTTCTGAGATTACAGGCCTGTGCCACCATGTGAGGCTCAGAAGCAGGTTTGTTTTGCTTGTGTTCTGGTTTTGCTTTTCCTTTCCATTAGCACCACATTTATTTTTCCATATAAGACAAAATTATAGACACTAATAATCACAAATGAATAGCTATAAATGGCTGGCAGCCAAAATATTATTTTACTGAATTTTGTGTATGAACTTATGATAGTTGGGAAATTAATATACTAAGAAATAATTATAGCACAAAAGGAAAATAATGACCAAGTGCTTTTCAATGAAATGCTTTTTTAAACATTATTTTTATTACGTTTTGTGTATGGGTGCTTTGTCTGTATGTATGTTTATGAACCATGAGCAAGCACAGTGCTAGAGGCATTGACTACCCCGGAACTAAGATTATAGCCGTGTGTTAGCCACTGTGTGGGTGCTGGAAATTGAATCCGAGTCTTCTAAAGGAAGAGCCAGTGCTCATAACCACTGAACCACTGAATGTCTCCAGCCCCTGACATTAATGTCGTGATAAAGAGAGGAGGCTCGTACTCACACCTTGCTATTTCCCTGTACTAAACAATGCTAGATTGAAATTTGAGAGTAGAAGAGTAAGCATTTGAAAATAAGAAACTCCTGGATTATTTGTTTTGTTTTTGAGACAGGGTTTCCCTGTAGCTTTGGAGCCTTCCTGGAACTTGCTCTGTAGACCAGGCTGGCCTTGAACTCACAGAGATCCACCTGCTTCTGCCTATTGAGTGCTGGGATTAAAGGTGTGCACCACCAGCAGCCGGCTGAAACTTCAGTTTTTAAACATACTCTTCAAATGTATTAAATGTTTTCTGTATAACCTACTATTTGTACTTTCCAAGCAAAACTGTTAGAGCCTCAGAACTCACTTTCTGGTCCCATTTGAGACTTTTCTGTGCTAGAGTTGAACCCAGGGCTTCCCTTTGCACTCTGTCCCTGGTTTGTATCCCAAGTTCTTTTATATTTCTAAAATATAGTTCCTGGGGTTGAACCCAGGCCCTTGCGTGTCCTCAGTGTGTGCTATACATTGCCCCCCCCGACTCCCTGTTTCAAGATTTAATATCGAAAAAAAAAAAAAGAAAAGAAGGATTCAGATTCTGTTTCTAAAATTTCAATTTCACTAAACCAGGGCTTGAAAATACAAATTATACCAAAAATAGCTCAAAATTCCAACCATTAGACCCCTCTGCCTCCTCCTCTTTCTCCTCTTCCTTTTTCTTCTAAGCCAGAGTCTCACTGCACAGCCCCAACTGACCCAATGCTCCCAAGGTAGCCCAGACTGGCCTTGAGCTCACAGGATTAGCCTGCTTCTGTCTACAGGTGGAGGAATTAAAGATGTGGATCAGCAGGCCTGCCTGCTTCCTCCTCCTCCTTTACCTTCTCCTCCTTCTCTTCTTCCTCCTCTTCTGATAGTCTAGTGTACCCAGGCTGGAGTCAAACTTGATATGCCATTGAAGCTGGACTTGTATTCCTGATCATGTGTCTACCTCCCTATATGAAGCATACATATTCATTATTAAAATAAAAGTAAGTTAGAACCATCAAGATGGCTTAGTGGGTACAAAGAACTTGCTTCAAAGCCTGGAATCCAATCCATGGAACCCATGAAAGAACAGATGCCACAAGGTTGTCCCCTGACTCCAATATATGTACTATGACACACATATGCTCTCCCCACAATAACACATACATGCATGCAAGCACTCACACTATGGCACTCATATGTCCCACGCAATAACATACATACATGTAAGCACCCACACAATGGTACACACATGCCCCCACATTAACACATACATATGTGCATGCACACACATGGCACATACATGCCCCCATAATAATACATACATGCAAGCACTCACACCATGGCACACACATGTCCCCCACAATAATAGTGGTGACAATTATAAAACACCGTAAATGATTTTAATGCTACCAAATTTGCATTATATATGGGTCCTGGGGACCTGGGGCTGGTGTTCAAACCCAGGGCCTTTTGACTGCTCAGCGAGTGCTGTCCCAGTGCACCACATCCCCAGGCCTGCTCTAGACACTTTAAAGTGATTGAAGTCGGGCTGAGGTAGCAACTCAGCGGCACAATACATGTTTAGCATATACGGAGCCCTGAGTTCAATCCCAGTGTATCTCTCTCTCTCTTACGCACACACACACACACACACACACACACACACACACACACAGTCAAAGTATCACAAAAAGAAAAGAAATGTTTAAAACTGTAAACTTTATGATACACACATAAGCATACATACCCACATTTACTTACATACATACATACATACATGCACAATTTTAGAAACATGAAGACCTCAGTACGTTAGACTAAGAGAAAGATTTAGGAAGGAGGAGCATCTTTTCATTGACATGGCTAAAGAACTACCACTGGGGGCTGGAGCAATGGCTCAGCAATTAAACATATAGGCTGTTCTTCCAGAGGACCTAGGTTTGATTCCCAGCATCCACATAGTGGCTCACAATTGTCTGTAACTCCAGTTCTAGGGGATCTAATGCCCATGTCCACAGACATACATGCAGGCGAAAGACACACATAAGTTTTTTTAAAAATTAATTCTTAAGCAACAACAAAGAAAGCATTGCCATTGACAATACAAGGGCCAATGAAAACAAACTGAAACCACAGCTCCCAGCTCCCGGCCGAGGAAGGCAGAAGCCAGAGCATCAGGAGTTCAAGGTCATCCTCAGCTAGAGAACAAGTTTGAAGCCAGACTGGGAGAGCTGAAACCCTACTTCAAAAAAAAAATATAGAAAAAAAATGGATTAAGAAAAACAACAACAACAATAAACAAACAAAGGAACAGGGAAGACGGCTCACCCACCCTGAAAACCTGAGTCTATGCCCAGGATCCACACAGTGGAAGGAACTAGCAGCTCCTGCAGGTTGTCCTCTGAGTCCCACACCACACACAGCCCAACAAATGTCAAAAAACATTGAATAAAACCCAGGCCTGAAGCGATGACTCAGTTAAGTGCAGGTACTGCTTTCTCAGGGAAGGAATTCAGCTCCCAGAGCCCACGTTGGACAGTTCACAGCTTCCTATAACCCCAGTGCCAAGGGCATCATCCACATACATGTGAACATACCACCCCCTCACACACACATACACAAATACATGCAATAAGAGGAGTGGGGGGAAGGGGAGAGGGGTGGGAGGAGGGGGAGAAGAGTGGGAGGAGGGGGAGAAGAGTGGGAGGAGGGGGAGGGAAATGGGAGGCTGGTGGGAGGAGGTGGAAATTTGTTTTTTTTTTCTTTTCTTTATCCTACTTATATCAATAAAAAAAAATCAAAAAAAAAAAAAAACAAATACATGCAATAAAATAAAACAATTCTTTAAAATCTGTAGTTTGCTGAGTGTTGTGGCGCATGCTTTTAATCCCAGCACATGGGAGGCGGAGGCAGGTGATCTCTGTGAGTTCGAGGCCAGCCTGGTCTACAGAATGAGTTCCAGGACAACCAAGCCTGCACAGAGAAACTGATCCTCAAATAAATAATTCTAGTAAACTAAAACATAAAAAGAAAACAAAACCAAGTTGAAGATGAGTGTTGTTGTTTTGTTGGGAAATGGTAACACAGGCTCTCTCTATGTCACCCCTGCTGGCCTAGAACTTGAGATCTTCTGCTCCAGCCTCCTAAGTGCTCCTAGAAGCATGGGCTCCCCTCCTAGGTTTTCCTATTGCTTTTCAATTTGTTGGTACCGGCCGGCTCCCAGGCTAACTCCGCCCTGCCCCCTGGTGTTTGGGACAACCCTGTCTGTTTATCTTGGTAGCTCAGATTCCTTTTCTGTGTGTGTCTGGGTCAGGGATGGGGTGAGGTGGAGTGCTTGTCTTTGACCTGGCGCTGTGTGTGTCTCTCTGTCTTTGTGCGTTCATAAGTTTGCCTACAACGTGTTACGCGACAGTTTAAGTGAGATCACGGGCGTCAGACACCGACTACAGTGTTCTGAAAAAGGCTCATCCACTGTTATCTCTGTGTGCTCACTCCTGTGAGCTCTGTTCCCGCTTTGGCTGTCTGGGAGGCTCGTGGTAGCTGACCCTTCTGTGCCTGTCTGTGCTTATCTTCTTGACACATTGCGATCTCCATTTGGCTCCTTCTCTGGCCTGGAGTGTGGCTATTAGGTGGGGTGCCACCACCCCTGTTTTCCAGTGGAGGTTCTCCCAGGGCCGGCCTGCTGTGAGGGGGCACCCCAAGGTCTGGTTTGCCCAACAGTCACACCAAAACGGTTCTAGAGTTGTCTTCCTGGTGGCAGTCTTTCCCAAGTCCCAGCTATCCCTGTACTTGCTCATTCATAGGACCCCAAAAGACCCTGGATCTCCTGAGCACAGAGCTTGAAACCTGGACCCTTAAAGACAATTGAGCCGCATGAGAAAAAAAATCCTAAACTGGCATCTGACACCCAGCCTGTGTGTTGAGCCTGGGCTCATCGTCACCACTGGGGCTCTGTTTTGCTGTCTTCAATGCGGACTCTTGTCCCTTCCTCCTGACATTACCACGAATCGGCCTTCAGTGCAGGCCCCTTTCAAGGGCAGCAGCAGGAGTTTTGCTGAAGGTCCTTCCCACTCAGAGCCATGGGTGGGGGGAGGATAGAGGGTGGGCAGGTGGGAAGCCTGCAGTCTGCCTCACCAAGGGGAGGGTAGCCCTCAGAAACACTTGCCTTCCAGCTTGAAGGTTCTCAGGAAGAGAAGGGCAAGGGTAGCCAGGACGTCTGTTTCCTGAGCAAAAGGGCAGCCTAGCTGCCTCCGATGGTCTTTTGGAAGTCTCAGATCTGGCCAGCAGAGAAGAAAGACTGCTTTTTCTGGGTGGGGGTGGATATTGGCGCAGACCGTCTAGATACAGACTCCAGTGTCTGTCTTGAGGGATATTCAGATGCCCAGGACCTAGCAGGCTCTGCCAGCTGCCTGGAGAAGGGGGCACTATCCTGGCCACCAGCTCTAATGGGACTTCCATCTACAGCAATGGGAGGCCTGGCTAATTCTTTGCTTCCAGGGTGGGCTGGGACCCAGAAGCCAGATACCAGTACTCAGCTCGGAGGGAAAACTGTCATGCCTCCCATTCTTCCAAGGGTCAGAGTTCTGGATTCAGCATTAGCCTCTGTTCTGCCTGAAAGTCTTACATGGGCCTGTGTGAGTATCCACAGGATGTGCCAAGTAGGAGGGCACAGGACTTCAGAGGCTTCAAATCAGCAAGAGAGCACAGAATCTTGGCTCTGATCCGGAGCTCTGCTTTGGGAATTCCACATATGCTAATGATCTTAGCAAATCCACTTCCCACAGGGGAAAGTGCAGAAGGTGCTTTGTTGTTGTTGTTGTTTTAGTTTGATTTTTGATCTTTTTTTTTTTAATGCGTGTGTGGGGGCGGTTCTCTGTGTAGCTCTGGAACTTGAACTCTGCCTCCTGAATGCTGGGATTAAAGGCGCGTGATACCACCACCTGACTTAGGTAAGAATGTTCTTTAACTCTGGTTCCACCATAGAAATGAACTAAAGTGAACCGATGGAGAATATCATTACTGTTCTTATGTGTATTAAAAGCCAGGGACCTGGACTGCTGTGTGTGGCTCATTTGGAAGAGTCTTTGCCTAGTGTACAAAAAGCCCTGGTGTGATGACTGCCAACCCGACAGGGTCTAGAATTATCTAGTGCATCCCCCTGAGGGTTATCTAGATTAGGTTAGCCTCTGGGCAAGCCTCAGTTTATCTAGATTAATTAGGATGGGGAGGCATATGTTTTTAATATTTTTATTTCATGCGCATTGGTGTTTTGCCTTCATATTTGCCTGAATGAAAGTGTTGGATTCCACAGAACTGGAGTTACAGACAGTTGTGAGCTGCCGTGTGGGTGCTGGGAATTGAACCCAGGTCCTCCAGAAGAGCAGCAATTGCCACCTCTACAGCCCTGGGCATGTTTTAACTGTGGGCCACAGCACTCCATAGACTGGAATCTGGGTTGGAATCAAGAGAAGTCTAGCCGAGCATTAGCATTTACTGCTCTCTGCTTCCAGTGGGATGCAATCCAACAGCTACGGCAGGGTCCTGTCACCGTAATGACTGGACCTCCAGCTGTGAGCCCAAAGAAACCCTTTCTCCTTAGATCACTGCTGTCAGAGTAATTTATCACAGAAAGGGGAAAAGGGACTGACACACGTGGGCTGGGTTCCCAGCACCACAGAGATTAGGTGTGGTGGTACACACCTGGAACCCCAGCATTGGGGAGGTGGAGGAGGAAGATCAGAAATTCAAGGTCATCACTAGGGACATAGTAAATTTGAGGGCCAGCCTGGACTACAAGAGACCCTGTCTCAAAAAACCCAAATAAGCCTGGTGATGGTGGTGCATGCCTTTGATTCCAGTACTTGGGCAGCAGAGGCCGGTGGCTCCCCAAGTCCGAGGCCATTGTGGTCTCCAGAGCAAGTTCCAAGAGAGCCAGGGCTACACAGAGAAATCCTGTCTCAAAACACTAAAACAAAACAGCAAGTAAATAAAAAGTCACACACCAAAACAAAAGAGGAAGCTAAATGCTGACACGCTGGACCAACCATATTTATGGAGAAAAGCACAGGGAAGTATTACAGGGTGTGGTAGTCTGTATGGCTCTCTAGTCCCAGCTAACTCGGAGCCTGAGACAGGAGGATTCTTTAAACCCAGCCTACACTACAGAATAAGACTCCGTCTTGAGCAGTCTGAGCAGTAAGAAAATAAAAACAAGGGCCGGGTGGTGGTGGCGGCGGCACGTGCCTTTTATCCCTTCACTCGGAGAGGCTGGTGGATCTCTTTGAGTTCAAGGCCAGCCTGGTCTGCAAGAGCTAGTTCCAGGAAAGGCTCAGAAAAACCCTGTCTTGAAAAAGCAAAACAAATAAGCAAATAAATAAAAATAAAAAAAAAACAAGGAAGTCTGGCGTTTAGTTCATGCTCTCACACCTACACTGATTCCTCAGTTGTGAAGGATTTACACAGATGTGTGAAAATGTAGGGGTAGGAGGACACTGGGCAATGGGTATGTGCAAGCTCCATTCAGTGCCATATAAAGCTATCACAAAAGTGTGTGTGGGGACTGTAGAAGGAGTCATTATTTCCCCCATGCCATGGGTCTCTTTCCACACCATTCCCCTTCTCTGTTTTTATGAGATAGGGTCTCACGTATCCCACGCTGACCTTGAACTTAATATGTAGTCATGGAGGACCTTGAATTCCCGATCTTCCTGCTTCCACTTCCCAAGTCATAGGTGGGTATCACCTATGACTTTAACCCCATTTCTCTACCCCCAATACACAGTCTGCTGCTAAGATTGCTGGTTAGACGGAGATCGCTTTAGAGCATAACTAATGGAGAATTGGTGGTCCTTGCCACTGAGAAGGCAGATCACGTATGTCAGGGGTAAATCCTCATCCTCTCTCATGCCATGCACACCCACCCAACAAACACAGAATTACTGCGTTGCCCAGGCTGGTTTTGAACCCTGGCTCAAGCAGTCCTCTGGCTTCCGCTTCTGGTGGGGAGATGAAGCTGGTTGAGTCAACTCTGAGCTGAGGAACTCTGAAGCACTTCCCATGAATTCCTATCCCTAGAATGAGATGATTATGTGGCCTGCCAGCTGGCCAAGAACAGGGAGCTTGGGAGCTTGGATCCACAGCCTAAGGTGGTATTAGGGGAGATTTTTCTCAGCCTCTGCCTGCTGTTTGGAAACCATTGTCTCCCTGGGAATGAGGAGGGCGGAAGTAGATCTGTCCTTCATCTGAGTGTGATGCTGAATGAGCTCACAGGGCGGCAATCAGTCCTGCTACTGTCCCGGAAAAGGAGAAAGCAGCCCCTCTCCCCTCAGCTGCCTCCACTGCGGCTCTTCTGGAACTCCTCAGGCCCTGCACAGTGGAGGGTGATTCCCTCAGCTCTCACCAATGCCTGGGCCAGCTGCCTATGCTGCCGGTGGCTGGGGCCCAGCTGGCCCCCGGGGTTCAGGCAGTGGGGGGATGTTGGGAAGATGCCTGGGTGGGCAGCCAGGGAGCTGTGGCTTCCTGGGGCCTCCCCGGGTGCTGAGCAGCGTGGCCACTTCCGAAGGCCCCTTTGTTCACCCCTTTATCCAGAAGAGCGGCTGCAATTGTGCAGGGTACAAAGCCCCCTCGGGCCCTGACTTCCCACCCTTGCCTGTGGCCTGGCTGGGAGAGGGTTTCCCAGGCTCCTGGACCGCAGCCTTCTGCCCCCTCCTAGGCAGCTGGGGACCCATATCCTCTTTTTCTATGCCCAACATCTATTCATTGAACCCTCCCTTACCTCCCCTCCTCCACACCCCCAGTCTGGCCATTCACACAGACCACAGGCCCACTGTTCCCTTGGCACCCATCCCTGGACACACAGAGAGCAGTTCCCAGGCTTAACGTTAGGAGGAAGCCCCTCAGAACATTGAGCATGGTGTCCGCTGCCCAGGTGGGTTGATGGGAAGGGCTGGGTTGGGGACCAGAGCATAGATAGGGCACAGCTAGACAGGCAGAGGGTATATGAGAAGGGCCCTTGTAACTGGACTGATTGCCAAGAGAAAACAGCGAAGGAACCGGACAGCTTCCTCCCCCTCCTCCTTCCTCCGCTTCCCTTTCCCTTCTCCCCTCTTTTGAGACAGGGTCTCACGTAGCCCAGCTAGCTTCAAACTCTGCATGTAGCCAAGGACAGCCTTAAACTTCTGTTCCTCTTGCCCCATCTTCTGAGTGCTGGGGCTACAGGCACCCACTACCACATCTGATTTCCTTGCTGCTGGGGAAGGGACCCAGGGCTGTGTGTAGGATGCTAAGCAAGCCCTCTGCCGCCTGAGCTACATCCTCAGCTGCTTTCTCCTCCAATGGGTGCTAGCATGCAAGCCGAGGCCCACACCGCTGCCCCTGTTCCTCCCAGGATCACCCTCCGAGCAAACTGCCAACGCTAAAAGAAGTCAGTCAGCTAGCTTCCTCAGGGTCATCAAGTTCTGAAGAGAGATTCAAAACCCAGTAGGGGTTTTGGCCCTAAGTCTTGGTTATTACCTATCCCATAGGGACGAAAGCCGGAACGCCAAGGCTGCAGACAGCTGGCTTCTGTCTTCTCAGACTCTCTAGGTGCAGGGAGCACGGGGAAGCTTCTTCTGCTAGTCCTCTTGGGAGTGGCTGGTCTTGTTTGTGTTTTCAGGGGGATGGTGGGCATTCTAGTCCTTTCGTCTGTCTGGAAAAAGGCCAGGATGCTATTTGACCTGCACTGACCTCTTAACTCTATACGCAAAGAGAGATTGAGAAGGGCCCTCCTGGGCTCATCCTCACCCCTGAGAGCACATGGGGGCAATCATGAAGACAGTACACTGTTAGTCTTTTTTCACCCATTGTATATAAGCTCCAGAAGGGGAGAATATCCTTGTCCGTAACTAACACAGCCCAAGGGCTGTTGAATAGTGCCTGGGACATTTGGGGACTGTTAAACATTCGAATAAATGACAGCATGGGCTAGTGAGATGGTTGAGCATGGCAAGGCATCTTCCCAGAAGCCTGGTGACCTGTCCTCTGACCTCCACACATATACGCAATAAATAAAATGCAATTAAAAGAACACAAACATTTGGTTTTCTACTAGCTTCCAGGCCCAGACCTGCTGTGGATCTCCTGGTGAGGAACAGCCCCATTCCCACCCTCCTGGGGCAGCCAGCGGGTTTGTGGAAGGAGAGCAGTTATGGGTCCCCATGTCTGGGGATGCCGGCTATGCCTGGCCCATATCATCGTTCTTCAGGTTCTGTGGCATTAGGGTACCCCAAGAAAACAGGCTGTAGTGGTAATCTGGCCTTGCCCATGTGCAAGGACTGGGAAGAAACTCGGGGCGGGGCAGAGACTTTGGGTCCTCATTGCCTCCCGCAGACCCCAGGTGTCACTCTGGGCCGGCTGTGATCCGGAACTGGCCTGACTGAGAAACACTTGCTCTTTATGGCTGGGTTTTGTGAGGTTGTTTGGTGCCTGATTGGATGTTTTCTCTGGGAGATCTCATTGGGTTTTAAACCTTGGAAGGACCATAGAACCGGCCGCAGCAGTAGTCCCGTGGACCAGGGAACACCTTGCCTGTTTCCAAGTCATCCGTGAAGACTAGGGAAGGAAGCAGCACCGCCACCGCGTGGGTTAAAAATCCCGCCTGTTCTTGATTGGAAGTTGTGTGTCTGCAAAGGCTACATCTGCCTCAAGGGGGCGCGCTTTCCCAATTTTCACAAAAAGACATGACCTGGACTGGTGGACGGGACTCGCGTTTGTCAGGAAAGAAGGGATACTGGTACCCGGAAATCCTCCAAAATTCTCTGAAATCAGAGCACTTTTCAGACCTAGACAGTTATTAGAGGCAGTGAAAACAGGACATAGTTCAAGAGGGTCAGAAATCTGAATCTATGACCTCTTCATGGACCAATGGAGAGTCTTTGACATTCTGAGCCTTCGCCACACACCCAGGGCCCTGCCTGTCACCTGTCTCCAGCAGAAAGCGTCTTCTAGAGGCTGGAGCATCCTGCCCTCCTTCCGTCCCAGCTTCTGCCCACAGGACCCTCTCTGCTCATTTCCCCAGCTTTCGGGTCCGCTGACACAGATAATAAAATTATTATTTCCGTCACATTTGGTGCGGTTTCCCGGTCTAAGTAAAGAGTGCCAAGATAGTGACATGCTAAAAGCCGCTGATTATCACGGCTCAAGGCAGGGCCCAGTGAAAAGAGCCGGCGTCAGAAATAATGCGGCCCAGCTTGTTTTGGGTGCCTAACCATACAATTAATCAGTGTGGAAGGGAAGGGAGGTCTGCCCAGCTCCTACCCTAGGAGGTAGCCTGCCAATTAAAAGGACAAACATTGTCCCCCCACCAAGAGGTTGGTGGGTGGTTCAGAAGACGGTAAACATGGAGAACAGGGCAGAGTCACCAAGAACCCAGGTTAGCTACTTTGGATTCAAACCCACATTTTTGGTCTGTGACCGGGGTCTCTCCTCCAACCCCCCTCAAACTCTTAGGATTATCACCAAATCCAATTTAGCCGCCTGCCCTCTGGGGGACTGTGCAGGAGAACAGACGAGGCTCCCACCAGGCTCACACACATGCTCAGAGGCATTTAATCAGTCTGGCAGGGGCAGGGGCGACGGTTTATGGGCGTGATCCCATTTCTTTCCCTCCCAGTCCAAGGAGGCCTGTGAGGAACAAACCTTTCCCTGGAATGGGCCGGTAAACTTCCCAACTTGTTTGCAAGTTTGTTCTAGGGCTAGGCTGTTGTGGGGAGAGGGGGAGTCTGAAGGAAGCCCTGCGCAGCTGGCTTTCTGCTTTTCATTCCTGCGGGCTAAAGGTTTTGATGGGACTCGTAGGATCCAACACATCCACACCAGGGTTGGGGTGGGAGCTGACATTCCTATGGCAGCAGAAGTAGAGACTGGTTCTCCCTTCTTCTGGGATGGATAAAGGGGCTTTCCATCACGTAGAGCGCAGAGCTAAGCCTCCTGAACTGGGCCTCCCTTCCTCACGAGGACAGAGAGAGGTGTGCTCAATGTGAAGGGTGCTGGGGCGTCAGGGAACCGTGATCTTCTGACCCTTTAGCCCACTGAGGATCAGTAAATCAATCCACTAAAGGAACTTGGTTGTTTTTATCTAACACTCAATGCAGCCCTCCCCCACCCCCACCCCAAGTCCCCTTTGTACATTCACCCTGGGGACTGAGAGCCCAGACAAGACTTAAACTCACAGAGAGGTCAGAGGGGAAGGCCTGGTAATTAACCCAACATCCTACACAGGCAGTCAGGGGTCAGTGGGCGTCGGGGAGGAGTAGATCCCACCAGCCTTTGGGCTGAGGAGGCCTCCAGGGGCACCCACAGGTGGAATTCCAGCTTCTGCCTAGCTGGCCCTTCTCGGGTCTCTGTGCTTTCCACTTCCTGCTAGATAGCCCAGGGCCTGTCTCTGGCTAGGCCTCTTGCAGGGGTGGGACCCCTGCCCCCCACCCCATCCAAAGCAGCAGCTGAGTCCTCCCCCTGCTGCCCCTCCCTGCTCCACTCTACTTTGGGAGGAGAATAACCTGTGCTAATTTTTTTTCTTCTTCTTTCTGGCAACTAATGGACTCCTTAAATAGCAAAAATTGCGGCCTGTAATTAAGATCTTGCTTTTTAAATGATTAATCATTGTAACCCCTTTGAGCAGCATCCTACTTCCCACTCTTCCCACATTGAAATGCAGATCGCTGGCAAAGGAGGGAGGTGCTCCCAAGCCACTAAGGAGCAATTAAACCTTCCCAGCTGTCACTTGTGCCTCGTCTGCCTCCTCGGCCCGTCCAGACGCTCAGGAGAGAGCTCTGGGCCCCTGCTCCCGAGAGCGGCGGCGCCAGACTCGCCAGCGGCTTGGCTGGGGGCACCGGGACAGTCTGCCTCCAGGCCTGACCCCTGCCCCTGCGTGGCAGCCCGGGCCTGGCTCCTGGGAACTGCTAGGAAAGACGTCAACCTCCGTGGAACACTTACCGAGGAACGGAGGAGTCAGGCCTTCTCCTGTTTTCCACCACAGCCAAGAGGAGAAGCATATCATTTCGGCAAGGGGAGGGTTGAGTGCCCAGAGTCACCCAGTGGGTGGGTGGTCAGAGCAGGGCCTTAAACAAGCTCAGGTGGACTCAAAACTCAAACTCAGTTTCCTCTTTCAAGTCTTCAACAGGTCAAGGGCACAGCTTCATTCGAACAAGAGTGGGAAAACCTCTGCATTTCCTCCCCAGCTTACAAAGGGCTGTCCCGACTGATCTCAGCCAACCTTGCAAACAGGGGCCATCTTGGTCAGCCAAGCTTTCTTCTTCCTTTGATAGGCACAGGAGTTCACGCCCTAATTTGGGGGTGGCAGGTTGGGCAAGGCTAGAAGAGAACTTGGGAACCGCTGAGTCTACACCCCTCATGTACTCCAGAGGATCTGGGGATGAGCTAGGCAAGATCACACAGGGCTTGTGTCAGTGCTGGCTGTGGCCCCAGATGCCGAGCAGGGTCTCCAGGGTCTGTGGTGGTGAGGAAGCCTGAAATGTATCCACACAAAAGCAGTTCTTGTTTCAAAGAGAACAGAATAGTTCATTCTGGAATAGGTACAAAGAACCCTGATTGGGAAACACAGCTGTAGGTTGTTCTGGACAACACGCTCCGTTGTGGATGAGGTGGCGTGGCTTTGTTTGGCAGCCACAGAATAAAAGGGTGTTGTAAAGCAGGGTGTCTACTGGCATTGACTGAACAAGGGAACCCTGTGTGCAGAGTCCAATTTGTCCCCCACCTGTTTAGACGGAACCTTTTAGCCCCTGCTGGTCTCCAATTTAATACCTAGCCGAGGAGGACCTTGAACTTCTAATCATCCTGCCTCAGCCCCTGCAGTGCTGGGATCCCAGGTGTGCAGCTTCTGCATTGTCAGCAGAAAAAAAACCAAACCATACATTTCTCACTTCCAAGGGAGCAATAGAGCAATCTGGAGCCAAATATGCATGAGGATAGAGCGGGAAAGCGGGTTCGTGTTCCCCAAATTTCATGTTTCTGTTTGGTAACAGTTTCGTGAAGTTTTCATAGTAACAGAACAAACAAAGTCATAAACTAAGACATTTTAAAATTCTATCGGTGGAAGGGCTGAAAATGTAGTGATATTTTGTTTGTGTTTTAACAAACAAAGCTTGCCTAAAGATCAGAGTGCAGTGCTAGGCCATTAGAGGCCAGGGATGGTGGCACACACCTTCAATCCCAGGATGGGGAGACAAAATCAGATGGATCTCTGGATAGCAACATCCCAACTCTTTACAAACATTGAGGTTCTAATCAGTCTTGAGGAACATTTGAAATAAGTGAGACTTTTTTTTCTTCTTCTGGGAACTCTAGTGTGAACAGTGTTGGAGATCAGCCCCAGTCCTTGTTCAAGCCAGCCAAGCACTCTGTAAGTGAGCTGCAGAGCTGGATTCTGATGGTGTCTGGTATCACTTAGCTTTGGCGTTGCTGGAGGGTGGACATCCGCTAGGTTTGCAGAACGCACCAGAAGTGTCCTTACTAGAGAGCAGGCTGTGAGGCCAAGGGCTTCGCGGTGTGTTCTAGCGTCCAAGAGGCAGGGATATCAAAACCTATATCACGAGGTTGAGGTCAGTCTGAGCAACACACTGAGATCCTGCCTCCAGAGTAGGTAAATAAACACGTAGCGACAGAGGCAGAGGTGGGAGTGAGCAGCTGCTAACAAGGACGGAGGAAGGGTCAGGTTGGGCTCTCCATCTGCAGCATCCTCCTCTCCATGGCCAGGACGTCTGCCAGACATCAGTCTGCAGGACAGACATGGCTTCTTCAGAGAAGCTCACCGAAGACATGCTTCTTCCTTTCCAGTGGTTCTCAACCTTCCTAATGCTGCGACCCTTTAATAGAGTTCCTCATGCTGTGCTGATCCTCAACTATAAAATTATTTCATTGCTACTTCATGACTGTAATTTTACTCCTGTTATGAATCATAATATAAATATCTGATATGAGACCTGTTATGATTTTTATGCTGGTCTGCCCTGTCACCTGGGTACCCTGTCCCTTTAAGAGACAAGCTCTGCCCACTCCCAGTCTACCTATGTTGTGTCCCCCTCCCACTCCAAAGAGGCAGCTTTCTGTCTCCCTCCCCCTTTTACTTCTTTCTCTCTCCTCTTCCCTCTCTCTGTCTTTTCCCCCATATCTCCCCTACCCTTATACCCTCCCAAGACCCACTAAATAAACTCTCCACACCCAAGCTCTTTCTGCATGGTGCATATCTGTCTGTCCCCTTACCCATTGTGGTCTCCCCCACACCCCTTCCCCTGCAGTGGAATCCACCAGGGTCACTGGTGCCATAAATCATAACAAGACCCCCAAAGGGTTTGGGACCCACAGGTTGAGAACCATGGCCTAGACTCTGCTGAAATACTTTCCAGGAGTTGGGGAGGGGTATAAATCAGGCTTCATGAGTGTGGGTTGTGCAGATCCTGTTGGGATGCGCTGGGCCAGTGGCCTGCGAGGCCTGTGCCCTGAAAACCAGACTGAGATGTGTGCAGAGAATAGCATGGACCCTGGGTTTAGGCAGGGGAGAGAGGATTGGTGGAAAGCAGAGGAGCAGACCACAGCTTTCTACAGTACTGGTCTCGAGTGGGCAGTGGGACTGCACATTCCTGAGGACTTGGTAAACTCAGAAGGCAAAGCCACCTGCCTTGGTCCCCAGCTCTGCCTAGCTTCCAGGGAGCCAGATGTGTTCCAGGATAGAACCTTCGCTTCATTGCCAAGTCTAGGAGCCGAGGCATGGAGAGATGCATTGGCGGGCCTAAGTCTCACGGCTGGTAAGTGGCAGAGTTAGTTGTATCAGGCAGGCTGGCCCAGGGGTGTGATCGGCCTCAGAGATCCACCTCTGTGCTGGGATTAAAGGTGTGTGCCACTGCGGCCCGGCAAATAAGCCGTTTTTAAAATGTGAAATTCAGAAATGCTATTGTATGATATGAAGCCCCTGGATTGTGAGCACACTCTACTAGGTGCTGCTAAGTTCAGACTTTGGTATGTGTTGGCTGAGGTCTCCATTCCTGTCTCACAGGAGGAGGAAACTTGACTGTGGTCTCAGCCTCCCTAATCTCCCCAGTCTCCTTATCCAGAGGTCAAAAGAGAATGCACTACCCGGATCCCTTCCCTTGGCTCCCAGATGCAGTTCTGCCTGCAGCTCACTGCTGGCTTCTGCTGTCACTTGCAGTGGCAGAGCTGTCCTGTCTCCAAAGAAGGCAATTCCTGCCTTCCCTGACCCTCTGTTTTCCCAGCTGGGGGCAGCAGTGACAGGTTAATGGCAGTCTGTGCTGGTGCCCTCGGGATACTTTGACCCACATCACACACACACACACACACACACACACACACACACACACACACACACCCAGAGAGGGCCAGAGGGAGGGGAGGAAAGCAAGGGGAGAGAGGCTCAAAATGATGAGGGGGAGGGAGGGAGAAAGGGAGGAAGGGAGAGAGAGAGAGAGAGAGAGAGAGAGAGAGGGAGAGGGAGGAGGCAGGCAGAGGAAGAACCACTCAGAATGGCATTTATTTTATACACACTTAACTGAAGTGCATGTAATGATTTATCCTCAGAGTGTTTTAAAATGAAAAACCTGGCAGGGCAGTTGGTGGTGCACTCCTCTGATCCCAGCACTCCGGAGTCAGAGGCAGGCAGATCTCTGTGAGTTCGAGGCCAACCTGGTCTATGGAGCTAGTTTCAGGACAGCTAGGGCTACTCAAAAAACCTTGTCTTTGCAAATATGACACCATGTTATAGGAGGGATCAGATCGTCAATAGATGTATGTGGAGGGCTTCTGAATCAATCCTTCAAGGATACCAATGGACAAGTATATAGTCAGAATTACCTTTAGTGTGACTTTAAATTTTAAAAGGAAAGGAAAGGGCCACTTCCTCACTCTGAGGACCCACAGCAGCCATTTCTTTGTTGTCCTTGACGGCAGAGCCTGCTTTAGTCCCTGTCAAAGGGAAGGAGAATCCTATGGTAGCCTCAGGGAGAAGGTTCTAGAAGGTGTAAGTCATTTACAGGGACCACAATCCCCACATCAGTGTCTGATTCAGGCAGCGAATGATACGCCCCTTAGCACTGTGGTCTGTGGCAGTCTCACTACCTCAGAACTGAAAACGATGACTGACAAGTGTTTGCCCAGCACATCTGCCATGGTTCAGATCTGACTCGAGCAAAGAACCCAATTCCCAGGCCCTGTCCTCATGGCTAGTCACAGCCTAGGAATGTAGGTCTGGGTCCCTGACTGCTCTGCTATAGTGGCTGGGGTCAAGAAACAGAGGCAGAAGTCAGCATCTCTTAAGACGTGGGCTTGTAAACCAGCCCAGAGCCACTATTCTCCTACTCTGTGGCCCAGGAGCTCACTCACTCTGATTGAAAGGGAGGAATGCCAACGAATTTAGGGACGATGGTTTAAATGTTTCACAGCCCATGGAACATCGAGAGAAGCGTGTTTAGGAGAGTCTTGGGACAAGCTTCTTTGCTCTCGAAGGGAGCCATAAACTTAACGGAGTCACCACTGTAGGCCAGCATGACAGACAAACTTCCTCCGTGATGAACATGCCCGATTCTTCAAGATCATGGCTCTCACTTGCATAAAATTCAGAGGGAAGGAGGAGCCCACACCCTATGTCCTGTGTACATGCAGGAGGATGGCAAACCTGGCTAGTTGACTTACAGCTATGTGACATCCTTAACATTTCTAGGATTTCAGCATTTGATGAGAAAACTCGATATTAAGACGTCAGTCCTGAGGCTGGTGAGATGTTTCAGAGGTTAAGGGCAATGATTGCTCTTCCAGAGGACCAGGGTTCAATTCCCAGCACCCACATGGTGGCTCACAACTGTCTGTAACTATAGTCCCTGACATCCTTACACAGATATACACACACAGGCAAAACACACAATGCATATAAAAAAATAAATGAATAAATATTTTTTAAAAAAGATGCCATGGGCTGGAGAGATGGCTCAGTGGTTAAGAGCGTTGCCTGCTCTTCCAAAGGTCCTGAGTTCAATTCCCGGCAACCACATGGTGGCTCACAACCATCTGTAATGACGTCTGATGCCCTCTTCTGGCCTGCAGACATACACACAGACAGACTATTGTATACATAATAAATAAATAAATATTTTTAAAAAAAAGATGCCAGTCCGTCCCAAAGTAAGACATATCCAACACAGTGCCACTGTGACTAAAACTTAGAAGCAGATCACAGCATTCTTCGGAAGTCATTGTGAGATCCGGAAGTGTGGATCAGTGGGAGAGAGCTGGCCTACCAAGCATGTCTGAATTCCACCTGCTGGGGGAGAAGGGAGAAGGAGAGAGGGTGAGAAAAGAGAAAGAAGAAGGGGGGGAGGAGGAGAAGAGGGGAAGAGAAACAATAAATCTGAAAAAATTTTGAGAGGAAAATGTCCTCACAGAATGTAAAAAATATGAAAAGGGCCATAGTCTAGTAAAAGAAACTGGAAAAGACGTAAACGCCTCTCAATGGGAAATTAGTAAATTAGGGCCATGTTCTCCAGCCTCTCATGCCTCAGAATTAGCAATAGTCGGGTTAAACCCAAATTGTCCATCTCCATTCTCAGAGTTTTGATTTTGTAGGTTGGAAAAAATGAGAGGTTTTCATGCTTCCCATGGGTTTTCTGTTATGTAGACTC
Organism: Microtus pennsylvanicus; assembly: GCF_037038515.1. Taxonomy (NCBI): domain Eukaryota; kingdom Metazoa; phylum Chordata; class Mammalia; order Rodentia; family Cricetidae; genus Microtus; species Microtus pennsylvanicus. The sequence continues at coordinate 27,832,512 of NC_134596.1, forward strand.
CAAGCCTGACACGTTATGATTGTGTAGGGCTGACTGAAAAGACCAAAAAGGGTCATGCCTGGGCACGGTGGTGCACAATCCCAGCACTTAGGAGGTAGAGGCAGGAAGAGCAGGCATTTAGGGCCATCCTCTGCTACATAGTTCCAGGTCAGCCTAGGCTACATTGAGATCAAATGGGATCAGATAGGTGAACGGTCTTTAAGGCACCTGACGCATCGTGAGGTTCCTCTGCCCAGCCGTGGAAAAGATTTTCCAGAAAATGTTGGGTTATGGGGGGGAAGGGGGATACTGTGGGGAAGGTGTCAGGTTTCTTGAGTTCCGGGCTTGGCTACTGTACGGAGAGACAAGAAAAGCAGCAAGATGGATCTTCTGACTAACACAACTGAAACCTGGTGACAGCTGGCATCAGGCACAGTGTGGCTGTCACTCAAAAGATGTCAGTCAGTACATCTCAAGTCTTCTCTTCTGTGACCCAGTTGTGCTGTTTCCTCAGTAAGAAAACATAAGATTGGCCAACCATGAGGCTAGACCTCTGCCTCCATCTGCAAAGACCCAGGAAAGGAGTCAGGTTGCCTTTGTTTATCTAAGCCCTATCTTTGCTATTGTTGTTGTTTTCTAAAGCAGAGTTTCACTTTGTAGCCCTGTCTGTCCTAGACCGGGCTCCCCTCGAACTCAGAGATCCGTCTTCCTCTGCCTCCCGAGTGCTGGAGTTAAAGGTGTGCGCCAACACAACTGGCTCTTTTTACCCTTATCTTGACTCTTTTATCCTTATCCGCTCCAGGTGTGTGCTCAAGGAGACACTCGTGTAGACAAAACACCCGCACACATCAAATACTAATCTTTAAAAAATGTATACAGATGGGGTCCTCGTTTGAAAGCCCAACTGGGGGAGGTTCTGCTTCCAAGTTCATGCAGCCTTTGGCTCAGTCAGCTCACCGCACTGTCAGGACTGAGGGCTCACCCCTTGGTCGATCCCCTGACTTTCCGGAGGCAATTCTCAGTTAGACCCCAGCATGGCCGTCTGCCATATCCAAATCAGCAAGGGTGTAACAGACTCCAGGAAAATGCATGCCACAACCCTGTGTGATTCTACCACACAGCCACATGTATGGAATCACCTACACCCCATCACCTTAGTTATGGTATAGCGATCAGAAGCAAGCCACAGTTTCTACCCAAGTAGCAAACAGGAAATAGGATTTTGAAATGGTTTGAAAACCAGGAAAGAGTTTGAGAAGAGAAGCCTCAAGTACCTGCCATGTGGATATATGTGGACATATGTGTTTTATAACGTACATGTACTTCTTGACTTAGAGTTGCAACCTGAGAGCTTCATTGTGCATGGAGAATATCCTAAGTCAAAAGTGCATGTAATTGGGTCGTAGAGATGACTTAGCAGTTAGGAACGTTGGCTGCTCTTCCAGAGGACCTGGTTTCCATTCCCAGTGCCCATAGAGGGAGTGGCTCCAGTTCCGGGGAACACAACGCTTTCTTCTGGCCTCTGCAGGCACCAGGCATGAGTGTGGTGCACAGACACACATGCTGGCAAATCATCTATATACACATAAAGTTAAAAAAAAAGAAGTGAAGTGCACTTGTGGCTCGGGAGATGGCTAAGAGGGTGCAATGCTTACTGCACAGTGTGAGGACCTGAGTTCAGATCCCCAGAAGCCACAGGAAAGCCGGGCACAACAACATACGTCTGTAATCTCAGCCCTGCGGATGGATCTAGCAGGATCCTGGATGCTCACTGGTCAGCCAGTTCAGCCAAAATAGCCAGGTTCAGTGAGAGACCCTGTCCCCAAAAATAAAAATAAAAAAATGAGCAACTGAGCAAAGACATCCCAACACCAACCTCTGGCCTCCAGACACACCCATTACCCCTGGCAAGTGCATATAAACATGCATGCATGTATGTATACACACATGAACAACCCCCACAAAACCAAATAAGAAGCATAGAATGCACTTAAGCTGCTGGCCACCGCTCTAGCAACGCTGTGAAGGACCCACTGTTCAGTCCAAGGAAGGTTTCAGTTCCCACCCTTCCCTTTGTCCCCGTTCAGAGGGTAGTCTGGTGTGCCCACGACCATCCTGGTTTAGAGGGCAGTCTGCTCTGCCCATGGCCATGCTGGGTAAGGTGAGGGCATTCTGCTCTGCCCATGGCCATCCTGGGTAAGGTGAGGGCATTCTGCTCTGCCCGTGGTCATCCTGATTCATTGGTTTTCCTGCAAAGCAGATGTAGCCTTCCCACCTTCCTGACTCCTGCTTCCCAGAGCCGAGGCCTCCAGAAGTGTTGAGAAGGTTGACACACAAAGGCACGGTGCCTTCAAACGCTGAAGGGGAGAGGGGTTCTCTTTTCCCCACAACCTGCGGAATAGAGAGAAAAAGGGCAGAGAAGCAAAAAGACAATGGACTCATCGAGTGTGGTTTCTTAGACATCCGAATCTGGGAAGTAGGAGCCGTGAACGCTCACAATGTTGACCTGTCTTTCCAACCCACAATCCCCTTCCTAAGCTCGTCTTGTCACCCCACTTCCAGCAGCAGTTGGAATATTTAACACAATATCAACTTGGAAGCTGGTCTGGGAGGGCAAAAGGAATCAAACGGTCATACATAATTAAAAGCATTTTTTCTTATGTAAAAATCTGGGTATTGAAATAGTAACCCTCGTAGTTATCAAGGGCTCAGATTCTCCATCTTTAAAATACAACAAAACCATTTTTTTTAATGCCTTTGTGTGGGGGTGGGCACATGTGTGATAACTCACTCAACTGATAACTCTCCCTCCACCATGTGGGTCCTGAAGATACGATCAGGTCATCAGGCTTAGTGGCAAGGGCCTTACCCATGGAGCCATCTCTCTAGCCCCAACTCTTTCCAGCTTGTTTGCTCTGCCATGGAAGAGGGAAGGAGCTTCCTTTCTGAAGTCTGACCTGTTGTGTTGACCTCTCATCAGCCAGAACTTGGCCATGTGGTTACAAGAGAGCTACAGAGGAGGCTGGGAAATGTAGTTTTGTAACGAGATTTTGTACCAAGATGAAAGGCCCTGTATACCCTTATAATGGGACGGCCAGTATTCTCTCTATTAGTTGGCCTGGGTGACAATGAGTCTCAGAAATGCTATAGCCCCGGAGCCTTGGCTCTGAGTCTTTGTTTAAGAGGTTCTGAATGAGTCTTCATCACAGCAAGCCTTAATACCACATATGGTAAAAACACTTCTGCTGACGTTTTTAAGGAGCAAATAAGGGGAATGCCAGGGCCACACAACTCATGCCCAAGGGCATGAAGCAAGTTCCAAGGATGGCAGCCCTACCCTCTTTTATTTACTGCCCATCACCCTGATTAGTTTGTTCTGTGGTTATTTCCTTCCCCGACTCAAAGCACAGCTTTTGACTTCTTTCAGCACAAGACAGCAAGCGTTACTAGGTTGAAAAAACGAATTCAAAGTTGCAGGAGGGGCCTCTGCTTGTCTGTCTACTGAGTCTACTCTCAAATCAAGGAGATGTGCTAACTGGGCGTGGTGGCGCACGCCTTTAACCCCAGCACTCGGGAGGCAGAGGCAGGCGGATCTCTGAGTGTGAGGCCAGCCTGGTCTACAGAGCAAGTTCCAGGACAGCCAGGACCACACAGAGAAACCCTGTCTCGAAAAACCAAAATACAGAACAAGAAGAAATGCTGTAGACGGTAGACTCACCTGCTGTCAGTACTGCCTTACAGTGCCCACACTGTTCAACACATCTACCGCCTGTGTTCACGGCCTGCCCTCCGTGTTCACAGCTGGCACGGTGATGACCTGAGTGACCTGGGAGAGCATCGTACAGTGACATCTCTGCGGTCTCTGACCTTAGTCTCCCAGTACAGAAGAACTAAATCCACCCATCCACCCTCCCCACCCACCCTCCCCATCCACCCTCCCCATCCACCCATTAGTCATTCTTTCACTCAGCAAGTATTGATCAAGCTCCACAATCCGCCAGGCTCAGCCTTGGCAGACGAGCTACCTGTCCTGGCGTAGTACACGTACCCCTGGAGAGATTGACAGGTGGCTGACCACACAAAGAAACACGCTACACTTCAGACTTGACGAGCACCGTGAAGGAAAGGCAAGGGTAAGGAGGACACAAGTAGGAATGGGGCATGACAAGTAGAATGTTCTAGACCAGTGGTTCTCAACCTTCCCAATGCTGTGACCCCTTAATACAGTTCCTCACGTTGTGGTGACCCCCGACCATAAAATTATTTCGTTGTTACTTCCCAACTGTAATTTTGCTATTCTTTTTTAAAAAATATTTATTTATTTATTATGTATACAATATTCTGTCTGTGTGTATGTCTGCAGGCCAGAAGAGGGCACCAGACCTCATTACAGATGGTTGTGAGCCACCATGTGGTTGCTGGGAATTGAACTCAGGACCTTTAGAAGAGCAGGCAATGCTCTTAACCACTGAGCCACCTCTCCAGCCCAATTTTGCTGTTCTTATGAATTGTAATATAAACGTCTGATATGCAACCCCAGAGGGGTCACGACCCACAGGTTGAGAGCCATTGTTCCAGACAAAGGCCACAGCTTACGTGAAGTTTCTGAGGGCGAAGGCAGGGTGACTAATCTCTAGGACTGGATGGAACCGAGGTTGGCGTACTGCCTGGCAATGAGCGGTGAGTGCTGTTCTCAGTCACGTGATTGCTTACAGCTCCCGTCTTCATCCGCCTAGACAGTACTGTAAGATCCCAACTCACCCCTGGTGAGGGAGGTTTCTGTCTTTCTTTCTGGCCTCACCCCATCCATTCTGAGATGGATATTTTGCCACCTCCCAGAATCTGGTTCCTTCACCCACAATCCTTTGCTCAGAAATTCCCACTGGTCCTTCAAGACCCGGCTTGAACACGGCCTCCGGGGTGGCTGGATGTAGATCTGTACGTTCCGCTCTCCTGTTCAAATCCACGGGTTCCCGGTGACTTTGTCAGGAGGGACGGGTGGGAGGCCAGAGGTGTGCTACTCGGTTAGCTTTAGGGTCTTGGGACACTTATTCAACCTCTGTTTTGTTTCTCTGTGGAGTGAAAAGAGTATAATAATGGCCCTGCCACGTAGATTATGACAATTTGTCAAGTTAATGTACAACGCATGCCTAGCATAGCTTGGCACCAAGCAATGCTCCCATGTTGGCTGTTGAGAGAAGTTAGCTCCTCTCCAGGGAAGCCACTAATTTCTGGGTTTTAGTTTCTCTGACCAGGGCTGGAGAAGCCAGTGGTTAGAACTTCTGGGCCTCACAGCCCCTGACCCAGCTGAGGCTGTAGTAACTTCGCCACCATTCAGATCTGTTCTAAGCAGACAGGACTTCTGGCCACCCTACAGTTACAAACACTGGCCCTGGCCCGGTCCCCAGGCGTGACCCTGGCTGGTGACCCTCCCCTCCCGAGGTCTCTTTCTCACCTCACCCTCTCCCTGTACCCAGCCCCTTGCAGACGGATTCTAACAGCCTTGGAAAGGAAAGTTAGGAGGCACTGGAGTGGGGGCCAAACAATAGCATTGGGACGCCAGATCCAGGGCAGATGGGAAGGGTGATTAGGCACTGAATGGGATTCTGGGAGTCCATAAGGCAGGAGAAAGCAGGCGGTGCGTGTGCTGTGTCTGGACCCGATGACATTACTGTTCTTAGTGAGCACTGTCCCTAAGTGCAGGGTCTAACACTTGGCCTTTCCGTGTGCCCCATGCAGGGTGACATACCACAGGGTATGGCGGTGTGTTAGTAGTGTTCAAAGTCCCTGTGATCATTTCCTACCTGAGTCAACTCAGGCCTCTAAAGTCTCAGTGTCTCATCCAAGTCACGGACAGGGACATAGTTCCTGTTTGAAGGGAAGAATGAGTCCATGGAGCGGGGTGGGGCCGAGGGACAGCGAAGACTCAGATCTCTGCTGCTCAGCCATGAGCAGCACAGCTTTGGGCAGACGGCTTAGCTTCTCTGCGTCTCTGGATTCTGGATTGTGAATGAGGGCCTATGGCATGCTGACAGTTGCAGTCATAAAGGCTCAAGAAACCAGCAAGAACCTCCTCCGAGTCTCCATCCACCTCTGGATCTGCCTGACGCCATCAGTCCCGCTTGAACTCATCCTCCAAAACTCCATCTCCCAGCCCTCCTGTCTCTCACAAATGGCTCAAGTCTGAGCCTGTGCTACTAGGGAGCCAGTCAGCTGCTGCCTGCCCAGTTTCATGAAGGTCTCTTAAGGACGCCTCGCCTAGCCAACCCTCTCTCCATTTCCCTGTCTCCCTCCCCATCATCAACCTCACCCACTAGTTCAGGTCTCCCCAGAGGACAATCTAGGCTGGAAGTTTCTGGAATGTGTTAAATAAAGGCCCTAGAGAGGTAGGTAGCTCAGTGGATTCTTTAATGTGGGCCTAGGGTTCCATAGTCAGAGGTAGGAGTGTGAGGGAAGAGCCCTATACCAGTGAGGGGAGCCCCAAAAACCTGGGCACCCCATACCCCTGCCCTGTCTGCTCCCCGGAGAAAGGTCCCAGTCCCTCCTGTTTTCCCAGCCAGGAATCCTGCTGGTTCCCACATTACCACATGAATGGGGCACATGCCCCCCTGTCCACTTGAGCAAACAATTTGGCTAGCAAATTGACATAATTACCAAAGACTGGGAAGAAAGAAGCCCCTACCCCTTGGCCCCCCAGAGGGTGGCTCCTGCAGAGTTCCTCCGGGGCTTTGTAGGCTGGGGCGCTCAGGGCTGATTAGGGACCTTGTGGCCTTTTCAAGAGCCCTAAGTGATTGGTCCCCTTAATCTGATTACAATTTGCAGAGCCCCTCCAGCCGCCTCTGAAGGGCTTCTCTTGAGCACCCTGCTCGATCAACCCTCAAGTACACACACACACACACACACACACACACACACACACACACATGCACGCACACACACTGATATATTAGGCTGCCTATTTTTAAAGCATCCTACATACATACAACACCCAGGCCAGAGCAGCTGTGCACACTCCTTCAGGTATAACTACCCATCGCCCACCCATCCCTCCTCTAGGTGGCCTTCTCAGCACCCAGGACTAGTCTGCAGGGACCCCTGCAAAAGCAGACTGTCTCCCCAGCAGCTTTGTCTGGGTTCCTGGGGCCTGGCTCCCAGGGGATTAGGCTCAGCAGGCAATCTGGACACAGAGCAGTCTGCTCCAGCCCCATCTGGGAACTCAGTTCATGCCAGTCAATGCTCCAAGCACTTCATATCCAATTGGGATCTCTTAATTCCCTTGGCCCAGCGACAATGGCGCCTTTTCTCATCCTTGCTGCTGCCTGTCACCAGCCTCAGCCTGGCCCCCTACCCCCAGTGTTTCCCTACTGCAGCTGAGTGCCCCTCTCTAGGGCATAAGGCTTATATACATGTGTGGGACCCTCCAGGGTAACCTCCAACTTGATGCACCATCCTTGGGGGACCCCAGCCTAGACGCACAATAAGAACAGTAGTTGCATGTAGGAACCCCACACAGTTCAGAACATCCTGAAAATGGGGCACTGAAGGCTGGGCCTGGAGTCGGAGAGCCTGGAAAAAGTGCCCGGGGCAGGCCTCAGAATCAGAGGCCCATGTCTCACCTTAGGCTATCTTTAAGAACTTTTATTGGGCTGGGTGGTGGTGGCACACACACCTTTAATCCCAGAGCTCAGGAGGCAGAGGCAGGTGAATCTCTGAGTTTGAGGCCAGCCTGGTCTACAGAGTGAGTTCCAGGACAGCTAGGGTTACACAGAGAAACCCTGTCTTGAAAAACAAACCAAAAAAGAACGTTAATACTTGGGAGACCAAGGCAGGCTAGATGTGGAATTCCAGGCCAATCTGAGCTATATAGTGAGACCTTTTCTCTCCATCCTACCACTGTGACCTTACATAAGGTGTTATGTTCTCTCGGCCTCAGTTTCCCCAGCAGTGGTAAGCCTGGAAGACTACAGGCATTCTGTCGGGGTTGTTGGAAAGTTAAATGACCAGGTGGGTGAGGGAAGCCTTCCGTACAGTGTTCAGCTTAGTGCTCAGTGCACACAGAGGAGTGCACCTGAAACACATCCGCAGGACTTTGGCAGGGCAGCCCTAGTGGACCTGCGAGCTCCCTGGGAACCTTCACAGCCCAATTTTCTGGTACAATGCCCTAGCCCACAGCGTCGTGAGACCTCAATCCTGTTCACATCACGTTGAGGCGACCTCTGCCCAGCTCGCTCCCAGAAAGAGGTTGGGCATCGCTTCCAAGGCAGCCAGCCTGATGTTGCCCGAGGGCAGAAGCCTGTCAGTCTCTGTCCTTGGTGTCCAAGCCCTGTGATCAGGGGATCACGGGGAGCGTCATACCACAGTTCCGTCGAAGCCTGGCTCACCATTGGTTTTTCATCAGTTTGGAAGACGGTTCATAGAGACCCAAGGCCCTCTGGAGGAACATGCTCTCTCCACTCCAAGGGCACCCCACCGTCTGCATCTCTGGTGGATCCTGCCCCCCTGTATCCTTCGCAGATATCCTCCCACGCTCTCTGCACCCCGCCATCTGTACTGCCCCTCCCAGACCCCAAGCCCGTCCCTTGCGCCCCTCCCACACCTCGCCCCTGCACTCCGCCACCTGCACCCCATTTCTTGTCCCCTCCCAGACTCCGCCTCTGCACCTCACCACCTGCGCCCCTCCCACATCCCGCCCCTGCACCCGCCCTGGCCCTGCAGGGACCCGCGGGGCGGGACCGCGAGACCGTGGGGGAGGGGCCGGGCCGATCAGCTGGAATCAAAGCCGCCGCCCCCCTCCCCAGCCACCCCGTCCCCCTGCCGAGCCGCCGCGCACCTCCTCCTTTGTCACAATGTTTTTCAATCCGGTGAAGCAAACTGTCCAATTAGAGCCGGGGCCTCCGGCTTCCATCTTTGCCGACGTTTAATTAACATGCTTCTCTTGGCAGCTGCTGACAAGTTCCAGAAACAGGTTGTAAAGGGTTTTTGTCTTTACCCAGCATGGAAAATAAGGGGTGTTACATCGCGGAACATGAATAGGTGGCACTTCAGCTTCCTCCTTCTCTCCTCCCCCTCCCCTTGCTCCGTAAAGGGGCACGGAGCCCTGAGTGTTCGTGTATGCGCGTGTACGCGTGAATTGCCAGGGAGGCGGGGAGAGCGAGTCGAGTTGGAGGCAGTCGAGACCGGTCCCTTCCTCTCTTTTTCCCTTCCTTCCCAGGAACCTTTGCTCCACAAAAGATTTGGGTTCCTTTGCACTCAAGTCTCCACACATTCCCCTCCCCTCTCTGTTAGCTAAAGGCAAACTTGATTCCTGTCCGTGAGTTTGTCGGCGCTATCTCCCCTTGTTACTCTTCTAGCAACTATTCCGCCTCCACAGCCCCACCAGGCTACCGCCCATCCACAGACTGCCTCTCCAAACGCTCCTGTCTGTCGTAGTCTACCTGTCCATTGCAAGGCTGGGAATTTAAGGACCCGAAACTTTCCCCATTGTACAGCAGGGGTGGGGCTGGCCTGGCAGAGGAAGGGAAGGGCTAGGGAAAACCGACTGGAAGGGGAGCCTCCTTCTCCCTAGCCTGCTGGAACGCACCCAGAGCAAGTCAGTGGCCTTCTCACCAGGGTGGACCACTAATGTAAGGGGAAAAGGGTGCTTGGAGAAATAAAATGCAGCCGGGTTGAGCCCCCCAGGGCCTCCCAAGCTGGATGAAAATCTTGTAGAGATAGTGGCCCTTTGGGCAAAAGTCAGGGCCAGGCAGGGGACCAGGTTCTCTGGATCCATATATCTCTCACAGGGGCCCTACCAGAGAATTCACACTCATTCTACAAAGAACATCAACAACATTTATTTACTACACAGGACAGAGTGGTCTGGGGTCCCCAGGAGCATGGGAACTGTGGTTGGGGAACAGGCAGGGCTGGAAGAGTCCGTGAAGTGGTACCCCCTGGAGGGTCAAGCTCACTCCCGCCCCAGCCACTGTCCTTGCTGCTTTCCACAGGCTATTGAGCATGGTGACCCCAGGCAGGGGCAGACCTTCTGCAGCTGACCCTGGCTTGGAGCTCACGTTGTCGGAATTCCTCAGTTCTCAGGCAAGCCCCCTGGGATGAAGGGGGTGTGGGAGGTGCTGGGTCCAGGTCAGCAGGCCTTTCAGCTGCCCTTGCTCCTGAATCCCTAGCTAGGTCGCTCCACCTCCTTCCAGAGCTTGGGGACAGTCTGCAAAGCCTGTAGAGGGGGGGGGTGGACAACAGCGGGTAGGGTGTCCCTACCAGGCCTGCTGCAGTTTCCAGGCACCGAGGGGGACACCAGCAGCAATGGACACAGTCTGGCTTGGGTACTCCCCAAAATCTTCTCTCCTGACATGACCCCTTGCCTTTTACCCTAGACTCAGCCACTTCCAAGCTGTTTATAGGATCAATGACAATGATCTTGAAAGACCCCAGTTCCCCCACTTGTTAGCCATGCGGCTTGAGGCCTGTGCCTTAATTTCTTCAGCTATTAAAAAGAAAGAAGGGGGCCGGGGATGTAGCTCAGTTGATGGAGTGCGTACCTAGCATGTACAAAGTCCTGGGTTTGAAGCCCAGCATTGGTTAAACGGGGTGTGGTGGTATGCACCTGTGATTCCAGCACTTAGGAGGTAAGACAGGATGATCAGGAGTTCAAGGTCATCCTCGGCTGTGTAGTGAGTTCAAAGTCAGCCTGGGGTACCTGAGATCCTGTCTTTGAAAGGGGTTGGGGGGGGCGGGAGGTGGTGGCGCACACCTTTAATCCCAGTACTCGGGAGGCAGAGGCAGGTGAATCCCTGTGAGTTCGAGGCCAGCCTGGTCTACAAGAGCTAGTTCCAGGACATTTAGGACTGTTATACAGGGAAATCCTGTCTCGAAAAAACAAAAAAGGGGGGGGGGAGGGATTGGGGGTGGCTGGTTGGGATGGTACATATCTGTAATTCCAGCACGTGGCTGAGGCAGGAGGATACTTCTTAGTTTCAGGCATGCTTGGGATATGAGCAATTACCCTGCTTTGTGGAAATTTCTCAAGAGTTGGTCGGTATTACAGTACCCCATCAATACACTGTGCTCTGTAGAGGGGAAGGAGGAAGGTTTAGCCTGATCTAACCAAGTAAAGCCAGATCATAGATGAGGAAACTGAAGCTCGATCTCTAGGTTGAACAGAGTCTCCAAGTCACATGGCAGCAAGCAGTCACAAAGTCAAGTGCGTCGCTGGGTCTCTTTCTATGTGCTCCTCCAGGCTAGCCTGCCTATCCCACCTCAGGGGCAGGAGAGCTCACGCTTCCATCTGGTTTTGAGACCTGGGCCTCTGGTGAGAGAACCAGAGCACCATCCCCCAAAGAGAAGGCCTACCTGCTTCTCACCTGTGCCTTGGGAGCTTAGTGTACCAAGGATGCTGAAGGTACTATAGTTGCTAAGGATACTGGAGGTGTCGGAGGTACTGGAGCAACCAAGGATGCTGAAGGCGTTGGAAGTACCAAGGGTAACGAAGGTACTGGAGGAGCAGGATGTTTGTGGGTGAGGTCCTCAGGAATGTAGACAGTGTTCACCTCTTCAGGAATCTGTGGAGAGAGGGGAGGACCCAGTATGCCTAGTGGAACTAAAGGTGCTGGGGTGAGCCAAAGGCAGCAAACACTGTGTGGCGAGTGCCATCTTGTGGTCATGTTAAAAATTGCATGACACAAACATTCCTTTATAGCTTGCGAAGGACCCTGTCAGAACCGGCCCTGTCAGGGTGCTCAGGTGCTTGTTTGGTGCAAGGCAAGAACAAACACTGGGTGGCATAGAATTCAGATTGCATTCTAGACTCTTACAAGCACATGAGGGGGGGAGGTTGAAAGATGAGCAGTGTGGCTTCTCAGAGCTAGAGTAGCATCCCAAAGTAGGACAAAGGAATGCAAAGACGGGAAACAGATCTGGCAAGTGAGGCAAGGGTGGGGCTGCTCAGCCCTGCCTTCCCGCAGCTGTCTCACCCCTTCCCCTGGGAAGCTGGCTCATGACCCAGGCAGACAACCCAGGGGTAGTGTAGTGCTGGGATCCAACTCAGGACCTCATGCATAGGCGAGCATTTTACCAACTGAGGTAGAGCCCCAGCCTTTGCTTTTCTGTTGGTTGAGGCAGAGCCTCACTCTGCAGCCCAGGTTGGCCTCAGACCTGTGCCTATCCTCTTGCCTCAGCCTCTTCCCTAGGCTAGGATTGCTAGGTGACACCGCTGCTGTTAGGGTCGGGGACAGACTTTGAAAGTTATGACTAGAACACGCCAGATTCAGGCCCCATGGTAGGCTGCTTGTGGACTCCACTCCCAGAGTGTGTAGAAAGAAAGGTATACACGGCCCCCTTGGGGGTCCCCAGGGGAAAGAAAGAAAGACGGGTAGGGAAAAGTCTTCAATTTACAGGCGACACCATGCCCTACATAGATTAGGTTAAGGCAAGGTGTGGGTGTGGCGGGGGTAAAGCTATCCTTGTATACAGACAAGGTGAGGGGGGTACAGCTATCCTTGTATAGAGATAAAGTGGGGGTACATCTATCCTTGCATAGAGACAAGGTGGAGGGTATAGCTATCCTTGTATAGAGACAAGATGGGGAATACAGCTATCCTTGTATAGAGACAAGGTTGGGGTATAGTTAGCTATCCTTGCATAGGGACAAGGTGGGGGGTACAGCTAGCTGTCCTTGTATAGAGACCAGTCTCTAGAAATTACCTCCCAGTAGATGCTGTCCTCAAAGCAGTTTTCATCAGCCGCTTGTCCCCAGAATGGCAATTTCAAAATGAGCCCTAAATAGATCGGAGGACACAATGGTCAGGACAACCTCTTTGTTTACCCCAACCTCTTCCCTCAGATGGACCCCACATTCCCAGTCCCACAGCTGACAATACAGGTATCAGGTATTTCGGGGAGACCCAGGTCCACCCTTGAGACATGTTCTTGGGTCCCTCCCCTTAGTAAGTCCCCCACCAGGACCCCATCTTTTCTAGTGTAACCACTCTCACTCACCCACAATGATGCCGCCCACCAGGGCTATAGCCAAGGTCAGGAGGAGGCTAAATATCTGGGATCTGCCCTGCATTTTCTTGGTCCAGTCTACCTTATAGCCCCCAAAGCCAAATGAATGGAGCAGCCTGAGACAGAGACAGGAATGAGTGAGGACCCCATGGAGAGGCCAGGGAACTGATTACTGCTACCCCACCCATGTGTTCTTGAAACCCCAAGCCTCCTCCATCCCGATTACTCTATTCCTCTCTTGGACCCTTGTGGCAGGTCTGAGGGTGGGGAGAGAAGCCAGTGAATGGTCTAGAGTGGAAGAAGAGGGTAAAGGAGGAAGACACGTTGGGTCCCACAAAAAGAAGGAATAGAGAACAAAGGGGGAAACCCCACTTCTCACACCTTCTCCACACTTACCCTGGCTCTCCGTAGATATCAGGAGAGGAGAAGGCTGCTGTTACGGCACCCACGATGCCGCCTATGATGCCAGGGATGCCGTGCAGATTGTGAATGCCACATGTGTCCTGGATGCGCAGGCGGGACTCCAGGAATGGCTGCGGGGAGGAGGGAAGGTGGTGCTGCTCAGGCCGTGGCTGTGGCAGGGGCACGGGAGGCCTTCAAAAACACAGATCTAGTGTTCCCTAGGCCTCACCCCTTCTTCCTCTCCCTGCTTTCAGGAACAAAACCCCCACAGCATCCCCAGTCCCAGCCCTAGGGTCCTCACCGATAGGTACGCAAATCCTAGGGTGGAGAAGATGCCACAGAAGAAGCCCACGATGAGGGCGCCGTAAGGTGTGAGCATCATCTCCGCGGCTGTGCCCACGCCCACCCCGCCTGCAAGTGTGGCATTCTGGATGTGCACCTGGGCAGGGTAGACAAAGTGTGCAAGCTCTCAGCTCTGTTCCTCGAGCGTGGCCTGCCTTCACACGTCACGCAAAGCTGGGAGCCGGGAACAGCTCAGATTCTGCCTCAGCAGGCCAGGAGCAGGTTGGCCTTGGCCCCAGCCGAACACAGCTGCTTTGTGTGCTCTGCAAGTAAGTCATCCACGACCCCCAGCAGGCCTGGACATGGTCTGTGTCCATGAGACAGTGTGCTGCTGGACACGCCCATGGACCCTTGAAACCCATCTGCCCATTCCCTTTCTCTCCATGTCGACCTGTGGGTCTGTGGGTGTATCTGAGTGCACGCTGTATCTATACCAGGGATTTGTGGGCCCCCACGCATGCCCAGCTGCTACCATGTTCTTCGTCAGCCATGCCAGGTCCTGGGCTGCTGGCTCTTCTAAGTGTGGGGACTGGTACAGCTTTAAAAAGCCCAAGAGGCCAGTGGTGTCAGGAGGATAAAGACCTGGCGGTGGGGTGTGTGTGTGTGAGGGGGGATCCGCACGCACATGGGCAATTCTGCCAGGCGGGCCTGCTATAACACACAGCTGATAGCATTTCAGGCTGTGGAGAAGACAAGAACACTTGGCAGGGATGGCCCTCTGTGAATATCCAGGTTTGGGTGTGCCAATCTAGAAGCTGCCTGCCACAACGAGGTGCAGGCAGAGAGAGACAGTCAGATAGGTACCTCCCCGCAGAAGCCCCTGCTCACCATGTCCAGCCTGCCCTTCTTGTGTATGATACTGGACACTGCCACTGTGGTCAGCACACTAGCCGCCAAGGAGAGGTAGGTATTGAGGGCTGCTCGGTGTTGGGTATCTCCGTGGGAGCAACTGGCTGAATTGAAGCTGGGCCAGTATATCCACAGGAAGAGGGTGCCTGGGTCAGAACATATGCAGGCCAGGGGCCAGGAGAGGGGGTGTTAGGCCAGGCTCACAGAGCCCAAGTGGAGGCTCTGCCTTTCAGCTCGAGAGATGGCTGGTTGCTTCCAGCCTATAAGAATCACTCTCATGAGTGCTCCTTCTGGAAGATCCTCCTGGCCCAACTCACCTAGATCCCACTTGGCCTCCCACGCCACGTCACAAAGCCTTCTCTGTCTCCCCGACCCTAGGACTGGTTACTCATCACCTATTCTTAGAACATCGTGGGGGAGAGTTTCTCCCCTCTGTAGACAGATTAGCTGGTGGCACTACTGTCTCTCAGTCTACAGGGTGATGGAAGGGAGGGCTGGGTCTGATAGACATCACAAGTTCCTTTTTCCACTCCGTCTGCCTTGGGTTATTCCAGGAGGGAGAGAATTGGACACCCAGGAGTCTAGAAGTATCTACAGGGCACTTCATTCTGCCCTTCCTCCCAAAGAACCAGCAGCCACCCACTGACTATGTGGAGACCAGGGATGCACATGACAATCCTCACCCACCATGCAGACCCTCGCACATTTATAGTGGCCCTCACCCAGCATGGCTGTTCTTACTCGTGACGGGCGTTCCGCTCTTCATTCATTATGGTGACCTTCACTCTCTATGGCAGCCTTCCAGCTACTCCTAGTTGGTCTTACCCACTCACGGCCGTCTGACCAATCATAGCAGCTGGTATAGCTCCCCCACCATGGCTGCCCTCACCAACAGAACAGCCGTTCGTTCTCACCAATCATGGCAAAAAGGTCCGAGTGGTACACTGAACTCTGTCTCTGCTTGCTCTGCTCCAGATTCTTTCGGTAGAGGATCCAGGTCACTGTGAGCCCAAAGTAGGCGCCAAATGTGTGGATGGTCATAGAGCCCCCTGCATCCTTTGCCTGGAGTGCAAGGGGCCTGTCAGGGCCTGGTACCCTTTCCCCCTCCTTCCTCACAGTACTCTCCACCCCACACATATGCACACACGCTTAGCTGTCTCATGACTCTAGCTGTGGAACACAGAGCCTAGTTCCCTGTCCCTGTTGCCTTATTTCTTCGTGTGTGTGTGTGTTTTGTTCGTTTTTTCAATCTGACACAAACTAGAGTCACCTGGAAAGAAGAACCTTCAATTGAGAAAATGCCTCCATCCAGCTGGTCTATAAGCAAATCTGTAGGGCATTTTCTTTTTGCTTTTTTTTTTTTTTTTTTCGAGACAGGGTTTCTCTGTGGCTTTGGAGCCTGTCCTGGAACTAGCTCTATAGACCAGGCTGGTCTCGAACTCACAGAGATCCACCTGCCTCTGCCTCCCGAGTGCTGGGATTAAAGGCGTGCGCCACCATCACCCGGCCTGTAGGGCATTTTCTTGATGTAGGAGGGCCAGCCTTGGGTAGGGGGGTTTTGAGTTGGGTAAGAAAGCCGGCTGAGCAAGTCATGAGAAGCAAGCCGGGAAGCGGCATTGCTCCGTGGCCTCTGTTTCAGTTCCTGTCACCAGGTCCCTGCCAGGACTTCCTTTGATAACGGACTGTCAAATGGAAGTCTAAGCAAAATAAATCCTTTCCTCCCCCAAGCAGATTTTCATCACAGCAATAGAAACCCTAAGACAGTTCCTACAGCAACCAATTGAGCAGAGGGAGGTAGGGATGTTGACTGGCTAGCCAACAAAATGCAAGGGCCCTTTCCTTGTGTCCTCTCCTTGGCTTCCTTAGCTCTCCTGGCATATGCTCTGTAGCGCCCTCTGCTGGGCTGCCTAGCCCTGGCGGTCAATCCTTAACACAGGGCATGCTCAATACCTCTTTGCTTGGACCCCTCACTGAATTGTAAATTCTGGGGCTTATCTCAGTGTGGCTCGCTCCCCTCTGCCTATAGACTTCCGTCTAGCTCAACAGAGCCGCAGACTCTGAAATCTAAGTATGTCTGATGCACTGGCCAGGTGCTAAGGCAGAGAGCATCCAGACATGCAACCTTCCTTTCTCAAACAGGCCCCCAAGGGCTGTGAAGAAAAATAGACGAAAAACAATGTAAGAGCCATGCAAGGCAAAGCAATGGCCCAAGCCATGCTAGGGCCAGGAGGGGACCACACGGAAGGAAGCATGCAGGGCCTCTCTGAAGTGACATTTAAATTGATATGTGGTTCGTGAAAAGAATAAAGATGGCTGTTTCAGGATGAGAAGACAGCAAGGGCGAGGTTCTTGACAGGATCAAGCTCCATGCAATTGGGGGTATAAAGGAGGTCCCGACAAAAAGCAGTCCCTGGTGGCAGAGCCAAGCCTGCGTTTTGGAGGAAGAGGAAGCTGGAGCCAGAATTTGCAGAGCCTTAAGTATCCTAAGTGAAATGAAAGCTGTGGTAGTTTTCAATGGGGGGGGGGGCGGGGAGCTATCCTCCGTGTCTGCTGAGAAGCCTGCTCGGGCTTCTGGTGGAGAACAGAGTCAGAGATGAGCGAGTCGGTGGCTGAGGGCTAAAAGAGAAAGGCACAGTGGCTGACTGGAGTTTAGTGTGGTCTAAATTCCTCCCCCAGCGTAGGGAGTGTTCCAGGCTGGGCTCAAATGTAGAAGGTGGGGCTCAGAAATGCATACGGGAGTCAAATAATATATGCTCCTCCACACCGAGGCATCAGGCAGGTTCCTGAGAGGCAGATGTCTAAGGGGCTGTGTGCCAGGGCACGGACTCAGCCAAACCCAAAGCACAGCGTTCTCGCCACGTGAACGTCAATTCCTGAGGTTGCGGCATCTGCCACCAGTGCAGTTGTATGGGGTCACCTCTCTGGGATCCCTCCTGGCAGATCTCTCCTCCACACACTGAGTTTTTCTCCTGGGAGAAAGATCTGGGGGATGGATGCATGCCCCAGTATGTGCAGGAAGGTCCCACTCTTCCCATCTGATGGGAAAGAAAGGAGGTAAAAAAGAAAAAAAAAAGACAAAAACCCAAATTCAGAGAAGGCCTGCTCTGCCCAGATGCTGGGCAGATGTGTTAGACAGACAGTGATTCTGCTAGGGTAGCATCATGATTCCTCCTTTGTAGATGAAGAAACTGAGGCAGGAAACTAAATAACTCACCAGGTTGTGTATATCCACAGACCTCTCTTTCTGTCTCCCTCTTTATCTCTCCCAATGTCTCCCTCCCGCTTCTAAGTAAGTTTTGTTTACCTCTATCAGGTAGAGGATGATGTACTCATTCACTGCGAAGAGGGTCACTTGGAAGAAGGTCATGATAAGCAGTTGGACTGGGCTGATCTTGCCTAGAACTGCCCCAAAGGCCACACAGGTAGACGCCACACAGAAGTCAGCTTCGATGATGCTATCGGGAGACAGACCAGCGAGGAGCTGCAATTACAACCAGAAGCGACACTCCAAGCCTTTGGTCCTCTGTGGACTGAGACCGGTGGTTTAATCCTCCTGAGCCTCAGTTTCACTCTCTGTGATAATGGGCTCATCCTAGCTAGGACCATACATGCATAGTGCGCCCAGTGAAAAGCCTGCTAAAACAAAATGGCACTGTGACTGACTGGAATTTAAGGTGGTCTAAATTCCTCCCATAGGGTAGGGAGTGTTTCAGGCTGGGCTCAAAGGTAGAAGAGGAGGCTTGGAAATGTATAAAGTAATCAAATACTATTCTCCTCCACAAGAAGGCTCCTGTGTAGCAGTGGGCGTCGTGTCTTCCCTTGACAGTCTTGTAGGCTCTATGCTCGGGAACCCAAGTGGTCCATTCACTGTTGTTGAACAAGCCCCGTATTTAGGGTGCAACCCTGTCCCCTGTCTTCTGCTTGCCTTTCCAGAACCTCCTCTTATTGTCTCTGTTTGCCAAAAGCCCTCCTCAGTCCCTCCCATGTGGCCCCTGCCCCTGACACTGTGTTCCCTCCAGAGTCACTCACCCTGCCCTGCCATGGCCTTCTGGGTCCTCCTTGTCACTGTACCCACAAGGAAAGGTCAGCGTCCACACAAGAGACAGAAGGACCTTCCCACAGGAAGTAAAGATCTAGCGTGGTGCTGGGCATAATGAGGAGGCAGAAAGGCCCAAAAAAGGGATGGGGCAAAGGGTGGCACAAAGGCTCCCCTCAATCCTGAAATGCCCAGGCTCAGCCACCGCAGCAAGGGAGTCAAGGAGGCATGGTCACCTACTGCAGCCACGCAATGCCTACACCTGCAGGAGACCCTGCTTCTGCCCACCTCCTGTTTTGCGGGGCGTATTGTCCCCTGCTGGCAGCAAGGCAACCCCGCATTCTCAAGCAGAGTTCCAGTGCAGCTCATGAGACCATGGAAGCTGTCAGTGGGGTGGGTGTAGGGAGAACAGGGTTGCTTTGTCAAGGCTGTCGAAGACAGAGATCCCGCATGTGTGAGGGTGTGTGTAAAACACAGACTCAGGGGGAAACAATCTTACCGAGGTCCAGTTTCTGGAATGAAGGCAGGACCTCTCCAGAGGATATTTAGAGAATGTCCCATCCCCCACCCCCACCACTGCTAGCCTTGCTCCGCACTGTGTCTGCAGGATCTGCCTGAAAGGGTGATGGGCTACTGAGTAAGCAGTCACGTGGCCTCCTGAATCATCTCCCCCAACCGCAGAAGGTGGGTACTTCTCATCATCAATATTTTATCACTCTGACACGAAGGCTCAGCGAGGCCCAGTGACTAGCCAGAGTTCTCCAGATGCATCCCAAAGAGCCACCTGATGGAGGTGCCCCTCAGGGGGGAGAAAGAGCAAGAACAGAAAAGCCGGGCTTCTGCCCATCGACACCCAGGAGGTGGATCTGGCTACCACATGTTAGGGGCCTCGGGGAGGCCCGAGCAGAGCTCACAGAGGAGAACTGCCCCAGTGTGGCAGGTGAGCATAGCCAGGGCAGATGCCAGAAGTATATCCATACCTATAAACCCACAGGCTAGGTCTGGCAACAACACACCCATCCTAGCCTTGGGCTCCCAACATCGGCTCCAGGGCAGTTGGCTGGAATCTAATCCCCCAAATCCAGTTTGCCCAAACTCTATTTATCAAGTGACCAGCTTGCTGACTAAGTAGTTCACCTCGAACTTGCTAACTCAGGGTTTGTAACCTCTCTTTAAAAAAAAAAAAAAGATAATAATGGTATACTTTCTCATGTGTCACAGCCATTCTACCGTAGTGGCTGATTAGACATATAATAGGTAGACTCATGCTTTGGGCCTATGGTACTGAGGCTGTTTTGTGCATGTCACAGATTTTACTGAAGGCAGTTTATCTACTCCATTGTCTTTCCTGTTTCTTTCCGTGTGTCAGTCACTGGCCACTTCTCTAAAGAGGAGAGGGAGGTACCCGGTGGGAAAGGGCTGGTGACACTCATCAAACTGAGAAGTTATCACAGGAGTCACTTAGAGGACTGGAGGTGAGAGGAGAGGTTGGTGCCCCACCCTGAAAACCCACACCAGCCTTCCAGCTCTTATTCCGCCAGAAGAGGTGGCGTGCAAGGAGAGAGGGGGCTCCATTTGGCTGAGTTCCTCATTGCTGTTCCCAGCAAGGAACCCTCTGAGAAGAGCTCAGGCATCTGGGCCGCCCTCCTGGGTCCCTGGGGCTGCATTGTCTCAGAGCATTTCAGTGTGTGGAAGGGAGGCTTGGGCTCTTCCTTCCTCTTCTGGAGAAAAGACTATCCTCCATCATGGGAGAGAGACCCTCCCACGGTACCTGGATAACATTATGTACAATCTCTTTTTTTTGTTTTTTTTTTTTTTTTTTTTGGTTTTTCGAGACAGGGTTTCTCTGTGGTTTTGGAGCCTGTCCTGGAACTAGCTCTTGTAGACCAGGCTGGTCTCGAACTCACAGAGATCCGCCTGCCTCTGCCTCCCAAGTGCTGGGATTAAAGGCGTGCGCCACCACCGCCCGGCCATGCACAATCTCTTATCTGGAGAGCAGCGATAAGAAAACCATGTGCGTAGCACAGCTGCAGGTGTCTATCACCGGACCAAGGTGTACTGAAGGAAGAGCCACCTTACCCCAAACCCTCAGAGCCCACTGCCCTCTTCCTGTCTTCCTGTCCCTGCCCACTCCCTTTAACCCCCCCCCACTCCCATCGCCTCTCCCTCACGGTACCTGCACTACCATCCCGCTAGGCCTCTCCTTCTGAGCCTTTTCCAGTTTTTCTCGCCACCCACCCGTAGGGCCCTCTTTGTCACCACAGGACCCATCCCAATCCAGACCCCGACCCCATCCCCACTCCTGAGCCATGCCCACTCAATCCTTCTCCCCAGGACTCACCCCCAGCCAAAACCAGCTAGTGAGCACCTCCCAGTCCACCTGTGCTCCCTCCCCACCCAGAGTCCTCCCCACCTAGGGTCCACCCCACCACTGCCAACCGCCCTCCCTGCCGGACCCAGACGGGTCCATCCCGCCTGCCCCTCCCCTCAAACTCTCCCGGGCTCACTTCTCTATGCTTAGGATAATGTGGCCTTCTTCAAAGAAGCGGAACCAGCCCTGCATGAGCAGCGCCCACTGGATGCCGAAGGCTGCCAGCAGGAAGTTGAAGCCTACAGCGCTGAAGCCATAGCGCTGCAGAAAGGTCATGAGGAAGCCGAAGCCCACGAAGACCATGGCGTGCACATCCTGGAAACCTGCCGGGAGGGAGGGCGCAGTTGAAGGTCTCTGCTGCCTAGAGAAGGCCCACCATGGCTTTGAGTCTGACAGGCCAGCACAGCCTAGGACAGCTCTTGTATTTTCAGCCACTCTGACAGAACCTGGAGCCCTGACCTCCCTCTTCCCCTCATCCCTGCTCCCTTCTTCTGGGTAACCAGACTACATCTGGGTGGCCGTAACAAGATGCCTCTTGATGGGTTAAATAAATAAATAGCCACTACCTTCATCTTCAGGTTCTCTGGAGGGAGCCAGGGGACTAGCGGTGGCTCTCCAGATTAGACCTCTGGGTAATAGGATCAAGATGACTGAGCGCACCCTTGGGAGATGACACTTTTCTTGTTCCACCCTCCATCTGGATGACACTGCTGGTCCACATGCCCTCCCCTCCCGCCCACCCGTCCCGCCCCCCCTCCCCCAGCCTTGCTGGGTTGTGGAACGCAGGGCCTTCGCTCATATGCTTTATCCATGAGCTTCTTCCACGGGCCCTGGGCATTTAAGGTGGAGGCCAAGCTGAGTTACACTCTGGGTCCAGAGTCTATAGAACAGATCATCTTGGGTAATGTAGTCTCCCCCTCTCCACTGTAACCTTTCCCTCAGGGGAGAAGAATCAAAGCTAATCTGAATAAATAGGACCTCGGGAGGCCAAGCATTAGTGCACACAGCTATCATGTCCACACCCTGCCTCTGCCTCCACCACCGAATGCACCTCCTCCAGCCATGCAGTGGAAGGAGTTCTCTCTCTCTCTCTCTCTCTCTCTCTCTCTCTCTCTCTCTCTCTCTCCCACACACACCAAATGCACATCCTCCAACCCATGCAGTGGGAGGAGTTATCTCTACCACACACCTGCAGCAAATGCATGTCCTCCAACCATGCAGTGAGAGAAGTTATCTCTCCCCCCCCCACTCCTCCCCCAACACACACACCAATTGCATGGCCTCCAACCATGCAGTGGGAGGAGTTATCTCTCCCCACCCCACTCCCCATAGCAAATGCACATCCTCCAACCATGCAGTGGAGAAGTTGGAACACCAGTGTTTCATTTTCGGGATGGACAGCTGTTATCAAACAGACTTGGATTGCAGCACATTTTATATGTTGCAGAGGTAAAATACAGATGTGTAGTAGAGTTCTTGGCATAGTGTCTTGGGGAGAAAAAAAAGCTCAGACAGTGAAAACCTAATAGAAATAGGACACAAAGGAACTGTGGATGCCATGTGACACAAAGAGCCAGACAGAAGGGCTCCCGTTGGCCTCATCTGGGGCAATTTAAGCACCAAAATAATGGTTTCTCATAATAAGTTACAATCATTTACATACAGGAATTCACGAGTCCATGCTGATGATAAACGGGCAAAAATGGACAAGGGAGCAAAGAGGACTCTGTCCGCAATGGAACACTGAGGACTCTGCTTAGAATTTGGGTAGAGAGTTGGGATTGGAGAAATGGTTGCTTTCACAGCAGCAGCCCCATGAGTGATGCTAATGCAGGGGGAAATTCCAAGAAGAGCAGGGCTTCGCACCATCTTAAAGATTCTGCCAACAAATGACTCATTGCTCTCAAGGGAGGAACAAACAATAGTAATTGCACAGAGGAAAAATTAGGTTACATATTAACAGGGGAAATAAAAATTAACATGTCCAATGGTGGCAGAAGGACATTGTGTGCCTCCAGATGGGACATCCTATAAAGGAGGTAGCCCCTGATATCCCCCATAGGGTGCTCTCCCTCAGACTACAGGAACAAATTTAATAATGAAAAAACAATTGGGCAAAAAGAAAGAAAAAACAATTGGGCACAGAAGGAGGAGTCTATTGTTGAAAGGGGTTGAGGCTGAGGCAGGGCACAATGGCACATGCCTGGTAGTCCAGCACTTGACAGACTGGCCCGGAAGACTGCCAGCTTCTGCTTCATAGTAAGACCTTGTCTCAAAAACAAAACAAAACGATGGTGGTTAAGCTGTACTCTTGAAAATTAACCAAGTCGTGGAAAACGAAGAAAAGGCTTTTTTTTTAATGTTCCAGATTAAAAGATATGCCAATTATACTTAATAAATACATCTACGCTTGGTTTGGCAGAGAGTATGGGGAAGATCTAAAAAAAAGTTATTAGGTTAGCGAGATAATTAGGTATTGATGGCGGGTTAAGATTCCTCACCCAGGTGGATGTATGAAGCTGAGTACTGTTGATCTGGAAGTGAGTGCTCCTTACTACTGTTCTGAGGGAAGAAGACTATGAGGAATGTGAGTGACCCTCCAAGTGATTCATGATGGGTCTGTATGTGTGTGTGAGTGTGTGTGTGTGTGAATGTATGCAGTGTGTGAATGTATGCTGTGAGTATGTGTTGTGTGTGTGTGAGTGTGTGTGTGAATGTGTGTGAATGTATGTTGTGTGAGTGTGTGTGAATGTATGCTGTGTGAGTGTGTGTGTGTGTGAATGTAAGTCGTGCGTATGTGTAAATGTAGGCTGTGTGTGTGAATGTATGCTGTGTGCGAGTGTGTATGAGTGTGTGTGTATGCATGCCGTGTGTGTGTGTGTATGCATGCCGTGTGAGTGTGTGTGAATGTATGCTGTGTGAGTGTGTGTGTGTGTGTGTGAATGTAAGCCGTGCGGATATGTAAATGTAGGCTGTGTGTGTGAATGTATGCTGTGTGCGAGTGTGTATGAGTGTGTGTGTATGCATGCCGTGTGTGTATGCATGCCGTGTGTGTGTGTGTGTGTGTGTGTGTGTGTGTGTGTGTGTGTGTGTGAGGCTGGAGAAAGAGCAATGCCTGCACCTGAAATAAAGTATATTGCAGCACACTGTGTCTCTCTGTGTTCTCTCTATTTTTGCAGCGTCTGTAAATTTAAAATTATTTCCAAAGAAAAAGTTGAAAGAGAAACAAAAGTCAGCTCCAGGGACCTGCCAGGCCACCTGCTTCCCTCTGGTTCCCAGTCCCACTGCAGGGGCTTGGGTGTTTCCTTTACTAGAGGACTGTTAAAGAATGGCCAGCAAACGCCTCTCTCAGAATAATGCCCCCTCACTGAGAAGCTTTCTGACCACATACTTATTTTTTTCTTAACAAGGTCTCAGTTTGTAGTTGTCCTGGAACTCACCATGTAGACCAGGCTGGCCTCCAACTCACAGAGATTCACCTGCTTCTGCCTCCCGAGTGCTGGGATTAAAGCTGTGTGTCACTACACATAGCTGTGACCACCTACGTTAAGGGAGGCTGTCCCCTCCTGGTACCCTCATTTCCTTCCCGGTCCCATTACAAAGTGAAGTTGTATGTTTGCTTGTTTGTGTAATCTTCTAGACCAGAAAGCTGCAGGAAGATGTGCTGTGCCCGTGCTGACTGCCAGGGCATTCTTAACACCTAGGCGAGCACCAAGGGGCGCTCTCCACGATATTCTCAAGAATACAGCATACTGGCTGCTGTCACAAGGGACCGGGGTTCAATTCCCAGGACCTAAGTGATGGAATGATGGCTCATAATCATTTGTGACCCCAGTTCCACGGGATCTAAACCCTTTGGTCTCTGCAGGTACTAGGAAACGGCACCCTGAGAGCCTTGGCTCCTCTGAGATACTCTCTACTTTACAGCACAGAGAGGCAGTCTGAGGCTCAAGGTTAGGTCGCCAGGTGAGGGATTTGACCCAGATGTTTCACTGAGAGGCTCATCATGAGGCTATGCTGCTGCCTTCTCTGGTTAAATGAATTCTGATGGATGAAACCGAGTCTGGTGTATACATCATCCATCCAGGCGTGCCTGGAGGCTCTGGCCTCAGGAGACAGGCTCTGAGTCGTGGGAAATCTGGGCATCCTTGACTTCAGGCCCATTTCTAAAACATCTTGACCTCCCTCTGGGTCTCTGGAAAGCTTCTGTGGTCAGGACTTGGTGACCCTCCTTGACCCAGCTTCCATTGTCAGAGCTCATGGTCACTGAGGCTGCGACAGCAGCTAGGAGGAGGCTTCACGTTCAGCAACTGATGTGGCACTTCAGATCTCCAAGAACAGGAGAGTAGGTTCCCAGCTAGCTCTGTGTCGGCTGTCTGCGAGGGGCTGTGGCCGGGGATGCTGATTTCAGGCCCTGGTGCTGACCTGCTCCAGAAACCAGAGACACCAGGCAGGTTCCACTGATCCCTTGAGTAGGGATGAAGCTCCCACAGCACGCCCTGAATGGGTGCTGATGGCTACAAGCCAAGAACTAGGAGAACCACAAGGGCCCACCCTTTGGAATCACCTGATCATGCAGAAACCAGGGCCTGGAGATCTGGCCAGGAAGCATCATGCTCCTTCGAGTCTAACCACAGTCACCATGATCTAGCAACTCAAAGATCCATGCTGGGGAGAGGCAAAGGATGAGATGTGGGGTGGGAGAGTCACCAAGAGGATAGGCTCAGACGCCAGAGTAACTGCCTGGATTCCTGGTTTCTTACTGGGTGACCTGTGTGAGATACGCCTACTATATGTTCAGTTTTCTCATCTGTGAAATGGGGTGTGTGGGAGAGTAGCAACGTCTCCCCTTGAGGGTTGGTAGTGATGAGCAAGGAGAGATCCCATGCTTGACTGGAGCTATTTCAGCCACCACAGCACTTCCTGTGCTTGCCAAGGAACACAGCTCCCTCCCACTTCCTGCTTCTGGGCAAGCGCCCCCCCCATGGAGTTAGAGACAAGGGCAACTGGGGGGCATCCTTGGTGTTTAGGGTTCCCTTCTCCCTCAGCATTTCCCCCTTCTCTCTCCGAGTCCTTCTCTTAGGCCATTCCTAACCTCTCATCCCTCTTCCTAGGCTTCTCGTTCAGAGGTCCCTTGGCTACCCTGATCTCTCCTCATTGTCAGAGATGGACTGCCTGCTCAGAGCTCAGCACCACTGGCCTTGGGTGTTTTGACATGCAGTGCTCTGTTCCCAATAAATCTAGGAGTCCTTGAGGAGCAGAGGATATACAACTTGTTTGTCTAGAGTGACCATAAATCCTAATTCACTGGAACAGTCAGGGTTTATGTCTTGCTCCCAACACTGCGGCCAACACCCTTGGGTGACCCTCTAGATAAACACTTACGGGGTAATGGAAAAGAAGACAGGTGGCTGGGTGAAGAGGGACAGTATAGGAGTTGGGGAGACTGAGGACTGCACCCCTTCTTAGGAGGTGTGAGGTTCTATAGCTTCCTGTGGGGTCTCGATGCCCTGTGCTGCCAGCCCAAGAGCTACAAATGCCCACGAAAGGAAGCCTTTCCCTCGTACTTTTCTATGGGGCTGGCTCTGGTGCCCAGATGTGGGCAAGACAGCTGGAGATGAGACGGAATAAGACAAGGATGAATCCTACGCTCGCCTGCTTCCCCACACAGAAGAGGAAGGTTCGGGAGATTTACCCTGTGAATTCTGAAGCCACAGCTGTCAAGACCTCTTTTGAAGCACACAGCCCTGAACGGGGGCCCCTTGATTTCCAGACACAGAGGATGCCCTGCCGCTGAGCATACAAGCTGCAGAGGGAACAGAGGTTGACACAGCAGCTGTTGGAGAAGAGCTTCAGGGTCCCCTCAAAAACCAATGGCCCATGACCACATGAGCGCCGGCTGTTAGAAGAATTGTCACTGGCTGCCGGTAGACAGCGTGGAAATTCAGAAAGCACAGGGCACTGGCAGACCCTGGGCTGGCAGTCCAAGGTCAGGCTGCCTGGGGTGACCTTGGGCTAGTTCTCCGTGCCCTCAGAGATGCCTGAAGTCCTCACGTGCCTGTGTTTAGTGCTCTTGAGGTTGATGGCTTTGTTATAAAGTGAGGGTCACACTCCCAGTACTTCTTCACACCCCTCCTGTGCGGTGACTCCCACCAGCACCCCTAGTCAGTGGAGAAGGAAGTTAGGGTCCTTTATGATTGCCATCTGCTTGAGAGCACCCCCAAAGCAGCAGAGCCATGATAGAAAAAAAAACCTATGTCATTCCAGGACCATGTCCTTCTTCATCATCTTCTTCTGTTTTCTTTTTGATGTGTATGAGGGATTTGCCTGCATGAGTGTCTGTGTGCCACATGTGTGTCTGGTGCCCACAGAAGGCAGAAGAAGTCATCAGATTCCCTGGAACTGCAGATATAGATGGTTGTGAGCCACCACATACGTGCTAGGAATCAAACCCCCGTCCTCTGGAAAAGCATCCAGCGTCCTTAACTGTTGAGCCATCTCTCCAGCCTCTGTAATCACACTCCTAACCACAATATCATGGATGCAGACAATCCCAGGGCAGGGAAGGGTGTCCAGCTTTTTCTCCAAAGCCAAAGGGGGTGGGTGTTATGACCTCCTGGCCCAACACCACCTGTGGCCCACGAAACCTGTCTCCATAACAAAAGTGGAGGGTCATCATGCTATCCTTGCGACCGCTGACATTGGACCAACCCCCTATTTGAAGTGTATGGGAGCCAGGTCATCAGCTGGTTGGTTAATGGAGGTGGAACTCTGGCTTTTGAGGACCAAGAAGGACAGGGACATAGGAGCGTCTGATGGTTGGGAGAGATGAAAGTTAAATAAAAAGTAAGACAACCCAAACTAACCAAACACCAATAAAAAAAAAGGCAGCCCACCTCTCCCAGCTGAGTGCCCATACTCAGATTTCCATAGCAAGTGTGAGCACGTATGACCACTTCTCCCAGGCTGAGGTAGGAGAGTGCCCTGGTGCGGAGCCTACTCTGGGGCCAGCTCGGGACTGTGGGGCAGTATCGCCCTTTCATCTCCATCCTGTTCCAGAGGCAGAGGCAGACCTAAAGCGGAGAGCAGTCAGGCGGTCGTCCAATGGGAACCACCAGGAGACTCTACAGGTGAGACTGCCAGCCATAGGACTTACTTGAGTAGCGATAGTAAAAGTCGTTCTCAATGTCGCTAGAGATGTTCTTGAGCTTCTTCTCCAACCACCAGCGGGCATCCGCCTGGATGTCGTAGCGCACGAACACGCCGAAGAGAACCACCATCACCACCTGCAGGACCAGGCAGATGACGGGCAGCCGCCCCCGGAGGTTGGTGTTCAAAGCCATGCTCTGCCCTGCCGGTCGCTCCGCACGCCGGGATCCGAGGCTAGGGAGGCTGGGGCGACACTTGTAGGACCCGGGCACTGGGAGGGGCGGACGCGGAACAGCTGACCCTGGTGCCGCCCTCGCGCCCAGGGCGCTATCCAACCGGCAAGAGGCCCGCGGGGCGGCCCCGAGCCCAGCGCCCCTGATAGCTCCAGGTGGAGGGGAGCAAAGGCAGACTGAAAGAAGAGAGTAGAACGTCCCAACTTCCGCGCGTCCGGTCGATGCCTAATCTTTTCTCCCTTGTTTGGGTGAATAGAGCGAGAAGAGCTTCACCGCTCATCCAGATCAGAATGAAGAATTTGAAAACTGGAATCACTACCCACATCGCCACCACTCTGATCCTTTTTTTGTTTTGTTTTGCTTTGTTTTTTTTGTTTGTTTGTTTTTTGTTTTTGTTTGCTACTCAGGGTTTCTTTGAGTAGCTCTGGCTGTCCTGTAACTTGCTCTGTAGACCAGGCTGCCCTCGGAACTACCAGAGATCTGCCCGCCTCTGCCCCTCCCCCACGGAGTGCTCGGATTAAAGGCGTGCACCACCACAGCCCAGCCACTCCCATCCTTTTTGAGGCACTCTACCTCTATAATCTACGCTGGTTTTGAACACTTGGCAGTCCTCCTGCCTCAGCCTCCCAAATGGTGAGATTACCGGCTTGAAGCACCGCCACTTAACATCCTTTTCTTTTTTCAGTTCACAAAATATAAAGGGGATGCATCAACGAAAAGCAAAGGAATTATGAGAAACTATCGCAAGCCACAGCAGTTTGGTGGAAGGTACAGAAAAACATAAGGAAGAAGATAGAAACCATCAGTTTTCTGCCATGCAGAAGCAATCTTGGAATCTTGGTGTCTGTATATATATAAGTTCAGCCTTTCAAGCTTGTTAGAGACGACACAGGCTCAGGAGAGATCGTTTCACTCTGTAATATTCATAGATAGTTTGGGTTACTCAGCAGTTCATAAATAAACATCTCTCTGACTCTTTTCAACGACTTTATTTACATTGGTTGATGGATTGATTGATTTTGTAGAAGCAGGGTTTCTCTGTGTAGCCCTGGCTGACTTGGAACTCACTGTGTTAGCCTTGAATTTACAGTGGACCTCCTGTTTCTGCCCTCTAAGTGCTGGAATTACAGGCATTCTGCCACCAAACCTGGGTTTCTGCTGTTGTTATTTTTTTTTTATTTCATTGTTTCTGAGGCAGGGTTTCTCTATGTGGTCCCAGCTGTCTTAGAACTGCTATGTAGACCAGGCTGGCCTTAAACTCTGAGAGTCTGCCTGCCTCTGCTTCCTGGGTACTGAGATTAAAGTCTAGCTTTGGTTCTGGTGGTGGTTTGTTTATCTTATTTTGTTTTGTTGTGGTGTTGAGACGGCATCTTCACACATTAGCCAAGGCTGGCTTCCTGCCTCGACCTCCCAAGTACTGGAATTACACGTCTGAGCCACCACACTTACTTTCCAAAATCCTTTTTATTTATTTTTGATTAAACAACATTTAGTACTGAAGAGATAGCCCAGTGGCTAAGAACAAGCACTGAGTTTACAAAGGACCCAAGCGCTGTCCCCAGCGCTCACGCTGGTATCTCCCAGCAGCCTGCGACTCCTGGAGGGCCCAATGCCACTGGCCTCTGAAGGCATCTGCACGCATGTGCACACACACACCTCCTAATTAAAAGTAGTAAAAATAAATCTTAAACAACTAATAACCTTTTGTTACATTTTGTTTATGTTCATGCCTGTGTTGTAGCACGCTATGGGAAGGCCAGAGGACAGCTTGCGGGAATTGGCTCTTCCCACCATGCAGGTCTGGAGGATCTAGTTCAAGTCTTCAGGCTTGATGTAAGGCATCTTTATCAGCTGAGTCATCGGCCAGGTTCAGCAGGGTAATAGCATGCTTGACCAAGCCAGTTTCTACCGTTGGATACTGAGGCTGGAATCAAAGACACATCACTAGATTTCCCCGAGGAAGTTCCCACCACACAAAGTACACACTCCAGGGGGGGGTCCCTTCCCACACCCCACATCAGCACCGGACTTAAGACCATATTTGCCCATAGGTGTCAGTGTGTTGGAAACTCCGAGGGTTCTGCCATGCCAGCATGGGTCACCAGGTCCCAGTCCTCAGCAGAGAATTGTCCTGTTTGAAAATAGCCAGACACCATAGAAGCCTTGCCGGCAAAAACTCTCCTTCATACCCTTAAATTCACAACAATTCACAATATTGTAGACACATGTTGGAAGTGAAAACTGAGTTCTGGGGCAGGCTAAGGGCCTAACCAGAGATCCAAACCCCTGGCCGTCTTATTGCAAAGGCTGAGACCCTACCATGCTGTTTGTGATCCATGGCCAGAGAAGGAAGAGGCTTGAAGTCAGGCTAGCACATCTCACTGGGGATGACACCCAAGCACACAGCAATGGAGACCAGTGGACTGAAGAGAAGGTTGCAGCGTCCAGCTAGATCCCCAGGCCTCTAGGGGCCACAGAACAGCCACGGGGGGGGGGGGGGAGAAGAAACGGCGGCTGGAAGTACAACCTCTGAGAACAGGCCTAGCAGGGATCTATGATGACCATCTTAAGGTTCGATAAGGAAGCAGAGATGTCGCACTCATTCTAATAGCGGCCCCTTTTCACTGGCTGACCCACACCCCTAACAGAGTCCCTAGCATCCCTGTGGGACTGGAACCTGGACTCTACTTGAGATGCTGCCTAACGGACCCAGAATAGCATGGCCCAGGCTCAGGATCCTGACAGAGAGCCCTAGGGAGTGTCCACGGGACAGACCTAGAGTCACAGGCCAGCCTGGTTCCTCACAGGGAGCATAAGAGAGCCCTTTGACATTGATCTTCACAGAGGGACTACATCTGACAAGCTAGGGAAGCCAATATATGTATTCAGAGAACCAGAAACTCAAGGCTGAAGAAAGACACGATCATCAGGTGGTATTTTTTCATTGGTCACATTTCTGGGCCGTTCTACTCATAGGTCCCTTTAAATTAACAACAAAAACATCATGTCACCTTGTGGCTGGCGAGTTTTGGTTCTGCTGCGCAAACTTTCCAGGTACCACAAGCATTTACTTACTTAGAAAGTCGATATGTAACAGTTCACAAAGCTTTGTGGTACTTTTTCAGTCCTGGGGATGTTACCCCCTCACACCTCTACTGACCTGTAAAATGGGAACAATAATGCCTGGGTTTTGAAGACTCAAGGCCCGTCAGTGGGGAATGGTGGAAAGACGGCAGACCTTGCATTTGGACATGCTGTCTTCTTCCCCTTGCTGGGTGACCTGGAGAAAATTCTTAGTCCCTCTGGGCTTGAGGACTCCATTGGGCACGAATGGGCATCCCCAAGGCTTTGCAAGGACAAAGAGTTCTGGAGATGGGTGGTGGTGGTGAGAAACGATGTGCATGAACTCAACACCGACTTACTAAAATAAAACCTAAAGCTGAGTGTGAGCGGGGTGGCGCCCGCCTTTCATCCCAGCACTTGAAGGCAGAGGCAGGTGGATCTCCGTGAGTTTGAAGCCAGTTTGGTCTACATAGAGAGTTCCATAAAACCTCAAAAGGAAAAATGCCAAAAAGAACATACCCAAGGCGCTACGATCAGGACAGGTAGGGGAGAAAGAGGATTAAATGAGTAGGCAGGCAGGGGACAGAAGTGGGAGCCAGACGGCCTTGCTGTGTTCCTTTTAATATTCTGTCGCTGGCCGTATGGCCTAGTCAAACATTAAAACTATAATTACAAAATTTAAAAATAGTTCTTTTAGTCTTGAGAGGAAAAAAAAAGCTGTCGTACCTCCATGAAGTGCTCCTTGAGGGGCTGTGCCTTTAGCACATATGACCATTATGACCATATGCTACGGGGATAAGGTGGAGGTGGGAGTGGAGCTGTCCGAGGCTGCAGGTTGTCTAGGGAACACAGAGATTTGCAAATATCCAGACGCCCATCTCTCTGGGCCCCTCAGAGCACCTTCTTTGGAGAATCTCCCACTATGCCCAGTCTCCACAGTAGGCCAACAGAACTTTTAAGAGATCCTAGTGGTACCCCCTTTCTTACCCAGTTAAAATGCAGTGTGTCATGAACCAATCAGTTTGCTCTTCTTCAGCTTCCCTCTTTATAGACTGCTGTCAACAAGCTGGGCCCTGGGGTCATAGACGTTGCTAACCATCAATGTCCCTCAGTAAGGGCCTGTGCTAGACAGGACAGTCCATAAGCTTTCTCCTTTATGGGGTACCTGTTGCCCAGCCTTCTGAAGCTCCTCGGTCCTGGCCCAGCTTCCATCCTGGCCGTCCAGCCTCTGTTAATTCTGGGAACCCAAAAACCACTCCACATGTCGTCTTCACTAACCAGCACTTTTTTTTTTTGGTTTTTCGAGACAGGGTTTCTCTGTGGCTTTGGAGCCTGTCCTGGAACTCGCTCTTGTAGACCAGGCTGGTCTCAAACTCACAGAGATCCGCCTGCCTCTGCCTCCCGAGTGCTGGGATTAAAGGCGTGCGCCACCATCACCCGGCCTAACCAGCACTTTTTGTCTGGCTTATGCACAAGAATCTTGACAGCTACAAAAGCCTGAGTTCAGAAGACTTGGGAGATACGATGAAGATGGCCTCAATAATTTCTCTGTCTCACACAACAGCCAATGACAACTTTGTTATTCCCTCTAAAGAGAAGTATAGTTCAGGTTCACCCCTACCCACTTCAGTACTAGGGTTTGATCGTAGATCGTAAGCCCTGTAAGAAATCTAACTAACGGGAGAGGATCCTGGAGAGGTCTCTGCAGGGGTCTGGTTGACAGTCTCGGATGGAGCTGCAGACAATAGCCCACATCAGCTGTCAGTCATGGAAGTGAGTCACGGCGTACACCTGGCCCAGTTAAGTCTTCGGGTGATGACAGCCACCATCTGACTGTAACTGCGTGGAGATTGATGGCAAGCCCTGCCCTGGGTTCCTTTTCAGGTTTCTGATCCATGAAATCATGAACACAAGCATGATTTCTCCGAGCAGCTAAGTGTGGAAGGCACTGTTGATCTTTTTGAGACAAGGTTTCCTGTAGCCCAGGTGACCCTCAAACTCACTGAGTAGCAAAGAAGCATGTCAACCTCCTGACCCTCCTGCCACCACCTCTTCTTTTAACCTTTAAATTTGATTTGATGTTTATGTGTTTTGCCTGCATATATGTATACCACGTGAGTGCCTGGTGCCTTTGGAGGTCAGAGGACGGCATCGGATTCCCTTGAACTGGAGTTACAGGCCACTGTGAACTGCTATGTGGCTGCTGGGAATCGAACCCAGGTCTTTGGGAAGGACAGACTGAGCCATCTCTACAGCCTCATCTGCCTCTACATCTTGAGTGCTGGGATTCCAGGTAGGTTCTACCATGCCTGTTTCTATAGTGGTAGGAACTGATCTCAGGGCTTCGGATACACTAGGGGAACACTCTCCCAACCAAGCCACAGCTTCAGCCTTGGACTCATTTATGTGCAGACAAACTAAAGACTCTTCCTAGCTTGTTTATCTTGCCCCACAGAAAACTGCATATTCTTAGCAACCAGGAAGAGAACAGGATAAACATTTGTTGACTCCTCTCACAGGCCTGAGGTTGTAACCTCAGGAAGCCTTTCAGGTTCTGAGAATCAGAGACAATTGCTCCTTTGCCAAAAAGAAGATCACCGGGTGATGGTGGCTCATGCCTTTAATCCCAGCACTCAGGAGACAGAGGCAGGTGGATCTCTGTGAATTAGAGGCCAGCCTGGTCTATAGAGCAAGTTCCGGACAGGTTCCAAAGTTACACAGGGAAACCCTGTCTCGAAAAACAACTGGGGGGGGGGGGAGAGAGAGAGAGAGAGAGAGAGAGAGAGAGAGAGAGAGAGAGAGAGAGAGAGAGCATCAGGCCAGATGTGATGGAGAACACCTTTAATCTCAGTACTCAGGAGGAAGAGATCAGCAGATCTAAGTAAATTCAAGGCCAGTCACAGCTGCATAGTGAGACCCTCTCTCAAAGAGAGGGGGAAAAAAAGATGTCTTGGTTCAGAAGGGGTAAGACTCCATTTAGTTGAGAGTTAGATCGTAAAGCTGATATTCTCTAATACTCTGCTTGAGGAAAACTCCTAAAATCAGGACTGAAGGATTGGGAATTAGAGAAGGAAGTTCAAGGTCAGCTTGGCAGCTTGGCCTTGCTGGGATAGAGATCTCCAGAGCAGCTGCGTCTAAAGGGTTCAAAGCGTCCAGACTGCTGCATCCTACACATTAGCTCTGAGACCAGCGAAACAGGGCAGTTAAGGTGGAACAGGGCATTTAAGGTGGAACTAAGCAATGAGTTTTCATAGAAACTTCCAGCGACAGAGAGCTAGAGGAAGGAAGCCTCCGAGCTTCACGTGGGTAAATCACTCCCCTTAGTTCTCAAACGACCCTGTGAGGACTGGGGTTGGGCTCTCCAGGTAGTCAATAGCAAGACAGAGAAGTAAATGTCATAAATGCCTTGGAGAATCTCTACATGAGCCAGGCACTTAACGCAACATCCCTGAAGTGACAGCCCTGACTCTATCGCCTGGAAGGATACAGAGAGAAAATTGCTGGGGACTTCGCTCTTTGTCCCAGGCTACACCCAGCTATACAGTGCAGGCTAAAAAATAATGGTCTGGCTGGAACAAAGAAGGGGAGGAGAGGTGGGCAGACAGGCATCAATCAGGTCCCATTTGGCCTGGAGCCCCAGACAGAGAGAAACTGGGAGACACAAATGAGCCGTGGCACAGAGAGGTGCGTGGGTTCCTGGAGGACAGTGAGTCAAAGACTCATTGACCTATGGGTTGAGTGGACCCCGCCCCACCCGGGATAGCATCTCACTCTCAGGCCACCTATAATGGGTTATCCCACCTAACCCCCCAAGTTAGACGTGAAGCCACTGAGACGAGAGAGAAAAATGGACATGCTTAAAGTCCCCCAGTTTAGCAGCAACAGGACAAGACAAGGACTCCTGTCCCCAACTCCTGGGCAAGCTTTTCCTGTCAACTTCTTGCAGTCTAGGATGAACAAGGGCTTTACCTAGGGACCCCTGGCCTGCAACATCTAAAGCGGACAGAGAAGGGGAACTATTAATAATTACACGGAGACAACAGGTGCAAACAGGACTGCCCCAGGCAAATGGGACACACGGTCACTCTGGCGTGACAGCTGACTGCCACCCACCAGAATTCTAAGAAATCTTCTTTGGAGCCTTATGGCCTGAGAGACCTGAAAACTAGTTACCGCTTTCCTCATGAGGTAAGGAGCCAGAGCATGGAGGAACCCTGAAGGTCCTGCCTTCCTGGGCTCTACAGGGTGCCTAGAACTGGCTACTCCATAGCTGGCCTCTGTCCCCACCTGTAACTGTGGACACATAAACAGAGGCGTTCCATTTGTCCCGTTCCCACCTATTCGAGGTCAAGGGCTCTGCCAAGTCCCACACAACTCTAGTTCCAGGTGCCTCTCACTGGCAATACCCACTGAACCAAAGCCACATATGGGGTGTGACTATCAAACCCTCTTATGAACTAAAAGGCAACAGGGTAGAGGTATGGGAAAACCTGTCACTCCTGGCCTGGAAGCCAGGCCACTGTGGAAACGTCTGGAATATAGCCTATGCCAGCAGAGCTCAGCCCGGATTGTAGGCTCACACCATACTTTTTAAACTCTCTAACTTCTAGGAATTTAGTTATAAATCAGAGGTTATCACTAGTTAAGGTCTCCAGTGCTTTGAATTCATGAATGAATGAGCTAACCGGGAACTGGGTGATTTCTGCTCCACCACCCTCTTCCCTGACAATAAGCTCATTCTAGGCCTGCTGGTCAGGGTTAGGACATGTTATAGTCTAGTCCATAGTGATGAGTTAGGAATGAGCGTGTGGCCTTAGAAAACCCCATCAGATAGACACTCAGGATTTTCCCTGCGAATCCCTGGAGCCTCTGGATGTAGCATGAGGCCCACTCAGCGAGGCTTATTGTGAACGGTAAGAATGGAAGAGATTTGTGTTGTGCAACGAAGTTAATGGTGGTTTGTGAACATAGCCATAAAAAATGCATTGGCCAAAAAAAAAAAAAAAAAAAACAAAAAAAGAAAAGAAAAAAAATGCATTGGCATCGTCTTAATAAGTGGTAAAGTCTGCAACGAGACCCAGGGCACAGCTCTTTGTTTTGTTTTTTGTTTTTTGATTTTCGAGACAGGGTTTCTCCGGAGCTTTTGGTTCCTGTCCTGGAACTAGCTCTTGTAGACCAGGCTGACCTCGAACTCACAGAGATCCGCCTGCCTCTGCCTCCCGAGTGCTGGGATTAAAGGCGTGCGCCACCACCGCCCGGCCAGGGCACAGCTCTTTAGGGGACTCAGAAGCACTGACCTCAAAGGGTGGCTCTTGACCCCCAGGGCACAGCAGATTCACCTGAACCTGGGAGCACCAGACTCCACACCTGCCAGGTCCACACTGAGAAGTTTCTGATTTAATTGTTCCGTCGTAGGTCTCAGGCACACTTACTAGCCTAGTGTGCAGCACCGTGGAGAACACAGGATCCCTTCCTCACCCTGCCCTCCTTTGGTTTCCCTATCCCTCCTGTTAAGCAATGGGTGGGATTCTTCCTGAGATGGCAGGGCATGGTTTTGTAAGCATTTCTTAAAAACAAACAAACATATGTGTACGGTGCACGTGTGGATGCCCGAAGAGAACGGCGGGCTCCTTGGAGCCGGAGTTACAGGTGGTTGTGAGCTGCCTCATGTGGGCGCTGGAATCTGCACTCTGGTTCTCTAGAAAAGCAGCAAGCACTCTGAGCTGCTGAGCCATCTGGGTTTTGAACCAGGGCCTCTCAGATGCCACTAAGCACATGCTCTACCTCTGAGTTACATGCGCAGTCCGTTTTCTTTCCTTCATATCTAGAAACAGGGTCTTGCTAGCTTGTAGCTAGCTCACCTGGCTGCTTTAAATTTCCAATCCTGCTGCCTGAAGCTCCCAAGTAGGTAGTATGACTGACCTGTGCCACCAGGCCTGATTTATATTTCTAGCCAAAGCAAGCAATTATATTTAATACATAAGTATATGTGCTGGCTGGTTTTCTGTCAACTTGACACAAGCTAGAGTCGTTGGAAAGAAGGGAGCCTCTATTGAGAAAATGCCTTGTTAAGGTTGGCTATAGGCAAGCCTGTAGGGCATTTTCTTAATTGGTGATTGATGTGGGAAGGCCCAGTCCATTGTGGGCAGTGCCATCCCTGGGCTGGTGGTCCTGGGTTCTGTAAGAAAGCAGGCTGAATAAGCCAGGAGAACAAGCAAATAAGCAGCACCCCTCCATGGCCTCTGCATCAGCTCCTGCCTCCCGGTTCCTGCCCTGCTTGAGTTCCTGTCCTGACTTCCTTCAGTGATGGACAATGATGTGGAAGTGTTAGCCAATTAAACTCTTTCCTCCTCTACTTGCTTTCGGTCATGGTATTTCATCACAGCGTCAGAAATCCTAAGATAGTATATAGATAAGGTTTTTTTTTAAATAAAATATAACATTTGGGGCTGGAGAGATTTGGGGCAGCAGATAAGAGTATTGGCTGCTCTTTCAGAGGACCCGGGTTAGACATTCCTAGCACCCACATGGATGGTGATTCCTAACTGTCTGTAACTCCAGACCCAGGAGATCTGATGCCCTCTTCTGGCCTCCTCAGGTCCTGGGCACCCACATGGTTCTCAAATATACATGCAAACAAAACATCCATACGCATAAAATAAATTACATTTTAAAAATAAATATTTCTAGTTAAAGAAAAAACAATATAAGCTATACAGTCATATTGTGCAGACTATATAATTGTGCATAATTATAAATCATATAATGAAAAATATATATTTAATTTATAAAATTATGTAAACACTTGTCACAAACCTAATAGAGCTGTGGCAGTGGACGACATAGTCACTCTTTTTTTCAAGACAGGGTTTCTCTGTGTAGCTGTGGTTGTCCTGGAGCTTGCGCCATAGATCAGGCTGGCCTTGAACTCAGAGATCCACCTGCCTCTGTCTCCTGATAGGTTGGGTTTAAAGCCATGAGCCACCAAGTCATTCACCCTTAAAAGGATTTTAGTTGGAGAGCACTGTTCTCACCACAGCCTTTCCAGTTGGAGAAACTGAGGCCCAGAAAGAGGAAATAACCCATCTGGGCTATGAGGCTCAGCTCAGAGCCTCGAAGGAAGCCCCAATTATCCAGGATCACACTTACTGGGACTCTCACAGCCTGGCTACGCTTGTTCCAGAGGCTCCAAGCTAGAACTCTGCTCTTCAAAGGCCCCCACCTTCCTGTCTTGGTTTCCAGGTATGGGTAGCAGGAAGTCTTATGAAGTGGGCCAGGAATCCGCTGGAGGTGACCTTGAGTCGGAGCTCAAGTGGCAGGAAAGGTTTGATGAATCACGATAAGGTAAAATCTGCGGGCCCCAAAGGCAGCCACCTGAGACTATCGCATCTGGAAAGCGGCCTGCGGGCTCTCTCCTGCCCTGAGCAGGTGCAGGGTAGAGGGAGGAAAAGGTGGAGAGGTGAGGGAGAAGAGGGGGAACAAGCAGAGGGAGGGAGTACGGTGCGGAGGCGTGGTCAGTGGGTGGTGAAGCAGGGTCGGGAAATGCCCAGTGGTGTTTTAACTGGGTTACTTGGAGACGCAGATCCTCTGGACCAGCTTCCCTTCTGTAAAACAAGGTTCTAGGCAGTAGCCTACGAAAGGACTCAGGACTGGACGCACGGGGCTCTGAAACCTCTAAGGATGGGTCAGCCGCTGGCGTTCAATCCCAGCTCCCCCTCTACCTTGCTTACTCCTTTCTTCTGGCATATGTCGCCGCAGATATCTCCCACCTGACAGGAGTGCATTAAGGAATGACAGTGGCCTAGGACAGGCCTGTGGCTCAGCAATATCCTTACCGCTCTTGTTCTGTGCTTCCCCAAGGGACTCTGCTGTATATCACCTTAACCTGGCCCTGGGAGGCCCCGGGACTCCCCGGGACTCCAGACCTAGAGTCAGGGCCTTAGGTTTCCACTTTGAGAAAGTGTAAAAGGAAAGCTACAGAAAGAAGTGATGGTCTAGATAAATGTCCATCAAACATATGTACTGTGTTCGGAAACATTAACTAACTTTTATGACTGTGTTTTGTTTTGTTTTTCGAGACAGGGTTTCTCTGTGTAGCCGTGGCTGTCCTAGACCAGGCTGGCCTCAAACTCATAGAGATCCTCCTGCCTCTGCCTCCCAAAGACGTGGGTCTAAAGGCCTATGCCACAACTGCCCGGCCGTTTAATAACTTTTGAGGTCAATTTATAGGTTAGATTTGTTGGGGGGGTGGTGGTCTTCAAGGATTTAAGTGATTTAATTAGCTTGTAAAAAAAACCAATTATCTTGGGGGCTGGAGAGATGGCTCAGTGGGTTAAGAGCCCACTGATAACCTGGGTTATCTGGAAGAGAATGGCCAAGGTTCTCTTAACCACTGAGCCACCTCTTTAGCTCCCCACCCTTTTTTTAAACATGAAGCTATATATACAGATACATATATCAAAAACATATATCAAAATGTCAATGGAAGGGGCTGGAGAGATGGCTCAGTGGTTAAGTGCACTGGCTGCTCTTCCAGAGGTCCTGAGTTCAATTCCCAGCAACCACATGGTGGCTCACAACCATCTGTAAAGAGATCTGGTGCCCTCCTCTGGCGTGTGGGCATACACGGAGGGAGAATGTTGTACACATAATAAAAATAATAAATAAATTTAAAAAAATGTCAATGGAAGAATTATAGCCATTGTTTTATTTATAACAGTAATATCTGAACTTTTATACAATGGCATTTATTTAATTTATTACTGGGTTGGACACCTTCTCTCTCTCTCTCTCTCTCACACACACACACACACACACAAAACAAAACAAAATAAAATGACTGGCATTTTGGAAATCAGCAGACAGACACTGCAATGACCATCACTCTCGCTGGTTTTGGCATGCGGTCTTTAGCTGGACAATAGTAGAAACAACATGTAATTTTGAATTCAAATAAAAATGTTAAAATATTTTGATGTAGATGCTATCTCTGATTGAAGAGGACCTATTTTGGTCTAAATTTTGCCTCCTTTTTATGGCTGTGGGTAGCACTTCTCAAAGGACCCTGTCCAAATATGACTTAACTCTCCAAGCTAGAGAAGGTGTGGGGAGTTGGGATGCGCAGCCAGAGGCTTGGGGAGGACAATTTCCTAATGCCTCTGCTTACATCTGAATCTGGCTAGAGCCCATGTTCTGCCCTGAGTCTCCCTTTGGCTGGAAACACCTTCCTTCACAGGTTTCAGGGATCCCCACCAGCTCCCCCGAAGACTGTCAGTTTTATCTTTAACTCCTTTCCTCCCTGCAATACTGTATGTGAATCTTGAAAGCCTTCCCTCCCTCCTTCTGTTCTTTTCCCCCACTCCCTACCCCAGGTCCTTTTCTCCCCTACCCCTTCCTCCCTTCTGGCCTCTTCCTCTCCCTTCCTCAAACTTTCCAAGTTCTGGGAACTATACTTGGGGCCTCAGGCATGCCAGGCAGGGGCTGTACCACTGAGAAAACTGATCAACGCCACATTTTTGAAATTGCAATAAAAATTATGTAAGATAAAGATGATGTTTTTCATCATTTTAAGGATATCTCTCAGTTCAGGGGTAAATAAATACTTTCACACTGTTGCAAAACTACCAACCCCCATTCATGTTCAAAACTGCTTTGGCCTTCCATATCATAGTTTCATCTGAGAGAGAGAGAGAGAGAGAGAGAGAGAGAGAGAGAGAGAGAGAGAGAGAGAGAAACTCAGAGTTTCTAAGCTGTGGATATGTGGTATGGAATACTGAAGTAGTTCCTGAGATGAACGAGACGGTGGTTTGCAACAATGTGAACATATATTAGTGTTTTGAGGTTCAAGCTGATCTTGAACTCACTACCTACCTAAGAATGGCTTTGTACTCCTGTTCCTTCTGCCTCCACCTCTCAAGTGCCGGGATTACAGACTACACCCAGAAGCTCATTCATTTCCTGAGCCTTTATAACCCCTTTAGTGTATCAAGAGGGATTTAAGCCCCTTCCTCTGGAGTAAACGTGTCCTCTATTGGGAAGGACCGGGGGCTGACGAGAGCCAGGATGGGAGCTCTGCAGTATGACAGGCTTCAGAGGGCTCTGGTCTCATAAGGACCTTCAGTTCTGCTCAGGCATCCCATGCCGCCCATCTACTCTGGCCCCTCTCCTGGTGGCCTCCAGAAGGAGACGCCTCCCCAAGGCCTTTAGCCCTGTAGCCTTTGAATCTCCATATCTATAAACAGCCGCAATGTTCTAGGTCATGTCTACAGTCACCTGACATGAGGGGTGTCTGGTGATAAGGCAGGACTAGGCCATGCCTCGCTGCCCTCAGTTACAGCTTGCTCCCCTGGCCAGGAAAGGGAGGGCCAGGGCCAAGGGAGTCTGGGACCACACCACCAGCCTGCAGACAGGTTTTGCCCAGTGAGTGCCACTGGAGTGTGAGGGGGTGGGGTTGAGAAGAGAGCAGAGTCTCAAGCCTTTAGCTTACAAGAATGTCCCCCATCCCCCTCCCACCCTGAAGTGGGAGTCCCTTCAGTCATCCATGAGACGTTCAGCAATTTACTTAGCCATTTCAAGCTGTACAAATGGCGGGTTTTAAAAGACCCTGTAGGTTTTTTGGAGAATTAAATATGAATGCTCTTGTCTTTGATGCCCTGTATTCAGAAAGTGTTCATTAAATGCAATTTCTCAGCCAGGCACACACACACACACACACACACACACACACACACACCTTTGATCTCAGCACACGGGAAACAGAGGCAGGTGGATCTCTGAGTTCGAGGCCAGCCTGGTCTACAGAATGAGTTCCAGAACAACCAGAGCTGATACAGAGAAACCCTGTCTCAAAAACAAACAAACAAAAGAACAACAATAACAAAAAAGCTACATAATGAAGAGATCTTCTCTTGAAACAAATAACAAAACAAACAAGCAGGACTCCCTCTCCCCCCTCAAAAAGAAAAAAGAATGTTATTTCTCTTTGCTTCCTTCTAAGAGTTTACGGCCACGGCTCAGGTGTCTGAGTGTGGTTTGTGTCTAATCCGGGATCTGGGAGGAAGCCCCACTATTGGGGCATCTCCTTCACTAGGCATCGTGATTCACACCTAGGATCCCAGCACATGGAAGGCAGAAGCAGGATGACTGATGCCAGCCAAGGCTACAGAGTGAGATCCTGTCTCAAAACCCCCAAAATAATAACAACGAATACAATAAAATGCAATACGCTTAAGAATTTAAAGGTGGCACCATCAGATGTCTAACTAAACCAGGTCCCTTCTAAGCATTCGGTCTCGAGGTTGGAGGGGCTGGAGAGAAGGTTCAGTAGAGAGTGTACAGAGGGTCTGAGTTCTGCTCCCAGCACCCACATCCTGTCGCTTACAAATGCCTGTGACTCCAGCCCCAAGGGATGCAGCGCCCTCTTCTGGTCTTCGAGCGCATTGCACTCATATGCACATGTCCACACATACACATGAAAACTAAAAATTAAAGTTAAAAACCACTGAGAAATCTCTTTCACGCAACTGAAAAATAAATTTTTATTCATTTTTATGTGTATGGGTGTTTTGCCTGCATGTAAGTAAGTCTGTGCAACATGTGTGTGCCTAGTGCCTGAGGAGGCCAGAAGAGGGCATCAGATCCCCTGGGACTGGAGTACAGACAGCTGTGAGCTGCCATGTGAGTGCTAGGATTCGAACCTATGTCCTTTGGAAGATCAGCAAAAGGACTCTTAAGTGCTGAGCCATCTCTTCATGGCCGCTCCTCCCATTTTTAGGCTTTGGCACTTTACTCTGCATAGGCGCCTGAAGTTACACAGTCCTGGCCCCTAATTCCTCGAGCTCTCAAAGGTCAGCGTAGATAATGCTCTCGTTCAGGAAAGGTGGGGACAGGCATATGACACAGGCTTGCTGGCGTGCAGTCAGGAGGGATGAGACACAACTTCCCTAGCTAGTATCCGCTGCCAGCCACGGGAGCACTAAATGCCCACCCGATGCTGGCTGGATGGCGGTGGGAAGATGAGGGTTGAGGGTCCGCGTATTTCGGGGAAAGCAGTGAGGACTTCAGCAGAGACTAAACCCAGTCCTGGGCCTCTCTTGCTAGCTGTGAGAATTAGTCTGAGCCTCAGTTCCCTCGTTTGTAGAAGGAAGAAGAAAATAGCACCAGAATCACGACCGTCCCACTAGGTGCTAAAAATACTTGATTTCTCTTCTATTTGTGGGGGAGAGAAGGAAGCAGCTTTCTCCAAAAGAAGGGGACTCACGTGTCCCAGGTGCAGCCTCTCAGTCACCCAAGGTCTTTTGAGGGGTGTCGCGGGTGCGGGGAGGATCTCAATAAACCCCTGGTTTCTGCTTTTCTTAGGCAAATTAAGGTCAAGCAGCTCTGTGTGAAACAGAAGTCAGAGCCAGTGATGGAGAGCTGCCGTCGCCCCCTGGTGGTACTTTATGATATCGGCCTGCTATTCTAACAGGAGAAATAAATTCTTGGTAATATTTTAACGCAATTTACTGAATATGCATTCTGCTAAGTAAGGCTACAAAGAGAAAGACACGACTTGTTACGGCTTGAAAATGAAGTGTCCACACAGACTCACGTATTTGAGCATTTAGTCCCAAGTTCAGTGGTGGCTTTTTTTTTTTTTTATTGTGGACCGAGGTAGGTCACTGGGGTGGCCTTTGAAGATCTCACTTCCTACCTAAGCACTCTGCATTCTGAGTCAGTGAGATTAAGTTTCATCACAGCTCCTGCTGGTCGAATGGGCAGGTGTAAACAGCTTTGGGGAGCAGCTTTCTCCTTCAGCCTGTTGAGGCAGGATCTCGCTGTTATTTCAAGCTAGCAGCCCTTCAAGCTTCCAGCGGCTTCTCCTGTCTCTGCCTCCCGTTTTTGTTGTGGGAGTGCTGGGATTGCAGGCAGCCACTGCTCTGGCTTTCTGTGGGGTTCTGGGGATTGAACTCCAGTCACCAGGTTAGTGACTCATCTCCCTGGATCAGAAAAAAAGAATATTTTTAATCTATTGTCCTTTTTTAAAAAAAAATTATTTTAGGGCTGGAGAGATGGCTCAGAGGTTAAGAACACTGGCTGCTCTTCCAGAGGTCCTGAGTTCAATTCTCAGCAACCACATGGTGGCTCACAACCATCTGTAATGAGATCTGGTGCCCTCTTCTGGCGGGCGGGCATATATGCATAATAAATTAATAAAAAT
The DNA here is from genome assembly GCF_037038515.1 of Microtus pennsylvanicus. NCBI lineage: Eukaryota > Metazoa > Chordata > Mammalia > Rodentia > Cricetidae > Microtus > Microtus pennsylvanicus. The sequence goes on from NC_134596.1 coordinate 27,877,133, forward strand.
TTTATTAAAAATTTATTTTACTATTTTGTGTGTATGGGTGTTTTGCCTGCATGCACGTCAGTGCACCATGTGTATGCCTGCTGCCTGAGGAGGCGGGACGCCTCCATGTGGAGGCTGGGAATCAAACCTGTGTCCTTTCCGAGAGCAAGTGCTCTTAACCACAGAGCTCTCGCCCAGTTTTATTATTCTTAATGTTAGTCTGAAATTCAAATTTACCCCAAGCCATTGTAGCAGTAGTACTTTGTCACACACAAGTGTATGCGATTCCTCAGGGCAGCAGGAGTAGGCCAGCAGGCCCTAGTCATCTCAAAGCTCAAGAAAAACTCAGCTGTCCAAAAACTGTGGCTGGGAAATGCCAGTCTAGGTTCTGACACTGAGACATGGATATCTACATGACTCCATCTTGTCTGGATGTTCCAAGGTTGCCCAAGGGAGCTCTTAGTGGCTTAGCTCTGCCCGACCGAAGCCAAAAGCTTTGTAACATCATTGAAGGTCCGTATTACCACCGATTTTCAATTTACTGACTGAGGATTCATTTTACTGGTCATCAAAGCCATGAGGACTGTGTAGCCAGCCTTCTTATCTGAATCGGGAAGCACCTGTCCTTGCCATTCTTCACACCCACAACTCAGATGGCAGTCCGTCCCCTGACCCCTCACCTGGCGCTGAGACACCTAGGGGAGCTCATCCAGGCGTAGGACTTTAAATGGCAGCTAGGTACGCATCATTTCCAAGTTACCTCTTTGCCCCAGCTTTTCCCTGTTTCTCTATACTCGCCTATCTAACAGCACACCTGAAGCCTTCCCACCTGGGGAATTAGCCTTGTTTCATTTCTGCTGATGCGATAAAATAAATAGCTTGACAAAAAGCAATTTAGGAGGTGAAAGGGTTTATTTTTAGCTCACAAGTCCAGATTAGGGCAAGGCAACAGGAACTTAAGGCAGCAGGAACTCAAGACAGCAGGAACTTACGGCAGCAGGAACTCGAGGCAGTCAACAGTTAAGAGCAAAGAGAAACGAATTTATGCATGCCCATCTGCTGGCGCCCATTAGAATTTCTTCACTCATATAGTCCAAGCCCCTCTGCCTAGGGAATGGTACCATCCATCATGGGCTGGCTCTTCCCACACTCATTGCCTTCACTAAGACAACCCCCCAAAGATTGGCCCACAGGCCCATCCAGTGTAGACGGTCCTTCACTGATACCCATCCCAGGTGATTCTAGGTAGCATCAAGCTGACAAATCATCATGGGGGTCCAGCTGGCATCTTAATCACGTTGCCTGATTAGAGCCTGATACTCTGCCCCCTCCTTACCATCGCTTCCTTATTCCTCTACTTTTTTAAATCATCTTTCAGGGCCTAAACCTCGAAGTTATTATCATAGCCTGCAATCTGTGGGCAGCTACTGTTAGTATCTTTAACAGAACCGTGGTTCAACATTCCCCGCACCCCCAGGAACCTTGGTCCAAAGTCACTGCCATAAAGTGTAGACCAATTGTCTCCACGTTTATTTGATGTTTCCCCTTAAGAACACATTAGAGGGGCTGGAGAGATGGCTCACTGGTTAAGAGCACTTGTTGGTCTCCAGAGGACCAGAGTTCAATTCTCAGCAGCCACATCAGACAGCTCACAACTGTTCCAGGTCCAGGGGACCTGAAGCCTCTGGACTCCATAGGCACCTACATTCATGTGAACATGCCCATACGCAGATAAAAATACCTACTCATGATTAAACATAATAAAAGAAATCTTTTAAAAGTAACATACAGAGAGGCTAAAGAAATGGTTCAGAGGTTAAGAGCACTGGCTGCTCTTGCAGAGGTCCTGAGTTCAATTTCAGCAACCACATGGTGGCTCACAGCCATCTATAATGGGATCTGGTGCCCTCTTCTGGCATGTAGGCTTATATGCAGACTTATATCTTTAAACAAAATACACATAGAAAGGTGTTGAATCTATATCCCCAAAATATGTTGTGGTCCAGCCACAGCCTGGATTCAGGTCCTGAGATGGGGAAGGGGTGTTGGTGCTAAGAAATGAACTGTCCAACCACCAGATGAATTTCACACAAGTGGATCGCCCTGAATAGCTCTAGCCGTCTTTATTTATCTGGAGAAACGAGCGTATTTTTCCATACTAACAAACAAGTTTTTCTTATTTTTGAATGTTAACCTCCAGCAAAAATAAATATGTCAAGTATGTATTTTCCCAACTTTTACATCGAAACATCTTTAAATCATAAACAACACTTATCATTTTGCTAGCTTGGCCAAATACCGAGCCAGATCCTGTCTTTACAAAACTAAAGGAGATAAACATAGGCACCCATTTTCAAAACAATCCCATTGAAAGTATATTTATAGAAATAAAGGTGATCTTCCTATCAGAATCAGAACAGCTCCCAGGGTCTGAAGTGACAGCTGCCATTCCCAGACAAGAAATCTGAGAAACATCAGCTCCCAAAGAATTTTAGGGGAAAATATTTGAGAAAAAAATGGGATTTCCAGGAATGATCACATCTGTCCCATGCATGATCGACAAAATGACATTAAAACCACCAAGAGAATCATCAACATTACAAGAGAGAAGAGAGCATACAGGCCATGTGGTCACGGCAGTATTCTGCACCATAGTCCACTTGTTGGTCCTTGCCGAGTGAGATTGTCCCCGAGGGCTGTGCCTCATCTGGAGACCCGTGGACAAGTACTCAAATACTGGTCTGAAACTAGGTCGCACGGCTCCCAACAATATGTACATTTAATCAGCAAGTTATGTGTAGAGACTTAAAAATATTTATGTGTAGAAGTGTTTTCATACATGTATGTATACACACTTCATGCATGTCTGGTATCCATGGCAATCAGAAAAGGGCATCAGACTTCCTGGAATTGTAGTTATGGATGGTTGTGAGCTACCTACCAATGCATACTGGGAATGGACCCAGGTCTTCTGGAAGAGCAACAACTGATCTTTACCACGATTGCTCCAGCCCCACCTCCCACCTCTCTGAGACCCAACATAGTGTGGACTCACACTGTAGTCCTGGCTGGCCTAAAACTCACTACGTAGACCTAGTTAGCTTTGAACTCAGAGATCTGCCTGTCTCTGCCTCTTGAGTGCTGGAATTAAAAGCACAGTGCAACCATGCTCAGCTCTTTTCTATTAATACATATATAATGAAGTGTAAAATAAACTTAGAAACAATAATATAAATAAGTAGCAAGACGTTTTTACATGCCCAACTAATCATACTTTTTTTGTTTTGTTTTTTGAGACAGGGTTTTTCTGTAACAGCTCTGGCTGTCCTGGAACTCACTCTGTAAATCAAGTTGGCCTTGAGCTCACAGAGATCCACCTGCCTCTGCCTCCCCAGTGCTGGGATTAAAGGCAAGCCACCATTGGCATTTTCATCTTTTTTTTTTTAAGACAGAGTTTTTGCAACACAGCTCAAGAACTCTGGATTCTCCTGTCTCAGACTTACTCTTAAGTGCTTCGATTATAAGAACATGCCAACATGCCCAGCTAATATTTCAAAGTACAACACACATTTATGTTAAGGGCCATGGTTTTTTATCCTTATAAGAAAAACAATCTGTTCCAAAGGCCCTCACCCAGCATGGTGGTACACACTGTAATCCCAACACTTGGAGGTCTGAGGCAGGAGGACCAGGGAGAGAGAGATACAGGCCAATCTGAGATGCATGTCAATGTCTTTTTTATTAAAAATAGAACAATGTTAACAAAAATTTAACAGTCTCAGTAATTCCAAATCTTATCTGGACAACTTAAGTATAAGATTTGTTCAAGTTATCTTATTCTTTCTTCAAAATATGGTTGGCATTCTAGGAATGGTGTCATATTCATTATTTTTGTGTTGATTTGTGATTGCATTATTAACATTAATATGTGGCTTTATTACAGAAATTTTACAAGGCCATGTGGCCTCTTTTGGAAAGAAATTTTATGTTAATCAGATAATTCTAAATCCCCTTAATCTGGTACAACAAAAACTCATATGAGGGACAGAAGAGACGGCTCAGTGGTGTAGAGCACTTGTTCTTGCTGAAGCTCGGAGTTCAATTCCCAGCACCCACATGGTGGCTCACAACCATCTGTAACTTCAGTTCCAGGGGATCCAACATCATATTCTGATCTCTGTCCACAGGCACGCACATGGTACCTATATATGATATCAAAACACTCATACATTTAAGATTTAAAAATAAATAAATAAAATAAGTAGAATCTAGTGGCCAGGGGTGAGGCTGAGAGAGAGCATTGTCAACAGGTACTTACCAGGCCCTGGGTTCCATCACCAGCAACCATTCCCCCAACATGTATAAATTAAAAAGAAGAAAAAGAAACACCTATGGATGTTGGAGATGTTGGTACAGGTGCTTGGCTGTCCAGCATGCACAAAGCTGGGGATCTGATTCCCAATGCCCCATAAACAGAATTTAATAGGGGCATGCTTGCAATCCAGCACTGGGGAGGCGGAGGCGGGGTAGGTTCAAGGTACATCACCGATTTGAGGCCTGTTTGGGATACAAGAGAAAGTCACAATAATCAGAAAAAAAAAACAAGTTTAAAACAAAATGCCACAAAACACTAGCATCTATTGAATGGATGAGGGTTAAGATATTTTTTTAAAGGCAGGTTCTGGGAATATAGACGTTCTGTTTTTTTTTTTTTGTTTTTTTTTTTTTTTTGCACCCAAAGAACTGACTTAGGTACTCTCTGGTGTGTTGGTTGTTTCCTTAGTTTGTAAGACAGCCTCCCAGATGTTCTGCAGACTCTTCGTGGATCTCACTGCTTCTATTTTGACTCCTTTAGTGGTCTGTATACCGAATTCTGTCACTTCCCTTCCTTTCCGGAAACCTTTCCCCTGCCTTCCTGTCCTTCACGGGATCCACATCCCTTCCACTGTACTCCCTGTTGCCCGGCTGGCCTGGAACCCTTGATCCTCCTACCTTCTCCTCCCGAGAGTGGAGATTATGAAATTCATCTTTATTGAAAAAAACTAAAGCCTCCGTCATCGGATTCTGTTCTCTAATGACTTCAGAGTAGTCTAAAGAAAGCCTGACCCAAGCCACGCCAAACCCCTGCCCACACACCGCCCAGGCTCCGGGGTCCCAGGAAACAAGCCCCGCCTCCCACACGCACACGCCCCCGAAGTACCGCCTCTTTAAATTTTAAAACGAAGGCTCAGGCCAATAAGGATTGAGTTTCTCCCCGGAATTCATCGCCCCGCCCACAGTCACATCCTCCACCAATCAAGCGGAGCTTTTCTACACTCCTTCCAGTTAGGGTTAAAAATAGGAGTGCTTACGTAACTTACGTTCAGCTCGCAGCCAATAAGAAGCAAGCTTGGGAACTAGCTCCTCCAATAGCGGCAGCTGTCGCGGAGCGCGGGAGGCTTTGGAGCCTTAGAGAAGCGGGCAATGGCGCTGGTTCACTGAGCAGAGTGCCTTGCCTCGGGGAGGGCAACGCGCGTCCGGGGCTGAGCCCGGTGGCGGCCGAAGATGGCCTGCTGTCACAAAGTGCTGCTGCTGGTGGACACCGCGGGCGAAGCCGCTCGCCACGGCCCGGCCCGGCGCGCCGCCCTGCGCCTCCTCACTTACCTAAGCTGCCGCTTCGGCCTGGCCCGGGTCCACTGGGCCTTTAAGTTCTTCGACTCCCAGGGGGCCCGGAGCCGACCCTCCCGCGTGTCTGACTTCCGCGAGCTGGGGAGCCGCTCCTGGGAAGACTTCGAGGAGGAGCTGGAGGCCAGGCTCGGGGATCGCGCTCCCGGCGCCCACCTGCCCGGCCCGACGCCCAGGGCCACCCACACACACGGCGCCCTGATGGAGACGCTCCTAGACTATCAGTGGGATCGGCCGGAGATCACGTCTCCCACGAAGCCCATCCTGCGGAGCAGCGGCCGGAGACTGCTGGACGCCGACAGCGAGGCCCGGGAGGCCCAGGCCGCGCTCGGGGGCTTTGGGAACGCCGTCTTCCTCCTGGCGCCCTGTCCGCATTCGCAGAGGGAGCTGCTGCAGTTCGTGTCCGGGTGCGAGGCCCAGGCCCAACGCGTGCCGCTAACCCCCAGGCAGGTGATGGAGAAGGTGCTGCCCAAGAGGGTCCAGGAGGTCATGATCGCCCGAAATATAACCTTGTACTGGGTGGACACCACCGAGCGGTCCAAGGTAAGGTGAGAGCAGTCTCGGATCCGGGACTCCCCGCCAGCTAGAACTTGGAGGCTCTGTAGAGGGCCATAGACCCAAAATGAACGGTGCATCATGACCCCGCGTCCCTTCCGAAGGAAACCCCTGCGGGTCCCAAAGAGGGACAGTTTTCTCCAACAAAATGAGTAGATTCTGGGTATTTACTAAGTACGAGTGTGAAAGAGCCTCTGCGCTTTGGTAGCTGTGTGCTTTCGCGTACTTAATTTTCCTGCACAGTACTTTGTTCCAGCATGTGGAAGTTTGGTTCGGCCAGGCCACGGATCTTTTTTCTTTTTTTGGTTTTTCCGAGACAGGGTTACTCTGTGTTGTCCTGGCTGCCCTGGAATGATGATGGCCTATGGGAAGCCGAGGCAGGATTGTCACAGCTAGCTAGGCTGCATGGAAAGATTTTTATCTCAAAAAAAGCAAGCAAACAAAAATCTCAACCTTGACCTCCTGGTAACTTTCATATGTATATATGTAAAATTATAAGGTGAAAATATAAAGTTTAATTTTTATTTCTGTTACATTATTTATTAAAGATATGAATTAACAAGCCGCTAAAATAGAGTTTATACTCTTTATTTTTTTTTTCTTCAAGACAGGGTTTCTCTGTAGCTTTGGAGCCTGTCCTGGAATTCATTCTGTAGACCAGGCTAGCCTTAATCTCACAGAGATCCACCTGCTTCTGCCTCCTGAGTGCTGGGATTAAAGGTGTGCACCACCACCGCCCGGCCTAAAATAGAGTTTATTTTCTAGTGTGGAAGATGTCTTAAACAGATGAGCAAATAAGTGATGATTTCAAAACTTGCTCCAAAGAAAAGAAGGGCTGGGTGAGGCCAGGCAGGTGGTTACTGTGTTAGAGGTGTCCTTAGGGAAGAAGGCCTTTCCTAGCAGAATTGGACAGTGAATGAGGAAGACCGTGAAAGCTTGGAAAGAACATTCCCAGACTTAGAGAAGAGTGTGAGCTGGGAATGAACTTTGTACATTACAAATAGAAAGACTAGGACCTGGGGATCCATGAAGCACTGGGGAGAACAGAGAGTTGGGAAGGCGAAGTGCTACTCCACCAGGCCTGGCTTGAATCTGGGTTTTGTTTTGTTCAATGAGAAGATTTGGACAGTGATTTAAACAGGAGGAGAGCTTCCACTTCCTAGAATACACAGCTCTAAACCAGGAGCTGGTGAAATAGAAAGACTAGAGATGAGAAATCAGCAATAATCATCCAGAATGTTAAGATTTAGGGGGGAAAAAATGGGAGGTAAATATGATCAAATACATTAAAAGAAATTCTCCAAGAATTAATCAAAATTGTTTGGCTTTATTTTACGTATGGGTGTTTTGTCTGCATGTATGTCCACAGGGGCCAGAAGATGGTGTCAGATTCCTTAGAACTGTAGTTATAGGTAGTTGCCAGCTGCCATGTGGGTGCCAAGAAGTGGACCTGGTTCTAGAAAAGCAGCCAGTACTCTTAACTGCTGAGCCATCCCTCCAGGTCTAATGAAAACATTTTGTTAAATCTAGGTATAGTGGATCTCTGAGTTCAAAGCCAGCCTGGTCTATGTAGTGAGTTTCAGGACTCACTAGAGCTACACAGTGAGGCCCTGTCTTGGAAAAAAAAAAGCAAAAACAAATAAAAATTATGTTAAGTGTTAAGATGACTAAAGTTAGGAACACTGATTGCTCTTTCAGAGGATCTGTAATCAATTCCCGGCACCAACCTGGAGGCTTACAGCTTTTTGTTTTTGTTTTTTTTCTGAGCTAAGGTTTCAACCGTTGTCCTGGCCATCTTGAAACCAAGCTGGCCTTGAACTCACAGATATCTGTCTGCCTCTGCTTCCCCTGTGCTGGGATTAAAGGCAGGTGCTAGGATTAAAGGCACACACCACCACTGCCCTGCTTTTTAATGTGCATTGGTGTTTTACCTGCCTGTATGTCTATGTGAAGGTATTGAATCCCCTGGAACTGGAGTTAACAGTTGTGGCTTCCACCTGGGTCCTGGGTCTCTGGATGAGCAGCCAGTGCTCTTAACCACTGAGCCATCTCCTTGCTCCCTGTTTACAACCTTTTGTAACTCTACCTCCAGGGGATCTGACATCCTCTTTTGGCCTCTGAATGGCACCAGGCAAGCAAATGGTGTATACATTCAAGAAAAACACCTATATACATATAATAATAAATTATAAATATATATCTATACACATATATACATACACATGATAAATTATATATATATATATATATATATATATATATATATATATATACTTAACACATGTAAATGAAAAGTCAACATGCTCTATTAAGCTTTGCCTTCATCTGCAAACAGCCCCACTCTACCTTTCCAAGCTGGTCTTGGCTGAAGCAGTTTCAATAGATTTGCTTCTATCCTTTTGGCAGAAAAAAAGTCGTAACAGTGATATCTGAGCTAGTTTGCTTCCTTCCATATAGCAGTGAACTGCATGTATGATAACAGATTAATTGATGAATTAGTTGTTATTTGCTGTTACAACACTTAGATGGTGTGCACAACTGAAAGAAAACTTTCAGAATATATTGTGTTTTTTGTTTTTAAAACTGAAACCGGTGTATAGCTCAGGTTGTCCTGGAATTCAGTCTTCCTGCTTTAGCCTCCCAAGTGCTGTGACGTTTAGTTGATCCATCAAAGTCCATGGAAGTGTCATTTTTACAAACATGAAGGTGGTTTCATTCTTGGACTGGTTGTGTTCTGTCTGCATTTATGTCTGAATTACTTGTGCTCTTGGTGCCCTTGCAGTTCAGAAAAAGGTGTCAGATCCCCTGGAATTGGAGTTACAGATAGTTTAAGGTACCATGTGGCTGCTGGGAATTGAATCTGGGTCCTCTGGAAGAGCAACCCAGGACTGAAGAGTATTTGCTGTTCTCCTAAGAGGACCTGAATTTGGTTCCCAGCACCCATGTTGGGCAGTTCATAACTGTACGTAGTGTTAGCTGGCCTTTGAGGACACCCACATACACTGCATATACTTATACAGATATATGCATATAAATAAAACAGGAAAAGCACTAAAAAGAGGGCTACTTTAAAAAAAACGAATCTTTTCTTTCTGTGTAGTTTATATTCATTTGTGTTTCATGTGTGTAGGAGGGCAGTAGGCAATTTTGGGTGGTGTGCTCAAGTGGAACTCAACCAAGTAGGTTAGCCAGCCAGTGTGCCCTAAAGATAAACACTCTATTTCTGGGTGCTAGGATTAAAAGCATGTGTCACTGTGCTTGGCTTTTTAACCTGGGTTCTGGAGTTTGAATTCAAGTCCTTACACCTATAAGGCAAGCTCTTTATTGATAGTCATCTCCCCGGTACTCTGTTTTCTTGAAGGAATGTTATGTGGTAATTATGACTGTGTAGTAATAGATGCTAACCGTTATTTGTACTTGGTTCAACAGGCACATTAATTGTATAATTTGACCCTTTAATGTTGGTATCAACTTTTCCCCAATTTCCTCTAGTTTATTCATAAATGCTTAATTTACACTAACCTAAGCTCTTTGTCATGTTCATTTTAGTTGTGGGCCTCCCCAGACCACGTTGGGTACTGGACAGTTTGTGAACTGCTCCACCATGGAGGAGGCACCATCTTGCCATCCGAAACCTGGAGCCTGGGTTTTACTAAAGTCAGGGAAACGGTACTGCAGAGTGGTGGCAAGCTGTCACATGAACCTCACCTCTCCCCGTGGATCTCAGCTCTGCCGATAGATGCCACTGTAAACTGCTTACTCTATAATTCTCCTGAGTATGAAGCCTCCTTTCCCCAGACTGCAGGGACATTGTTTCTCCCTGTTAAAGGTAAGCAAATAGCTTTTTAAAAGAATCTTATTTTTTTTTTCCTCAAGGCATACTTCCAATTTCTTTAGCATTTCCTATAGCCAGTACTCAGTTTCACTGAAAGAATTTTAAAAATCCGTAAGCAAAATAGACACCACAGGAAGACTGAATTGTAGGACTGCCAGTGCACGTGTGAAAGAAACAAGCTCATTCACAAGAACTTTTCAGCCCTTCCAAAAAAGAAGGGTGATATTGTTCAGATACCCAAGCACACTGCCTTGTAGAAGAAACTGGTAAATTAGAGATCATATAAAAAGAGGATGATTACAGAAGAAATAAGTTACAAAATCCTCAAACAGTTCTTGTTACCAGGAAAAACCAACAACCTCACAAATTTTTTCCCATATGATTTTACTATGTGGTGAAGCTCATTCTGAATATATCTGTATTCACAGGGAAATACTGCATAGAGATGGGTAATTTAAACTATGTTGTAATTATGCGCAGCTTAAGGACTTTTAGTGTTTTTTTTTTCTTGGTGGTTTTTTGTTTGTTTTTGAGGTAAGATCTCAAGCTGGTTTCAGACTTGCTAGCCTTGAATTGCTTGCTGGTCATACTGCCTCCACCTCCTAAATAGTGGGATTCTAGGTGTATGAGTCAAGAGTTGGCCAGTTTAAAGAATTTTTAAGAGTATTTTTGGAGGCTGGAGAGAACACCTGCTTGGTTCCTAGCACCCACATGGTGGCTCACAACCATCTGTAACTCTAGTTTCAGGAGATGCAACATCCTCTTCTGACCTGAGGACACTAGGCACATGTATGTACATATACATACACATAAATAAACACTCTAACACATAAATTTATTTATTTATTTTATTATTTATTTTTTGGTTTTTCGAGACAGGGTTTCTCTGTGGTTTTGGAGCCTGTCCTGGAACTTGCTCTTATAGACCAGGCTGGCCTCAAACTCACAGAGATCCGCCTGCCTCTGCCTCCCGAGTGCTGGGATTAAAGGCCTGCGCCACCACCGCCCGGCTTCTAACACATAAATTTAAAAAAAATTTAAAGAGTACATTTGTTTAAGCAATTTACCATTCAGCCTTTAGAATTATGAAGATAATATATAATACAGTTTTTATAAGATTTTTTTTTTCTATCTGGTACCTTGATAATGAACCTAGAGCCTACATGCTAGGCAATTATCTATCACTGAACCATATTCTGATCTTACCAAAGTAGGGTTTTTTTTTCTTCCAGTTCTGTTTTTGAGTCTTCTTTGAGACAGGACCTCAGTATGTAGCCCAGGCTGCCTAGGCCACTCTATCTTCCCCCTCAGGCACCTGGGTGCTGGGATTATGGACATTTACCACCACACTAGTCAGGGAGTCTTATTTTTTGTGATTGAGAAGTTCTGGTACCCATTGTGTACCTCCTCTGATAGCTTGTAGACCACAGACTGAGGGTTGAAGTGTGAATTGAGTGACATTACCCACTGTCTCAACTAGAAATCTGTCTTTTCATTCTTGCTATGAAATCTCTTTTAGAAACTATTCCATACATTAAAATTTTAATATTCTTTATTTCTACCAGGAAAAGAAATTCAAGAAACATGGACAGTCTCCCTAGAGCCCTTAGCCATGCATCAGAGACATTTCCAGAAGCCAATCCAAATATTTCTAACAGGCTCAGTGGCCCAGTGGTCTCTCTCAATGAGTAGCGAGTTAGGCACGGACAACTGGATGCTACAAAGTCCAGGGGCTCAAAGGCTGTTGTTTCAGGAGCTGGTAAGCAGGTTGACTGCTGAAGAATTCCATCTGGTAGGTGTCCTCCACACATGAGGGATTCTTGTCAATAGCACACTGGTGAGGTGAGATAAGCTTGTTCACAAAATGCCAAGGATCGCCTACCTGATACACTCTTACTGAAATTGGTGGTGTTTTTCAAATAATATTGTTTATACTGAAGCATAGCAAAAATGATGATTATTAGTGAAGAAACCATTTGTGAAGTTGCATACATTATGAATCCAGTTAAGTTAAAGAACCTGAGTTTACATAGGGAAAAGGTAGTTGACCCAATGAGTGTTGAATGAGAATGAGATGATGGGTGGTTTCTCACTATTTATTAAATATTCTATAATATACTTTGATTTTAATCTATTTAAGAAAAAGCTGTATAATGTAAAATTAAATATAATAACTTAAGAATAGGTATTCAAACTTAGAACTGTCTTCTGAAAGGAACACAAATATATCCAACTTTGACTTTAAAATGGTGGCTTCTTTTGTTCTTTTTGCTTTGGGTTTTTAAGACAAAGAGTCTCACTTTGTAGCCCTTGCTGGCCTGGAACTCAACTTTGTAAACCAGACTGGCCTTGAAGTCAGAGATCTGCCTGCCCCTGCCCCTCCAGTGCTAGGATAAATGCTGTATAGCACCACACCCAACTATGATGCCTATTTTGAAATTACTCTCAAATTCCTTATTTTTCTTTGCCTTTGTAATCTCAGGGAAATATCTTTATTCTGGATCCTATGGTAAAAGATTCTAGAGGAAGATTCTAGATCTGTGGGAACTGTCCTAAGAGTTGCATGCTCCAGTGGAAAGAACACTTTATTGTGTTATTACTAATGTGATACAAAACTTGGTTATACTAGGTAGACAAGCTTGGGGAGTCAGGCGTCTGGATTAGTTCTCAGCTCTACTGCTCAGATGTTGTGTTGGCTAAATCCTTCAGTGATTGTATTGCCTCACAGTGAAGTACTTTGTTCTGAAGTCAGGTGTACCTAGTAGCATTTTCTCTCACCAACAGGTGACCTTGAACAAGGAGCTTTTTCCTAAGCTTCAATCCATCCTATAAAGTGGAAGTGATAATCATTAAATTAAGTGGTTGTAAGATTCGGCAAACGTGTAATGCATGTATATATAGCTGTGCTTACTTTGGTTGCCATATTCTAGACTTGAAGAAAGTGGGCCAGGAGTTCTTTATTCTATTTCCCAATTGAATAAATCTTGTTTTCCTGCTTCTCACTATTAAAATAAAGCAAATACAATTGGAAGGATGCAGAGACAATAAGCACATAGTAAATATTACTGGCACTGTAAACTTTTTCTTATAGGTTGAGATTTAGGGACTGTATAATTAGTAACTGTAAGTTCTCTTCTGCCACTGTTAGCCAACTATTGTTCTGTCTCCTAGTAGGCTATATTCTTTTAGGCATATTGACAATAATAGTCTCAACTAATTAGCATTTCTTTGCAGGTTGCCAGTGTGGATCCTGGTGAAGGCTGGCCCCCCATCACAGGAATTATTTCCCCATTCTCTGCCAATGCTATGATTCTCACAGTGTTCCGAGCCAAAGAAGCTGAATTTCAAAGACATTTTCTCCAGACAGCTGCGGCTGAAGGTCCCCAGGAAAAGGCATCCCTTTTCTCAGATGTTGTAGATAGTGTACTAAATCAGGTTCATAATTTATCTGAAGATCCTGTTTCTTCTGGTAAGTTTTCCCACCAGTAATTAGCCTGGCATGAGGTGGTTTGCAGTCTCCAGCCCTTTCCATCATGCATGTAGCGGAACCCTTGGATGTTGTAAGACAGATAAAAAGCAAGCCCTATTATAAGCTATAGTTAGTTTAAGTTTCTAGTTTTAGAAATCCCGAAGGCCTCCAGTTGAAGGCTCTATAGAACACTTTGAAAGTCATCATAAGATGAAGCCTGGCTTTTTTTTTTTTTTTTTTTTTGGTTTTTCGAGACAGGGTTTCTCTAGCTTTGGTGCCCGTCCCGGAACTAGCTCTTGTAGACCAGGCTGGCCTCGATCTCCCAGAGATCCGCCTGCATCTGCCTCCCAAGTGCTGGGATTAAAGGCGTGCGCCACCACCGTCCCGGCCCCTGGCTTTTTTTTTGAAGCTTGACTCTTACTATATAGTTTATGACTATACATGTAGATGCATAGGACATAAAAGTAGAAGGAGATTAAAAAAAGCAGGAGGGACATGGGTAATAACAATGTACAAAAAGATAAAATATTCTTTTTTTTTAAAGACAAAATATTCTATATTTCTCTCATGCGGGCCCTGTCTTTCTGTATACATACATATATATGTGACATGGAAGCTGGAGAGCTGTTTGAAGGTGGGAAGGGGAACAGCAGAATTGGGACAGGTTAGGAAGGGGTGATAAATATGAACAGGGTTCAATGATGCATGATAAAAGTCCCAATGAAAAAAATTTAAATGAATGAAAATACAGTGAAACCTATATTTTATACACTGAAAAATTAATTTTAAAGCTTGGGGTGGAGAAGACTGCATGAGGGCTGGAGAGATGGCTCAGTGCTTAAGAGCACTGACTGCTGCCTGGAGACCTGTGTTCAATTCCCAGCTCCCACATACGGCTCACAACCATCTGTAATGAGATCATGGGTGCCTTCACAGCCGTCACAGGCACTTCACAAAGTGGTGCACAGACAAATAAAATTACAAAAAGAACTGTGAGGACTGTGGAGATGGCTCAGAGGGACTAAGAATACTTGCTGCCCAGCCTGAGAATCTAAGTTTGATCTCTGGAACCCATGTATAGAAAGAAAGAACCAGCTCTACAAAGTTGTCTCCTGATCTCCATGTGCACATTGTTACACACACACACACGGTAATATAATTAATAGACAGCTTTTATAAAAGGTGCACTATATTCATAAGTAAACTGCTGAGTGCATGTTTTTCATTCCATAAGTAAGAGGTAAAGATGCTGCTGTGGAAAGGAGTGAAAAGGAAAGGTTGGGATTGGTGTTCTTGCCGAGTGGCAAGAGTGTGGGCTGGAAGAGGGCAGTGGATAGTACTGTGTTCTCCTATTGTGTTTATGTTAACTCACTCTAAATTCAGTTGTTGCTTTTTAGGTAGGATGATGTATTAGCATATTTGAAATAATACATATTAACCAAAGCAATGGATTATTTTGTATCTGTGTCATTGTCTTATTTGTCAAGTGTGTGTAGGCTATTTGTAAAGTCTTTAGAAACAGGTCAGAAAGCTATTTAGAATACTGTAAAACAGCATTCTGAGTATTTTGCCAGAGTGTTCTAGCATGGCTCAGTTTCGTGGAGTACGTAAGTTGGCGTGATGCCTCACTGTCCAGGCTCCCCACCATTCTCTATCCTGATAAGATCCTATTCATGAGGTCCTACTGAAGCTTGGTCTGGTGCTCCAAACACCCTCTAGCAGGCCTGTTCTAAGGGAACCTACTCTTCTTTAACTCGGCGTCGCATCTTACTGTCTCAGAATTACCAACTTGATGCAATATGGTGGTTCTGGTCTGTGGTTTTAGACTGCTTTTATGTTAGTACATTATTTATTCTTGTACTAAAAGGCACTTTTAAAAGGAAGTAAATTTCTTAGTATAGAAAAATAGCACAATTTTAAAATGCATTTAGAGGAATATTTCAGAAATAAGATCAAAGGTTGTGAGAATAATAGGAGCAAAAAGCTTCAAATTGTGTTTGTATTCCCCACCCCCTCCCACCCTTATCGCAGACAAGATTGACCTGCAGGAGTCGGTGATGCAGAATGGCGGTTGTTGTTAACAATGAGCATTTACGTGTCCTTTGGAGAGAGGGAGTCAGTCCAGGGACAAAGAATTGAATTTTCTCCTTGGTTCTGATGTCTTCTTCTGTTTCTGTCCTTTTAGCCCCCTGTGTTCCAGAGTGGGCCCAGCAGGAGCTTAGTCGCACCAGCTCCTGGAGTCCAGCTCTTATGGAAAAGTGGTTTCCTTTCTCTAACATCAGTGGTGCCACTTCAGACTTGATGGAATCATTTTGGTAAAGCTTTATACATCTTTTTGAATATTGATTATTAAAGTCAATAGTCGGATGTGAACAGGCTTGTCATAAGGGAGCTTACTCTTAAATTAACTGAGTGTCATGTTTTACTATTGCAGATTTGCCAGCTTGATGCAGTATGCTGGCTCTCTGCATTTTGCATTACTGTATTATTTTCTTGTACTAAAAGGCACTTTTTAAATGAAGTAAATTTCTGAGAATAGAAAAATAGGATAACTTTTAAATGCGTTTAGAGTAATATTTCAGTCAAATATAAATACATAGTATATAAACACATTTATCTCCTTTAATCACTGTTATATTGCTATGAAGAGACACTGTGACCAAAGCAACTCATAAAAGAGGGATTTAATTAGGTGTTTGCTTTCAGTTTCAGAGGGCTAGTCCATGACTCTCATGGTGGGGCGTATGGCAACGGGCAGACAGACATGGTTTGGAGCAGTAGCTGAGAGCTTACATCTGATCGTTAAGTTGGAGGCAGGTAAAGAGAGAGATGAGACCTGGTGTGGGCTTTTAAAGCCCAGTCACACACCTTTTCCTACAAGGCTACCCCTCCTAATCCTAAATAGTCTACCAACTGAGGACCAAACAATCAAGTGTGAGTGCATCTATGAGGCCATTCTCATGTAAACACCACACTGTTTATCTATCTGTATAAATATATGGCAGCAGGAAACATTTAGAACTACGTGTCAATGAAAGCAGAAATTAAGCAAACTTGTTGCTGAGATGGTTCAGTAACTAAAGCTGCCAAGCCTGATGATTTGAGTTTTATCCTAAGAACCACATGGTGGAAGAAGGGGTAACTTCTGCAAGTTATCCTCTGACCTTTACATATGCACCATGGCACGTGTGTTTCTTCTGCTGCCTGTGACTCTCGATGTAGAGAGTCTTAGCTACCATGTCTGTCTATGTGCACCTTTATTCCTCATCGTGATAAAATGGACTAAACCTCTGAAACTGTAATCCAGCTCCAACAAAATGCTTTCTTTTAAAAGAGGTGCTATGGTCATAGTGTCTCTTCACAGCAATAGAACACTGACTAAGAAACATAGGCTTCACTGACTAAATTTCTAAAGAGAAATTTAAGAACCAGTTAATAAGAATCAAGTACAAGAAGGGATAAAGAATCAGTATTGCCAGGCGGCAGTGGTGCACGCCTTTAATCCAGCACTCAGGAGGCAGAGACGTGTGGATCTCTGAACGGATCAAGGCCAGCCTAGTCTATAAGAAACCCTATCACAACAAAACAAAAAACAAACAAACAAAATCCAAGATCAAAATAAAAGTTCCTCCTCCCATGACATGTAGATTTTCTGTAAAACTTTAGTTCATGAGGCAGTGTGGCATTAGTGCACAAATAAACCAAAACAGAAGAGAACCTGGAAAGTGACTGCTGTATGTGGCAGATAACAAACAAGGGTGGCATGAGAGCCAGCAGAGAAGATAGCCAAAAGATCAAATCAGATTTTAATCATTCAGAAAACACAACAGTAAATTAAAAAATATGGAAAGCACTTTAAAATTATTAGAATGGTAAAACCCAGGATAAATTCTATCTAGGTGTGTATGTCTGCAGATAGATATGTCACATGAGTGAAGGTAACCTAGGGGCCCAGAGTTGTCCCCTGAAACTGGAGATAGAGATGGTTTGATAGAGATGTGGGAATTGAAACTGGGTCCTATGAAAGAACAGCACATTCTTAACCACTGAGCCATCTCTCTAACCCTCATATACTTTTGATAAAACTTTTAAAGATGAATAACTAGAGATATTTATATGCAAATGAAAAATATGTTGAATAAGAGCAATTGCAAAAAAATGACATCATTTTTATAAAATTTACAACGTAGAAAATAGAGATCTTTTTTTTTTTTTTTTTTTGGTTTTTCAAGACGGGGTTTCTCTGTAGCTTTGGAGCCTGTCCTGGAACTAGCTCTTGTAGACCAGGCTGGTCTCGAACTCACAAAGATCCACCTGCCTCTGCCTCCCTAGTGCTGGGATTAAAGGCGTGTGCCACCACCACCTCGCTATCTCTAATCTTGATGCTAGGTTCATTCTTACCTTTTTCTACTGTTTTCTCTGTTTTTCTGGTTAAAAAGTTCATATTTCCAAATTAACAGCAAAATTTTAGAAAGAGAAAAAGGCGGAGACAGATCTTTACCTTCCAGCTCTCATGGGATAGTCAGTCTGCTGAAGAATAGCAGGCGTGTATGAAGTTGATAGCCCTGTACCTGTTCTGATTCTGGTGGTTTGGAAAGTTAGAATTTGTCTTTATACTATGTATCTTGTCTTATAGGTTATTACAGGCCGCCTCATCTGATAATGAAGAATCCTCCAAAGCTGAAAGTGAGCTAATTCACTGCCTCTCTGAACTCTACCAGAGAAAATCTCATGAAGAATCGACTGAAGTTAATCAAGACCGTGGCAGAAAGAAACGTATGCTTTTAGAAAGCCTGTTTCTTGAGGCAGTCTTTTTTCCTTTTTCCTTTTGAGACTATATTTAAAACTATTATACTTTCTAAAAAAGAAATAAAAAGTTAATTAAGATTGAAATGGTAACTAAAGGCAAATTTTTATATTTCAAATTTGAAAGTATTAATTCAGTTTAGATTAAATCACTAATGTTCTTGCTACTGAATTGAACATCCTCATTTTTATTATAATAGAAATATCAATACAGCTTTTTTACTCCCTATTTACAAGTATTTGCTCATGAGTTACTTTGCCTCTCCGAACCCCATGCTAGGGGCATGAACCTAGGGCATCAGGCATGCTAGGCAGTGCTTTCCCCTAGAGCTACATCCCCACATGACTTTGCCTTTTTGTATTTATTTACTATGTATACAATATTCTGTCTGTGTGTATGTCTGCAGGCCAGAAGAGGGCACCAGACCTCATTACAGATGGTTGTGAGCCACCATGTGGTTGTCGGGAATTGAACTCAGGACCTTTGGAAGAGTAGGCAATGCTCTTAACCACTGAGCCATCTCTCCAGCCTCCTGGCTTTGCCTTTTTAATCATTCTGCTTCGCTCATGTTGTTGACTATGTAGATTGTTTTCAATTTCTGTCATTACAAATAATACTCTAGTACATATACACACATATATATATCATGCATAAATTCTGAGTTTTCAGGAGTGAGTTGTCATTGTTAAAGAATAAGAAAATTGGCTTTTGATGCAGATTGCTAAATTGTGCTTGAGAAAAGGCATTTACTTGCCTAGCATGCCTGAGCTATAGGCTCCATCCTTAGCACTACCAGGAAGAAAAGTCTCACCACCACTGTCTCTTGAGCAACATCAAACTGAAGCATGCTTGGTATTTGCTTTGGGTAAAATCATTGAGATGGTTCAAGAGAGATGGCTGAGTAGTTAAGAGCACTTTTTTCTTTTGTAGAGGACCCAGGATTAGTTTCCAGTACCCCATGGCAGCTCACAACCATCTGTGATTCCAGTTCCAAGGAATCCAGTGGTCTCTTCTGATCTCCCTGGGTACTAGAAACGCACACATACACAGGCAAAAGCATTATATACACAGATGTAGGCAAATGCTTATGCATGAAAATAAAATAATCTTAAAAAAAATGACTGAGTTATTTAGTCCCTAAACTTCAGTAAAAAGGACCTGTTTATATTACAGGAAGAAGCAGATAAAAGAACTACCTAGTTCAGATAATTTCTGAGGGGAGCTATTTCTTTCATATATGTATGTATACATACATTCATGTATACACACACACACACAGCATAATATAGTTCTTGATTCCATAGAGGTAAAAGTTGACTTTCCACGCTGATGTTTTGGCAGGCGGTATCCCTCGAACTCCAGTGAGACAGAAGATGAATACCATGTCCCGCTCCTTGAAGATGCTGAATGTGGCGAGGCTAAATGTGAAGGCTCAGAAGTTACACCCAGACGGTAGTCCAGACATTGCTGTGGAGAAAGGCCTCCAAAAGACAGCTGTCGGGAAAACAGGAGAGAAATCGGAAGATAGAGGAAGAACATTAAGAAGTTCTAAACTTAAGGGTATTCATTCATTTATTCATTCTAGAGCGTTCGGTGTCTGTGTTGTTATATAAGAGAGCTGGAAGCTGGGGAGTCCAGCCCAGTTGATAGAGTGCTTGCCTAGCATTCATGGAATCCTTTGGTTTGATTCCCCACATAACACAGAGCGTGATGGTGCACACATACAATCTCAGCACTGGGAGGTAGAGGCAGGAGGATCAAAAGTTCGGTGTCATCTGTGTAATGAGTTTGAGGGCAGCTGAGCTATATGAAACCTCTTGTAAATAAATATACAAATAAATAAAATGAAATGGGTGAGGGGGTGGGACATTGAGATAATCTGGAGAAATGAAAACCAGACTAGGACAGCCTTGGTTGTCCTTCAGGAGCCATCCACCCTTTTAAAATTTGTATTTAATTAATTTATTTTATTGACTTAGGGTCTCATAGCTGAAGCTATCTTCAAGCTCTCTATGTAGTTGAACCTGGCCTTAAACTCCTGATCCTCCTGCATCCACCTCCACAGTGCTAGAACCACAGGCATTTGCCACTATACCCAGCAATCTTTTTTTTTTTTTTGAGATAGGTAGGGTCTTTCATTGACCTGAAGCTTGCTGAGAGGCTGGGCTAGCCTGGCTAGTAAGCTATAAGGATTTATCTGTCTCCATCCCCCCAGCACTGGGATTATAAGCGTGGTCCACCACATTTGTCTTTTAAAACAATGATGCTGGGAGATCAGGTTCTCATTCTTACAACTGAGCTGTGGCCCTCAGGTGGCCATATTGTTTAATTTTAAATAATTTTTGTAACATTTTCATTTATATTGTATGTTATGGTGTATATACATGGTGTGTGCATGTTGCAGTGTACATGGAAGTTAGTGGGAGCTTGTCCTTTCCATCCACAATGTGAGTTTGATCCTAGAGGTCAAACTCAGGCCATCGGTCTTGGCAGCAAGACTATTTAACTTTTGATCCCTCTTACTAGCCTTTATTATTTTTTTAAGAAGTCTTTGCATATTTTGAATAATGAACCTTTATCAGATGTCCTTTGCAGATATTTTCTTCAAATCTATGACTTACCTTTTACACTCTCATCAGTATGTTGGTAGAACATTCCATTTATTTAGCTTTTCTTCTCATGTAGCCTACGCTAACCTCAAGCCACTATGTGTCTGAGTCTTGCCTTGATTTTCTGTTTTTCCTTCCTTCTAGATATTCCATTTTTTTGCAGGTTAAAAATGATTAATGATTTGTGTGTGAGTTTATAAAGATTTATTTGTATTTATGAGTTAACCTGCATTTATGTATTTGTACCACATGTGTGACTGATATCTGCAGAGGTCAAAGGAGGGCTTCACATCACCTAGAAATGGAGTTACAGGGAGTTGTGAGCCACCAGATGGGTGCTAGGCTCCTAACCCAGGTTCTCTGCAAGAGCATCAAGTGCTTTTAACACTGAGCCTTATCTACTAATCCCTGCTAATGTGGTTTTAGTTTCAAATTCCGCTCATAAATTGCTAATATTTAGGGAAGTGGCAGGCTTTTGTAGGTTAGCTTTTGTTTAAAATACAACTTTTTTATAATCCCCCATTAATTCCAGGAGCTGTCTTATTAGTTTTTTCAGATTTCCTGTGTAGAAAATCTTGTCGTCAATGAACAAAGACATTTTTAAAATTTTTTTCTTGATCTTAATTTTTATTCTATACATTTACAAAGCCTTAGACATAGTCACTAATCTCTCTTCTTCCTCAGCCTTGGCACTAGTGATGTTTTGAATGAGATATCCTTTCTAGTTGGCCTGTGCTAGGCGCTGTGGGGTGTTTAACATTATTACTAGCATCTATACACTTTATGCTAATAATCCCTAGTGTCTGCCATGGCAATCCAGACCAGACATAGTTAGATTTTTCCTGGGAGACAAAAGTCTGTCTTCCCAATTGATAAACCCTTTAAATGATACAGAGTTGATCAGAGTATGATAACCAAATTTTGTTTTTTGTTTTTTCACAGACTTTAAAACTGAAGAGGAGCTGATGTCTTACATACATGAAAAATACCACAAGACTGTGGCTACAGGAGAAACCACATTGTATTCATGTGCTCAAAATATGGTCTCAACCATTAAAGTGTTCCTAAAGTCGAAGGACGTCAAGGAAGTAGAAGTAAGGACGTATGGATGATGCTGTCATCAACGTAGTTGATAGTTGGTGCATGTACCTTGAAGAATTTCCATTATGCTTACATGACTGGAAAATTATTAGTAGGCTGGAAAGCTGGCTCTGTGATTAAAAGCACTGACTGATCTTCCAGAGGAACAAGTTCAATTCCGAGCTGCATGGTGGCTTCCATTTGTAACTCTGATCTGATTCCCTCTTCTGGCCTCTTTGGGTACTGCATGCATATGGTGCACAGATGTATAGTCAGCCCAAACACCCAGACTTGTAAAATAAAATAAAGATAATTTTTTTAAATGATGAGTAAAGGGTTGTATATAATTCCAGATTTTGAAATGTGAGCCTGATAAAATGGAAAGTGGACTTTTGTCCTAATGAAAGTGCTATAATTTGTGTGTGTGTGTTTGCTACATGAATTAAACTAATGGGTTTAACCCTAGCTGCTCTTCAGAATCAATTGTTGTTGTTTCGGTTTATTATTGTTGATTATTGTTTATATTTGATGTATATGGGTGTTTTGTCTGCACATATGTCTGTACACATGTGCATTAGGGCCCCTGGAACTGAAGCTACAGACATTTGTGAGCTGCTGTGTGGGCACTGGGAATCAGACCTGCATTTTCTAGAAGAACAGTCACTGCTCTTAATCAATGTGCTATCTTTTCAGGCCTGCTGTTTTGTTTTCAGTGCTGGTGTCTGGTCCTTTCAGACTGACAGACTAACTCCAGGTCTCTTTGTATTAGGACTTGGGCATCTATTTGTTTTTTTTAAAAAAACTCTGTACGTAACTTTAGCAGTGCTGTAAACCACTGTTTTAGAATACCTTATTCTTTTTTAATTAAGTGTTTATCGCTGGGTGCGATGATCCACTCCTTTAATTTCTGCACTTTGGAGGTAGAAGGATCCAGTGAGTTCCAGGCCAGCCTGGTCTACATGATAAGTTCTAGGATAACCAGGGCTACATAGAGAAACCCTCTCAAAGAAAAAAGTGTGTGTGTGTGTGTGTGTGTGTGTGTGTGTGTGTGTGTGTGTATGTGTGTGTGTGTGTAGTATAAACATGTGAGTGCTATGTGTTCAGAGTCCAGAAGAGAATATCAGATCCTCTAGAGCTAAAGGTACAGATGGTTGTGAGCAGTCCAGCATAGGTACTAGGAATCCTCTGTACCAGCAGTTTGTGCTCTTAACCTTAGCTGTTGAATGTCTGTAGCTCAGGGAACCTTCCTTTAATAGTTGACATCTAAAGGCTTGCTATGTCTACTTGGGTACACATAGATTTTTTTGTTTGGTTGGTTTTTTGTTTTGTTTTGTTTTGTTTTTTTAAACCTGCATTCTCTTGACATCAAAGGAAAACATTCATTCCAGTGGTTTTCATTCAGATGAAAAAACAGTCAACTGTGCAGCAAACTAGAAATGAGTAACATTTAATATGAAAAAATTGTGTATTTGCAGGTGGTTTGCCTGAATCATATGAACAACAGCCTCTTAAAAACCAGCAAAACTCTCCGACAGAATCATGGGGGGAAACTGGATAAAGAAGACAAAGTCAGAGAGTAAGCAACCATTTTGTTCAATTTTACTACTACTCCAAAACAGAGTTCTCAGGTTAGCTTGGGACAGTTTAATGTTGTCAGCTACTCAAGCATGCTTTTGTTGGTGATCTTTTTGATGTTCTGAGGGGCAGTTTGGGTCACCTGTTACCTAACAGGTATACCAGTGTTTAGAGAAAGCACTAGATTTCTTATTGGACTTAGTCTTCCTTTCCTTTTTTTTTTTCTTTCTTTTCTTTACTTTAAAAAAAAAAAAAAAGACTCCATCATGGAGCGTGGCCTGGCCTCAAACTGCTGTGTAGCTGAGGCCAGCCTTGAACTCCTCATTCTCCTTACAAGTATTGAGGTTGCAGGTGTACATCACCATGCCCAGTTTATATAGTGTTGGAAATCAGATACAAGGCCTCAGGCATGCTAGGCAAGCACTTCACCAACTGGGCTACACTCCAGGTTTTTCCACCCACTTACTGCTCCCCCCCTCTTTTTTTTTAGTACCGGAGATTGAGTCCATGGCTCGGTGGTATATGCTAGGCTTCTGCTTTGACACTGAGCTGCCTTCCCTGTTCTTGGTCATTGCTTCTTATGTAAATACATCTTTGCTTAGAGAAAGAGTTTCCAGTAAGCGACAGTCAAGGAGATGTGACAAAATATTTTGTTTCTTCCAGGTGCCAGCTTCAGGTGTTTCTTCGTCTGGAGCTGTGTCAGCAGTGCCCCTCAATACTGGAAAGTACAGATGAGGTGGAACAAGTAGTGGAGGAGGTGAGTCCATGGCTGCTGCCCTGAGAGCATGTGCCCGCGCTTTCTGCTTCCCAGCAGAGGCTATGGTAATTTTCTGCAACCTCTTCCAGGTGACAGATTTGCTGCGCATGGTATGTCTCACTAAGGACTCAGCATACCTGTCAGAGTTCCTGGAGGAGATTTTGAGACTGTAAGTTTGATTACTGGCTTAGTTTAAAATTGTTACTGAGGACTCCTCATGGTGCTGTCTTAGAATTACAAGATTACAAAGGCATTTTTTTTTTTTCAGATTGGGTGGAGGGATAGGGAGGATAAGATGGGAATCTGTTCTGTATCTAACCAGTATACTTCACAGGTATATTGACTCCATCCCGGGGACAATTGGACAACTTTACCACAGCCTGGGGTTAAAGATTCCTCAGAAGCTGGCTGGAGTCCTTCCTACAGAATTTTTTAGTGATGATTCTATGACTCTAGAGAGTAAGTCACCACCTCCTTCATCAAGTGCTCACAGATCGGTGTCAGGCGTCACTGAGTCTGAGCAGCTGGAGGAGCTGCGGACCAGATCAGCCAAGAAGAGAAGGTATTGTTCATTTAATGTGCTGAGTTGGTAGTTGCCCCTGTATCAGAACCACAGACATAATTTTCAGGAGTTCCTCCAAGTAGCATCTGACACTTTATGTTTTTTACTCAGGCGATGGGTGGTACTTATTTATTTATTTATTTATTTATTTTATGCAAAGCCCTTTACTGTCTACAGGGGTGTGTAAGAGCTAGGAACCTCTTCTGAAATAAGATTAAGGTTTAGCTTATTTATAACACTTCCCTTGCTGCCTGTCATTGTTATTAGCTAGCTGAATCTGTAGTAGTTATTTCTCTTAATTCTGGATTTGTTATAAATACAAGATAACTAACTAGAACTCACTTAAACAATGTATTTTAGATGCTGGGTTCATGCAAGCCTCACTACATCTTTCTTTTATTTGGTGTGTTTTCTATTTTTAAAAGGAAAAATGCACTAATAAGACATAAAAGCATTGCAGAGATTTCACAGACTCTTCGACAAATTGAAGTTCCCAAAGTGTCCAAGAGAGCTACGCGAAATGTAAGTGATGGCATTGATTAAGAGCTAGCGGCTTCTCTGCGGCTAGGGTTGACGCTGAAGAGGAAGGCGGTGTTTCTCCGGGTGGGAAGACAGCTTTGGTACCTTATCTGAAATGACACTTCAGGGTTTGGATTATGGAATATTTACAATCAAAAAAAAATTTTTTTCTTAAATCTTTGGGAGTTAGAGAGATGGCTTAATGATTAAGAGCAGTTGTTGCTCTTCCTGAGGTCCTAAATTAATTTCCAATACCCTCATTGTGACTCAGAGCCTATTGTGACTGTGCTACTATGGCATCTGCTGTCCTCCTCTGGTGTGCAGACAAAACACCCATATACATAAACAAATCTTTTGGAAAGAAAAACCTTTGGATTTTAGTGCCATTTTGATTTTGGACTTTTGGATTTAGGTATATTAAACTGATGTTGAATATATTTCTGTGAACATGTATGAAACTATAACCAAAGGAATAAAGAAATATAAATTTAAAAACCAACAACAAAAGCAACAAAATAAGGGCTAGGGTGATAGTTGAGTTAGTACTTGCAGCCTGAATTCAGTCTTCAGAACTGCTGCGTGGACGTACACAAACACGGAAACACACGTGCGTGCGCGCGCACACACACACACACACACGGACGGACGGGGGTAGAGGGAGATAGAAGCTCAGTCAATAAACTTCTTGCTTTAACATGAGAACCTGAATTTGATCTGTAGAACCCATGTTGAAAAAATACATCCAGGGCTGGAGATACGGCTCGGTGGTTAAGAGCACTGGCTGCTCTTCCAGAGGTCCTGAGTTCAATTCCAAGTAACTACATGGTGTCTCACAACCATCTGTAATGATATCTGGCACCCTCTTCTGGCATGCAGGCATACATGGAGGCAGAATGTTGTATACATAATAAATAAATAAATCTTAAAAAAAAAAAAAAGGGGGCTGGAGAGATGGCTCAGCGGTTAAGAGCATTGCCTCCTCTTCCAAAGGTCCTGAGTTCAATTCCCAGCAACCACATGGTGGCTCACAGCCATCTGTAATGAGGTCTGGTGCCCTCTTCTGGCCTTCAGACATACATGCAGACAGAATATTGCATACATAATAAATAAATAAATATTTAAAAAAAAAAAAAAAGAAAGAGCCGGGCAGTGGTGGCGCACGCCTTTAATCCCAGCACTGGGGAGGCAGAGGCAGGCGGATCTCTGTGAGTTCGAGACCAGCCTGGTCTATAAGAGCTAGTTCCAGGACAGGCTCCAAAACCACAGAGAAACCCTGTCTCGAAAAACCACAAAAAAAAAAGAAACCATGTCTTGAAAAAACAAAAAAGAAAAAAATAATAGGACTAGAGAGATGGCTCAGTGGTTAAGCAAACATGAAGACCTGAGTTAGTTCACAAATCCCTGGGTCTGCTAGACAGCTAGCCTAGGCTACTTAAGTTTCAGGCCAGTACAAGACCCTATTTCAACAAAATTGTGGATAGTACCTAAGAAAGGAACCCCTAAGTTGGTCTTTGGCTTCCACGTGCACACATGTGGACCTGTCACTACAGAAATACACACATCTGTGAACAAACAAAGACAATGATAGTGATAGTAAAACGAAGAAAGCAAGGAAAAGCTAGGAATTGGGGCTGGAAAGATGGCTCAGTTAAGAGTCCTTGCTTCTCTTCCAGAGGACTCCTTTGGTTTTCACAACCCACACTGGGAAGACTCACAGCCACCTGTAACTTCAGTGTTAGGGGATCCTGTGCCTTTTACCTCCAAGGACACCTGCACAGACACACATGCACATAACTGAAAATAATAAAAATAGGTCTTGGCCAGGCATGTGACTCACGCTTTTAATCCCAGCACACGGGAGATAGAAGTAGGTGGATCTCTGTGAGTTCGAGGACAGCCAGGGCTGTTATACAGAGAAACCCTGTCTCAAAAAGCCTAAGACTAAATGAATGAACGAACGAATGGATAAATAAATAAGTCTTTTTAAAAAGTTAAGCAAGGGGCTGGAGAGATGGCTCAGTGGTTAAGAGCACTGCCTGCTCTTCCAAAGGTCCTGAGTTCAGTTCCCAGCAACCACATGGTGGCTCACAACCATCTGTAATGAGGTCTGGTATCTTCTTCTGGCCTGCAGACATACACACAGACAGAATATTGTATACATAATAAATAAATAAATATTTAAAAAAAAATAAAAAGTTAAGCAAGAATAAATTCAAAGTTTTTAATGTACATAACAAAACTTATAAAACAACACTGAAAATGTTATTGAAAAATAATATGATTGTAATAGGTGTTTGATTATCTCCCAGAATCAATGTGTTACATTTCATTTCAGTAGTAGTTTGGGGGTGGGGGAGTAGATAAAGATGACCACTGTCATGAAGCCTGGTGGTAATTGGTTTTCCTGTGGCAGCATAATAAGGGCTTGCAGGGAAACAAAACAGTATACCTAGAATCTGCTTACTAGCTGGGATTAACGTCACGCTGAGGAAAGACGGGAGAATAAAGATGCAGTGAAGCTTAGGAATACGAACTGTTTGAGAAGAGGGCAGGTCTGAGAACTTGCTTCTGAAGCATCTGCTACAGCAGTGGTTGTTCATTTCTAAACTGCCCTTAGCGTGATTTACTCTTTCTAGCATTTTTTGAAATTTTTATTTTATATTGTCCAAGATAGCCATGACTGGACCCAGTGCTCAGGAGGCAGAGGCAGATGGATCACTGAGTTCGAGGCTGGTCTGGCCCACCTAATGAGTCTCAGGCCAGCCAAGGCTACATAGTGTGACCCTGCTTCTAAAAATAAACAATAAAAAATATCAGAGCAGAGTTATGGAGATCAGAATTTGATATTGATTATAGAATTATTTCATGCCGGTTGGTACCATAGATAATGATAGCTGTTGAGCAGGCTCAGATATTCGTTTCTATTAGAATGATTGGGAAAAGTACCTCCTTGATACACTCTCCTAGTTTTTCTTTCTTTTCTCATTTCTCTTTTTAAAAGATTTTTTTTCACTTTGTGTGTATTTTATTTATGTTCATGATTTAACTGTGTGTGTGTGTGTTTAAATGTACCATGTGAATACCTAGTATCCATAGAGGCCAGGAAAGGTCATCAGATACCCTGAACTAGAGTGGCACTATGGGTAATGAGAACCAAACCTGAGTCCTCTGCAAGAGCAGCTATTGCTCTTAACCACCGAGCCAAAATTCCAGCCTCAGTTTTCCTTTGTAAATGGAAGAATGAGGTTAATAAACAAGGTTAATTACAAAGGGCTGATTAAAATGTTAATAATGTGTCAATACAGAAGAGTCCTTGCTTGTTTCAGGGCTCTGGGTTCAATCCCCAGTGCAATCAAGAAAAAAAAAGTTACATGTCATATGTGGTATTCCATTCTTCAACTATTATGAGAAATGGCACAGTTGAAACAGCAAGTAGATGGGGCTGGAGAGATGGCTTCATGGTGAAGAGCACTGGCTGCCTTGTGCAGGACCCAGGTTCAATTCCCAGCACCCACATGGTGGCTCAGAGCCATGCATAGATCAGTGCCAGAGGATTCAGTGCCCTCTTCTGACCTCCCGTGGGCACATTAATGGTCCACATACAGACAATGCAGACAAAACACTCATACACACAAAGTAATAAATAAATCTTTAAAAAGAAAAAATAACAAATAGGAAAATTTTGAGAAAGGATTCCCTTATTAGATGCACCTGGAATTTGGAGTTTTGACTTCTTTACTAGAATACCAAGCCAATAGAGGTTTGATAGAGAAAAGTTAAGAGTCCCATGTCCTAATCAATCTGTATGGCTTTCACCTTTTTAGGTCATCATTAAAAAGTTGAACAGTATCTCTTCTCTATCCAGTCTTCAAAAGTTGTAACAGCAGTTACAGTCTGTATAATCCTAGACCCTTTTCTGTGTATACCTAAAACAGACATCCCCAGTTTATGTTTGTTCATAACGGACCCACATCTACATGGACCTTAAAAATAATTTCATCCGAGCTGGGCATGTGCACATCCCTTACACATTCCTGGTATAAGGAGCTGAAGCGTGAGGATTGTTACATGGCCAACCCCAACTACATAGAAACTCTTGTTTACAAAGAAGCAATAGACTTAAGCTGCCATACTTACTATTCTGAATTTCAGAACCCTCCCCATCACCATCTCTAAGGTGGTATACACAAGTCTCCCGTGTGTGGTTTCAAACCCTCATTGGTTGGGTGTGTGATTTCACTGTTGCTCTTTTTGTTTTGTGTGGTCACAGTGCTTCTCATTTTGGATCACTGCTCTGTTGCAGAGGTGTCTCTGGAGCGTGTACTTTAGTGCATATTTCCTTTGGATCTCTCTGAATTGCAAAGGTCAGAGAGTTTCAGGTTGAGCTTTTATCTTGAACGAATGCCTGTGTTGATCGTCCTCATTTCTCATTTCCAGGAGAATTCTCACCTTGCTTCTGCACAGCCATCACTCCCAAGGAAAGACACGGGTCAAGGTGTGTTTTGTGTTTTCAACACCTATTCACTGGATTGGCAAATTTATTTTGATTGGATGTATTTAATGTAAGTTACAGCTCTATATCAACACTGGTTTAAAAAATACATCCAAATCCTTGTTTGGGGGGAATAAGATAGTTCATATAGCCTAAATTAAAATACTACATCATGTAAATCACTGACTTAAAATATTTTAAAATGTCATTATCGTGGAATCCAAAATTAG
The DNA here is from genome assembly GCF_037038515.1 of Microtus pennsylvanicus. Lineage (NCBI taxonomy): Eukaryota > Metazoa > Chordata > Mammalia > Rodentia > Cricetidae > Microtus > Microtus pennsylvanicus. The sequence continues at coordinate 27,907,266 of NC_134596.1, forward strand.
GAAAAAGAAAAGAAAGAAAAAAAGTGAGGGAGGCAATGACACTGTTTTAGACAAAAGGAGTTTAACATGTTGGTCAAAGTGCACTCCGTGGTCCTGCTTGGATCTTAAGTTAATTTTATTTCTTTATTTTTTACAATTATAATATAATTATATCACTTTTATCCTTCCTTTTCCACTCTCTAGTCCTGCTCATGAGCCTTCCCTTCCCTTTGGAAATCATGGTCTCTTTTTCTTTGTTATTGTTATATGTATGTGGAGTACAAACCTAAACATATAAATATACAAACTTCTCAGTCTGTTCAGTGTTGCTTATATGTCTATGATTTCAGGACTGGCCATCTAATATTAGATAATCAATTAGGGGCTTATATCTGCTGAAGACTATTTCTCTGAAGTTAATATGTTTTTGTTTTGTTTTAAAATAGGTTCTTACTAGTTAGTTCTGGCTGCCTGGCACTTGATATTTGAACCAGCCTGGCCTCTGGAGCCAGAGAGCTGTCTTACCTTGACTCCCTAGTGCTAACAGATAGAAACATTTAATAAATCTATAAGTAAAGATACTAAATTCATTGTTTAAAAAACACTTCCCACGAAGAAAAGTTGAAGATTAGATTAGATGATGGCTTTGCTGCTAAACTGTACCCATCATTTAAAATAAACACACCAGCTTGTATTATTTCAGTTAATAATTCTAGGCAGTTCATTGAGGAATGAATTACATTGAATAAATGATGCTGAGATAACTGTATATCCATGAACAAAAAAATGGTACTGGCCCTCTACCTCATTGAAAATCCTGTGTAAAAAACTTTTGGAACCTGTAAGGTCAGTAGTTTTGAGATCCCCAGAAGAGTGCTATCCAGGGGAATCATTTTAATACTCAGCGTTACAGAGTGGCTTCCTTAAGCAGCTCTGTGTTTGGATCCCTTGTCAATTGACACCAACATAATGCTTTTTATCTCTTTGTCTCCCTCCCCTCAATGCTCTTAGAAGTGACTAAAGTCCGCAGAAATCTCTTCAATGAGGAAATGCTTTCTCCTTCAAAGCGGGGGCTGAAGCGGGGACTGCCTCGCAGCCATTCTGTATCAGCCCTGGAGAGTCTGCACCACAAACAGAACAGCTTCAAGAAGACCAAAAGTAGCACTTTTCAAGGTAACCACAAACACAGTTGGTAACAAATTTGCTGGTAACATTGTTTCTACTTTTATTCCCAAATTAGTAATCTGAGTCTTTTGCTCTTTCCTGGATTAGTTTAGCTAATGGTTTGCTAGTTTTATTATCTTTTGGAGAAACTTGAATTTTTCTTCATTGACTTTCTAGCCTTGCTTTCTCTGCTTACTTTGGCTTTAGTTTCTTGCTTTTTCTTTTTCTTTCTTAAAAATTTTTGTCATTGGTTTTGTTTTAAGACAGGGCCTCTATTTGTAGGGTGTGGGCAATAAGTTGTCTCTTTGGGCTCATCCTTCTTGGAGTACATTAAACTTGAGCAGTTAGGTTCGTGTCTTTCGTTTGATTGAGGATGTTTTTAACAATTTCTTCAGAAACGTTTTCTGCCACTTTTTTTCACCTAGAATTCTCAGGATACATGTGGTCACATACATGATGGTACAGTGTACACGGGTGCCTCAGTTCTTCATTTTTACTTTTATTTTTTCTGTTTAGGCTGTTTGGTCAGGCTGTTTAATTTTGGAAGCCTTATTTTTCTGATTCACTGATTATTTTGCCTGCTAACACATGTGGTTGAATCCCTTTACAGAGTTTCTTATTGCATCTGTATTTCTTTGTTGTTAATTTGAGTCAGTTTCATTTAACCTAGGCTGGCCTCAAGCTTGTTATATTACTAAGACCTTTGATTTCTTCCTTTCTCTTTTTTTTTTATCCAAATTATTTTTATCTTTTGGAAATGTTTAAATTAAATATAATTACATTATTTTTTCTCCCCTCCAACCCCTCACTCCATTTCAGATTCATAGTCTCTTTTTTTAAAAATTATTACTGTTAAACACACACACACACACACGTAAGTAAGTGTATGCATATGTATGCACATAAATATATAAATACAACTTGCGGAGTCCATTTAGTGTTGCTTATGTATATATGAGTTTAGTGCTGAACACTTGGTATTAGATAACCCCTCGATTTGTAGGGGTTATCCTCTTTGGGGGATATTCTCCCTCTCTCTCAGCCATTAGTTGCCCATAGTTCTTTGTCTAGGCCTAGACAAAGAATCTATGAGATTGTGTTAGCGTGTCTGTTGATGTCATTGTTCAGTTTTTATTCATCCAAATTGTTGAAGTACAATGTATGTAGCTTCTCTGTCATTTGCAGCAGGTTTTCTGTCTCCTGGCTCTTATTAATCTTTCTGCCCCCTCTTTGGTGATGTTCCCCAAGCCTCAGGTCTGTGGTTTGTATTGTGGATATACTAATTTGGGCAACGTACCCCACAGTCAGTTGCTCTCGGCATTTTGGCCAGCTGTGGCTTTTTGTATTGGTCTCCATTAGCTGCAAAGAGATGCCCCTTTGATAAGAGGTGAATGCTCTACTTACCTGTGGGTATAAGGATAGATATTTAGAAGGCCCATGATCTCACTAGCCGTAGACAGTTGGTAGGTTTCTCTACCAGGCCTGAGTTGACTGGGACTTAAGTCTAACTAGACAGCTGTTGGTTACTTACTACCAAGACAGGTGCCTATTACACCTTAGGGGTATTTTGCCAGGCTGCTCACTGTTACAGTTCATAGGCTTCACAGCTGATTAGGACCGTGGATTACCTTCTTCCCTTGGCAGCTTTCATGGCAACTTCCAGTGCAAGAAAAAGCTAGTTCTCAGAAAGGAGGTTTCTGGGTCAGATCCAGTTCAAATCCTTAAGTCCTGTGTCCAAAATATCTCTCTAAGTGGCACAGCTTCATATATATATATATATGTATACATATATACACATATTTTATATATAATTTTAAGTAAATATATAATATGATTTCTATGGCTTTTCAATCATCCTTACTATTATTTATCCCTCTTTCTTCCCTCTCCTGTATTGACCGCTCCTCCCTCATTCTTAATTAAAGCCCTCCCTGTCTCTAGTTCCCCCCTTTGGATCAGTTTTGTTGCTCCTGCCTCTGCCTCCTGAGTGCTGGAATTTGCTGCCTGTGCCTCTTGGTTTTGTTCAGTGCTATTGGTTGAATTCAGGACTTCCAACTGAGCTGTGCCCCTACTTCTGGCTTGGTTTTTTGTTTGTTTGTTTGTTTTTGAGATAAGGTCCAGGCTGGCTTCAAACTCACAGAGATCCGCCTGCCTCTGCCTCCTGAGTGCTGGACCGGCTTGTATCATTTTTAATCAGAGCTGAAGATTACTCCATTCTCATGAGCCCTGAAGGTATAGACTCTAGCTCAGTTTAACATCTTCTATAGCCAGTAATAAGCCACACATAAGTTCAGACTGCTCCCTTTCCCTTGCTGCTGCCTGAGAGGGTTAAGTGAGATTTATAGTTTACACTGTTTTTGCATCTTAGGTTATCACAAACTGCTGACTAAGAGTGTGGCCGAGACCCCAGTCCATAAGCAGATCTCCAGGCGACTGCTCCACAGACAAATCAAGGGCAGGTGAGTGACAGCCCAATCCAGACCCCGTCAGGCCACCTTCAGCACCATCCCACAGGCAGCTCTTTCTTGGATAATTCTTTACCTTGTTGCTTATATTTTACTGACAGTAGAGCTATATGCACTGTTGCGCTCTGACCTCTCTCACTGGCTGTAAGTAATTCTGAGATTTACGCACACTGCTTGTATCAGTTTGTCCCTTTTGTGTTAAGTAGTATTCTATTAAATGGATCTTCAGCAGTCACCTGCTGACATGGGGAAAGGTGGGTCCTTTTTCCTGCCAGGCAAGGCTGGAGAGCCAAGTTAGCCTTTGCTGAGAGAGGTACATCCCAGGCTTGTGTTTTCTGTAGTCACTGTTGGACTAGGATAATTACTGCCCCTTTCCAAAAGAGAGCCATCTCACTTGGCAGTAAATTTTGTATCGACCTTTTAGTATCTATTGTCAGCTTCTACAACACCCAGTCTGAGATACGAGCAGCACAAATAAGGCCGAGGGAGCTCACTGCCCCTCCCACAGCTCATTAATAACAGGGAAAAAATATATCTACTACATATTATCACAACTCCGCCTGGACATTGTATACAGATTTTACATCCTTGTGAAAGTTACAGGGGAATTTGTGAGAATGAAAGTTGGAAGTCCTTGATGAGCTGATGGCTATTAAAACTCCATAAACATGCCTACTCTCCATTGTGTCTGTACAATGTTTAGCTGTACTTTCTTTAAAATACATTAATGGAATTAAAAAAAACTCTTCTATTTTAAAACTAATTTTGACATTGTCAAAATACATTTCACACCCGAGTAGTGGTGGTGCATGCCTTTAATCCCAGCACTGGGGGCACAAAGCAAGTTCCAGGACAGCCATATAACTGTTAAACAGAGGAAACCCTGTCTCAAAAAAACAAAAAAAAAAAGAAAAAAAAAAGAGTACATGGTCTCTTACAGAGGACCTGAGTTCAATTCCCAGCCCCCAGCACCAACACCCACGTAGTGTAATTTGTAGCAATCTGTAACTCCAGCACACATTTTTTTATCTTAAAAAATTCTAACCATTTCCATACACACACACACACATATATATATAGAGAGAGAGAGAGCATAACTTGATGGTGTATATTAGCTTATGCAAGATTCACAGTTCAGTCCTCAGTTCTCACAGGGATAATGATTATGAATGAGAGTTCTCACCAGTGCTAATATTGTCGAACCCCAAGACTTTTGTGGCTTTGCTGAGATATATTCTGTCTTTACTGTGTTTTTGTTGTGTTCTACTTTAATTGTGTATTTGTGGTGTGTGTGTGTGTGTGTGTGTGTGTGTGTGTGTGTGTGTACTTGCATGACAGAGAGCATGTGAAGGTTGAAGACAGTTTTTTTAGAATTGGTTCTATCCTTCCATCTTGTGGCTCCTGGGGATAGAAACACAAGTTGGGCTTGGTGCAAGCACCTTACTTGATGAGCCTGAGTAAATCCTGAGTGCTATTGACCTTCATGCTGTTGCTCTTCAAGGTCTTCTGATCCTGGTCCTGATATTCACGTAGTTGAAGAATCTCCTGAGAAAGAGGATGGTGAGCGTGCTATCTACTCTTTTTGCATTCTACCTACTTCCACAAAAGCTGTTCTGTGTTTTTCACTCAGCATATCCTCAAATAGTTACAGAAACAGGGTTGGCTTTGGATCTAGCATATGTGAATGTTGCTTTACTGCAAATGTATTAAATTTTTTGGGAAGAAATATAAATACTTTTACGTACTAGAAATAGGGCTTGGTGTGAGGATACAACTTCCATGTTATATAGAGCGCTGTGACTTAAAGTGTATCTTAATAAGAGCAGGTGTTCAAAACCACTTTTTAAAAAAATTTTATTTCCTTCCTTCTTTTCAACAGGGTTTCTCTGGGTAGCAGCCCTGGCTGTCCTGGAACTAACTCTGTAGACCAAGCTGGCCTCGAACTCACAGGCCTGCCTCTGCCTCCCGTGAGCCACCACCGCCCAGCTCAAAGACTACTTCCTTAAATTGTTTAAGTATTTGTGGCAGAAAAATGGCTTGATAATTCCAGCACTCAAAAATACTTTAAATACATTTTAGTGTGTATTCTTCCTAGACAAAAATATTATGTAATGTGTATATAGAAAACCTAAGTAAGCTGGGCGTGGTGGTGCATGCCTTTAATTGCAGCTCCACCACTCTTGAGCGCAGAGGCAGGTGGATCTTTGTGAGTTCAAGCCCAGCCTGGTCTACTTAGAGAGTTCCAAGGCAAGCAGAGGTACTTAACAGATAAATTATGTCTTAGAAAACAAACAAACTTTGGTTTTATACAAAAGTCACACTATTTATACTTTTCGTTCTTTCTGTCACACTTAGAGGTGGCAATTGATGAGACTTGTAAAGGAGGAAGCTCACAGGTCAGTGTGTTCTACCCCCTTGGTGGGACTGTGTATCAGTCTCTTGTGCATTTTTCAGACATTTCAGATGCCTCTAAAAGCCATTGTTGAATCTGGTATCACAGATTGATGCTTGCGACACAGACACTGGGGAGGGAGGTGCTGAGTCTGAAATCGCTCCTGTTTACCAGTTCTGCTTCTGATTTTGCAGAAACAAGTTTGAGACGAAGTCCTCGAATCAAACAGTTGTCGTTTAGCAGAACAAATTCTGGTTCCTTCTATTCTGTGTCTCAACCAAAGTCTCGAAGTGTGCAAAGACTCCACTCATTCCAGCAGAAGTCAGGTAATGTGAGCCCGTCTGTCAAGTGAATGCTTCTGGGAAAGGGAATATGCAATTTGATATTTTCTCAATGTTTGAGAAGGTTAAGATTAGAAGTCAGTAATCAAGGTGATGGCAAGATAGCAATCCTTGGTCTGTAGCCATTCCTCCTTGGATTCCTACAGCTGGTCACCCACGCTGCTGCTGTAGGTAACAGCTGCTGTAGGTAACAGTTGCCCAGGTAGAGGGTGGGTACTATCAGTTTGTCTATTCTTCATTCTGTTTTCCATTTTTAGCTTGACTATAATGTTTTTACATTTATACTAAAATATATTTATACTAAAAATAAGTTATTTCAGTTGCTTACATTTTCTAAAATAAGGTTAAAATCCAGGTATACAGGGCTACAGAGATGACTTAGTAGTTAGGAACACTGGTTGCTCTTACCGAGGACTGGAGTTCCCAGTACTCACTATTACTAACACCTGCAACTCTAGTTCCAAAGGATCCAGTACTCTGTTGGGCTGCCTCAGGCACTGCATGCACGTGGTGCACAGGCTTATATAGACAAAACACTTAAACATGTAATAAAATAAAAATAAATAAAATCTTTTTTTTTTTTTAATCCAGGAAGGTAGTGGTCATTGCAGTTATGTGCATCATCAGTGGGGATTCTCCACCCCAACTGCGCTAAACATTATTTTTCTTGTTTAATCATGTTGGGAGCACTGGACATGGTGGCGCACACTTTTAATCCCAGCACTGGGAAGGCAGAGGCAGGTGGATCTCTGCAAGGTTGAGGCCAGCCTGGTCTATGTAGTGAGTTCCAGCAAGTGCTACATAGAGAGACTCTGTCTTCACCCCACCCCCCAAAACATATTGCCAGGGCAAGTCTTGAGGAAGAATTAAATGTTGTTTTTTACTTGCAGACCAAAGAGAAAACTTTCCAATCCAAAATATTCAGTCTCCTAAAACACTTCTTTTTGGGGCACTATCTGAGATAACTGGCTCCTCCAAGAAGGGCTCAGCCCGAATTAGGAAGTCCTCAAGAAGCATGTTGGATTCTGAGATCTCTACAGCTTACCAGGTATAAAATTTCTTTAGTGTTTAAAATAGTACAGTCTTGGGGAACATAGAGACATGGCTGAAAGAAAACTGGGGATCTATAGAGAATAAAAGGTGTGGATGGGTGTGGTGGTGCATGTCTTTAATACCAGCACTTGGAAGGCAGAGGCAGTCAGATCTCTGGGTTTGAAGCCAGTCTGGTCTACTCAGTGAGTTCTAGGACAATCAAGACTGTGTAAAGAAATCCTGTCTTTAAAAAAAAAAAAAGGTTTGGGTGGCTGGCTTAAACCTCATGAATGGTTGCTGGGAATTGGGGGTTTAAAGCAGCAGGTCTGGCTGAGTCACGGCAGTGAGGGCAGTGAGGAGGAGATAGAAGCTACTGACTGCTCTGCTCCTTTGCCTGTGTCCACCACATGTATGATTACTGCTTCTTCCATCCAGTCCCACTTCACTGGCAGCTGCTCTTCATGTCTCTCTCAGGACGAAGCCACTGAATCAAGTCCTGCATGTCTTAGTACAGACATTTATGCTTGCCTCCGTCCCCCAGCCCTGCCCTCTTCAGTTCACCTAGAGCATTTTATTAGCCATCCTCCATTTGGATCAAGCTGGTCTCTGCCATCTGGCCTTGCTAAAAGCAAAGTTCCCTGAGTTTTCCTAGAGCAGAACCCTTGCATTCAGAAATCATCATTTTCTTTGAAAATCATTGAAACCACTTCACTGTTAGAGGATGCCACAGGGCTACGTGACCATGCCCACTCTCCCCAGGGCCGTCCCTATGTCCATATGCGGGCCTGAGCCCTCCCCACTTGATGCTGTTGCTACTCAGACTGGACCTAGAAAGCTACCCAATTTCATATTTCCGCTTTTGTTTGTATTGTTTTCTGGAAATCAAGTCCGTGTCCCTCCCCACTCCCCCACCGCCGCTGCCCCACTTTTACAGTCTCTGCCTTCCCTCGCAGATGCTGATTCTTTTTTTAAATTAGTACTTATTTGTGTGTGTGTGGTATGTAAAGTGCTGTGCACATGTCATAGCATGTGTGTGAAGGCCAGAGGGTAGCTTTTTGGAACTGGTTCTTTGTTCCTACCTTTATCGAGGAATCCAGGGATCAAAGTTAGGCATCTATGAAAGTATCTTTACCTACTGGACCATCCTGTTGGCCCTCAGCTGAGCTACACAGCTCCCACTGTGCTTTCTTTATGTCCCTGCCAACTCCCTGAACATGAAAACCAGTTAGCCTGGGCTTCCCCTGAAACAGTCATGTTATAGAAAGATGGACATTGACTGCCTTACCTTGTAGAGTTTTTAGCTACACTGTTAACAAGAAAGAAGGAGATTTGGGGTTTGGGAGTAGCCTTTCTGAGACATCATTGTTGCTATGTATATTCTACTGCCCCCTCTCCCGCCTTGACTGGAGGAAAAGTGTTCCAGTAAAATCTGAGGAATGTTTGGGAACAGAAACAGGTCACTACTTCTAATTTCCAACTTAAGGCCATTCTTTCGGCTGACTTTAAATCTCCTGTTTGGTTTTCTAGAGGTCTAGAGATTATTAAGACTAATCTTTAGAGAATAGAGATTATAATATTCAAGCTCTGAAATAAACATTTTTATCTTTTCAGACTCCCAAAAAGAGTAACCAGAAATCTCCAAGCTTTCCTAAGACTACACCAAGAAAGTTCCCTCATACGGCACAGACTTCACTATGCACTCCAGAAAGATTACAAAACTCCCCTACAGAAATACCTCCGGCTGAGCGAGCCATTTCTGAGGCATCCTTAACAGACTCCCCACGTGGTTATAGCTCACCATTGGCATCAAAAGCCACTCCCCAAAAAAGAGCCTCCCCTGCAGCAGACAAAACCTCTCCTCTCTTCACAGAACTGCCCAGAACACCCAGTGGGGAAGATGAAGATGTCCAACCTCCTCGATGCTTGTCGGACTGTGCATGGCTGCACTCAGTGAATTCCAGTCCAAAGGGCCTTTATTGTGCAGCATCCCCACCTCCCTTGACTGTCCAGTCCCAGAGTCAGTGTCTAAGCCCTGTAAGATATTCTTTTAGAACACCTCCACGTATAGCCCTCGCTGGCACACCTGAGCATCAGAGGCACCAACAGCTCCCTCTCCCCAGGACCTCTCAGGTACAGGAACCTGCACAGAAAATAGAGGAGAAAGCCGTCAAAATCCCAAAGAAGCCAGCAGACTCCATTCCTTCTTCCCTACCTCTTTCTCCAGAGGAACACTTTACTTCTGGATGTGATGGCTCCCAGCGTCAGCTTAGGAAATCCTTGTCAGCCTCTCCTACATCACCCAGCACAGCTGCATCTGTCTCTTACTCTGTTCCCTCAACTCCACCCAGAACCCCACAGAGAATGACCTCCCACTCCATCCCCCCTTCTCCGCCATCAAAGCTTAGGAGACAATGGAGAAAGACCTCCCGTCCTGAAGACTTCCCAGAGTGCCAGCCCAGACCCTCTGCTGCTCCAGTGCTTGAGGCAGCTGCCAGCCTAGGGGCCATCGTAGGCTCCGGAGGACAGCAATCTCAATCTTCTGAAGGACAGAGCTGCCCGGGCACTGGTTTCAGGAATGCCTGGCAGGTATCCTCTCCTGTGCTCATTGCAGGTGACACAGAGCACCATCCTCTGATTGAAGCCCAACTCCATAGCCTTGAGAGCCATGAGGTAAAAGGTGGCATCTTACCAGGGGAAGAAGGTGAGGGGCGGAAAAGCACACGAGCTGATGAGCCTCCTTCTGTGTCTGGCCCTGGGATTCTTCCACCTGTCCCTTCCTCTGTGTCCAGCTCCCCCGAGCTGCTGGCCTACACCTGCTTGGCAGGCAGAAGGCAGAGCGAGACTGGTGCCCAACAGGGGAGCCCACACACTTTGGAGGCCACTGGCAGCCCTCAGACCTATGAGGTTGAGCTGGAGATGCAAACATCTGGCCTTCCCAAACTCCGAATTAAAAAAGTAGACCCTGGAGCTCTTCTGGAAGCTAAGGCTCCAGGAAAGGAAAGCCCTCTGGAAGAGGAGGGTTCCCTCCCTGCTCTTAGCATACCCAAGGCCAACAAGTCCTCCAGTACCTATTTGTCGCCCCCTTGCCTCCGCCCCTCACACAGCACGCCTGGAAAAACTGGGGGGCAAACCTTCATCTGCCAGTCTTGTACTCCCTCGCGCTGCCTGCCCAGCACCCCCTCTCCATTTCAAGCAGATGTCGGGGTTTCTTGGACACCATCCCCCAAGCAAAGTGGGAAGACCACTCCTGAAATTATCAAAGACTGGCCCCGAAGGAAGAGGGCGGTGGACTGCAGTGCTGGTCCCTGTGCTGGGAGAGGCGAGGCCAGTGCGGACTTCCCTGGGGTTTCATCACTGCTTGAGCCTGAGGCTGAGGGAAAGGAGCAAAGCCTTGAAGGTGACCTCCCTAAGGCTCTTGTCTTGGAGGATTTTGAACTAGAGGGGGTGTGTCAATTGCCAGACCAGACACCTCCCAAAGACAGTGTGTCTAAGGCTGAGGAAGCCTTCTCCTGGGGACAGTTTGGATTAGGCTCCAGAAAGAGACACCAGTCTGCCAAGGAAGAAGCCGAATACGATGTCAAAAGGGTCTGTGATTCCCAGAGTGAAGACCCCCAAGCTAGCAATCACAGAGAGTGGTCTCCACACTGGAGTGCACCGCCAGTCTGCTCTGTAGGGGAAGACGAGGTGTTTGTTTCTGGTGAGTGTAGTTTTCAAACCAACATGTGGTGTATTTTCTCTTGGGCAGGGTGGTGAGGAGGTGTTTGGAGCTGTGGGTCACCTGGAGTCTTGTGGGCCTACACTTACCTTGTGGCTTCTCCTTAGGCTCCACCCCACCCTCTGGCTGCATGGTACGGAGCAGCCTCTCTGCCAGTAGTCTGCAGGCCCTGACTCAGTCTCCGCTGCTGTTCCAGGGAAGAACACGGTCCTCTCACAGCAAGGATGGCAGAGGTAACCTGCTGTTAAAGGTCCCGGGTGCTTACCAGGGCAGGGATTTCCTGTGAGTGACATGCAAGATTCTTGAGAGTGCAGAGTGTGGGAAGGTGGTTTTGACCCTGCAGTGCCATGTGCCTTTCCCAGAGACTTCATGGTAGAACTTGGGGCGCCTGAAGAGAAACCTGCAAAATCCTCCCAAACTAATTCAGTTGCTGGGAGTGGTGCTGGTCTGTAGTCTTGGGCTTGGGCAGCACAAGTGACAGTGATGAGCCACTTTCTCACAGTCGGTTTATGTCCACATTTCCTTTACCTTCATCACTAGTAAGTTCTGTCGGCCTCTGCCATCAGACCCTAGGTTCCCCACCTTCTGGCCCTTACGTAAAAGCACAGGATCTAGCTACTCAAGACAACGGTTAGAAACATTTGTGGTGAGGGACTTGGGTGGCTCTCTTCTCACAAAACATTTCAGCCATGCAAAGTAACATAAACTCTAATCCGACCTAAAAGAAAGACTTAAGTGTGGACACACGTTGGGGCACTTGGCAATTCCAGCACCATCTGCACATATCCCTTAAAACTGTAGGCGACACTCCTGAGTCCCCTCCTGTAAGACCCTCTGTGGTTAGAGCTTGCTGTCTTTTTTTTTTTTACATAAATTTTTTTTATTGATAAAAGAAGAATAAAGAAAAAAAAACAAATTTCCACCTCCTCCCAGCCTCCCCTTTCCCTCCCCCTCCTCCCACTCTTCTCCCCCTCCTCCCACTCTTCTCCCCCTCCTCCCACCCCTCTCCCCTTCCCCCCACTCCTCTCCCCCTCTCTCTCCAGTCCAAAGAGCAGTCAGGGTTCCCTGCCCTGTGGTAAGTCCTAGGTCCTCCCCCCTCCGTCCATATCATAATGGCACGCAGTTTTGATCCTACGCAATCTGCTGGCTTGGTGGGAGCCTAGCCAGTTTGGATGTTCACCTTCCTAGATATGAGCTTGCTGTCTTTTATTCAGGCCTCACTGACCTCTGCTTTTCCCTAGATGAGGATGTGGATGTGTTCCCCTCCACTACCGAAGTGTCTCCTTTCAGCCAAGCCTTGTCCCGGAGACGGCCTTTCAGAACCTACACGAGGAAGAAGCTCATTAGCTAGTCCTGGTAGAACACAGCTGGAGGACTCAGAATGAGGAGCACAGAGCCTGGCCAGATCCCTTGCCTTCCTGGAGCGGTACTCCAGAGTGGCTTTCTCTGGGTGTGGAAACAATGCCAGGCTCATACCACCAATCCCAGCAATGTGCCCAGAACTTAATGGGACTGAGAAAGTTCACAAGCAGCTAGGTCTCCCGTGGAGTTAAAGAAATTGGGGGCTTTGCAGGGTGTGGTACTAGGCCTATAGTCCCAGCACCTGGGAGATGGGGCAGAAAGCTCAGAAGAGTCTGACCGCTCAGCAAGTACACCGACAGCCTGTGCTATATGAGACCCTGTACCAAAAACAACAAAAAGACATCAAGGACCTTGGCTTTTCCCCAGTCATTGTTGAGCTTACCACTGGAATGCCTCGTGGACTTCATCTGAGGCCAGGCACTGGCCTTTGTGGGGAAGGTTAGGAATCTGATGAGCAGCCTGGCAGTCTAGACACCAAGCAAGGTCCTACTCCAGTGCTTCCATGCCCTGACCTCGGTGAGTCAGAGGACCATTGCCGCACTGAAATGGAGAAAAGAACCCTTGATAGGGTCCCTTGAGGTACTTGCCGTAGGCTTGAGTTCCCTGACACACGCGGTACTTCATTAACTAAGACCTGTATGTAAAGACTAGAGCCAGAAGCTAGGTCACAGTAAAGTCCTCCTGGCTACTTAGCGTTCAGTGTTTTTGCCTGGGAGTAATTGCGACCATGGTCCAAAGTGATCATATTGTAGGTCTGCCTGGAGAGCCAGCCACATCATGGCAGGGGTCTTAGCTAGGTATGTGCTTGGCATCTGGGTTGACCTGTAATCAACTGAGCCACCTGCTGTGGAGTCTTGGCAGGAGCCTCATCTGTAGTGAGGGCTGCTTTGGTACCTTCTCAGTCTTTCCAGAAGGGTCAACCCTATTGTGGCTTCCTATTGTCAGATTCCAAGTGAAAACTCCCATTTCTTCTTTCAGAGATGTTCACTTTGTGTGGTTGAGATAAACAACTAAAAATGAAGAAAAGGCAGACCTGGAGTGTCTGCCTGGGTTCAGTTCCCAATACCGCTGATAAAGAAAAGGCTTCAAGTTGGCTCAAGCTTTCCGAGGCCAAAGTTCATGACTATTTGTCCACCTGTGCACTGGCAGGGAGGCAGCCAGGAAGTAGAGAAGAGGAGCAGGACTCCAGTACCCCCGTCAAGGATGCTCTCCAATAGCCTAACTTCACTAGACCCCAGCTCCGATAGGCTCCACTGCCTCGCTGAGGACCAGCCTTCAGGAGTCTTGTGGACACATTGAAGATGTAAACTATAATGAGATTATTTCTGTTTATTATTAAATGATATTTTTAAAAATTCTAAAAATGGTAATAACTTTCCTAGCTCCCCACCTACACAAGACCATCAAAGCTTTAACCCTGTTGTCATCAAGCCTTGGATGATCTCCAGCTGTGTCCCACAAATGGAAGGTAGCTGTCAGGTACTACAGGAGTTTGTATTTCAAAAAGAAAAAGACTTCCTAGATTTGATCCCCAGTACCACACTGGGGGAAAGTCCGGTTCTTTTGGGCTACAGCCCGAATTTGCTGACTCCAATTAGTGTAAAGATGAGACAGGGTTTACAGTGTGAGGCTGTCCTTCACAGAAGCCAACAGGCAGCCTCTCAGCAGGACTGCAGTCAGAGGCAGGGCCTGACCAAGGCCTACAGGGGGTTTTTCCTGACATCAATCATCCATGGGCTGGTTCTTCGGGGTTCCCACCGGGGCTTAGGCAAAGGTCCAAAGTTCCAGGAGAGGCCCGCTTCACCCACGGATAGCACCCGCCCTCCTGGGGGTTCAGTTGTTTCACGGGCCCTCAGCTCCTCAGAGGAGCCCTGCTCGCTGCACAAGCTTGAGCGTTTCCATGTCAGGGGTAGTGGGGCATGGACCAAGTCCCTGCTCTCATCCCAGGCACGGGGCGCCCCCTCCAGAAGGGAGGGCTGCCAGAGAGCTTCAGGAGCTGCTGGGTGGAGCCCATCTTCATTTCCAAGGCCTTGTCTGTTTTCCAGGCAGAGGCTTCTCCTCTCCCCACCTGTCAGAACAGCATCTTTGTCAGACATGGAAGAAGACATAGATGTCCCCAAACCCAGTGGGGCAGACTCACAGGGCAGCACCAGTGTTTACCTCGGCTCTGGCCTGCCGTGTTTCCTGCCCCGAGCTTCTGTTTCAGCTCCTGGTTTATCCACATGTGTCGGCCCAGTTCCTTCTCCAGAGCTTGAATCCGGGCCTCATAGTGCCTCTTGCTGTCTGCTAAGCCCTCGCCGAGGTGCTCTGGTGTGGAGAGACAGGATTAAGGAGTGAGGGCTGTGGGCAGGGCATCTTGGCCTAGAGGCAGTCAGAGCGCCAGCACTCCCCTGCCCTCACCTCGGCCCTGCTGGAGGAGCAGCTGCACATTCTGCTCGTGCTCCTTCTGCTGCAGGGTCAGCTGGCGGTCCATCTCCAGGCGCTGCCGCTCCAGTGCCACCTCCAGCCAGTACACCAGCCGCTGCTGCTCCTCCAGCTGCATCTCGAGCTCCGAGAAGGCGATCTGTTGCTGGTGTTGCTCCTCTCGGAGTGTCACCACCTGTCCCCAGACCAGCCAGGCTCAGCCACTACACCATTGTCTTTCCCCAAGCAATCCTTAGCCAGTTGGTAAACGTGGTCCCCAGGAAATCACCGGGTCTTTCCTGCCTCTCACACAGTACTATAGACAGTGAACTCCCAACACTTGGAGCTGGCTGTCCAGGTGGAACTTACCACAAACTTTTCCCCACCACAGAGTACACGGTGGAACTGTGGGATTGCACCCAGACCAGGATTCTCAACCAAAGAATAAGGCATTTGGGGCTGGGTGATTCCTGGTTGTGGGGCCTCCCTCCTCACCTCCCAAATATCAACCAAAAGTACCTCAAGACATATCCCTAGGGAGAAAAAAAACAAAAAAACAGCCTCTCTGTTTGTTTGGTCTGGGCCAGGGCCTTCAGACCAGAAGGGAGAGGAAACTGAGTCCTAGCTTCACTGAGATAACTTCAAAGAGACTGGAAAGTAAAGGGGACCCTGCCCTTGACTCCTCATCTGGGAGGAAGGGACAAACGTTTTGGAGTTGCCAGCAGAGCCTCTAGCAACAAGCTAAAGGAAGCAGAAGCAAGGGTTTGTGCTGGTAATCCACCTTGTCAAAATACTTGCAGAGCAGAGCTCTGGTCTCCGAGGAGGAGAGGTAGCTGAGCTTGGCCATGAGATTCATCTCACACTGCGACAGCAAGGTGGCCGAAGCCCGCAGCACCCGCTGGCGGCATGTAATGGCCTCGTTCTTGTACTCAATGGCGGCGTCCAGGGCCTCGATGGCTTCATCCAGTTGGAATAGCGTCCTCTCCTCCTAAAGAAACAGGTGTATGCATGGAGGAGGGGTGCCAAGCTTCCTTATCAACAGAGTCCTGGGCAGATATAAAACAGCCAACGCATAGACACAGCTGAGCCTTCCGTGTCCCCTCGACCCGAGAATGTCTTGAACATAGCAGAAGTGCCCCTCACTGCAACAGCACCAGGTCTGCCTGACCACAGCGTGACAGACAAGATGCTGTGTGGCTGAGTTCTCAAGGGAAGCTACCTCTATTCCCTTCGGGAGAAGCTCGGGGAGCTCCAGAAAGCAGAGCTGCTGGGACTGCCTAAGACCCCGGACAACCGGGGATAAGCTTATGCAGTGCAGGCTTTCGCTGTTCGAAGGAAAAGCGTTTTGTATACAGCACAGCACAGTTGTCTAGTTCTGCTGGAAGGGAGCTGAGAAGTCCATGGGGTCCCACATCCATCAAGGGGGCCCAAGGGACAATCTCACTCCACCTTACGAGGCTTAGCACACACTAGGGCACTTGTGTCCTAAAGCAGCAGGGCCAGCCCTGACAAGCCAGGGAAGGAGGTCGACGGTGGCAGAAGGACGGGTGGACAAGGGATTGATCAGAGAGCTGAAGCATAGGGACAGTGCTGGGTGGCCGCCCAGTGGCCATACCTCGGGTGACAGCAGGCTTCCTTGCCTCAGCTTGCTGTCGATCTCCAGGCGTTGCTTCAGCAGCAAGTCCTTCTCCTGGCGCAGGGTGTCTATCTCCCCACGGATCTGCTGCTGGTTCTGGGCGCTGCCTTGCCGCAGCTGCCCGCTCTTCTCAGATAGCTCCTTCTCCAGGTGTTCCAGACGGCTGGACACGCGTACGATGTCCTCGTTTAGGGCCTGAGGCAGCATCACCAGTGATCAGAGAAGGAGCAGGCACTGTCCTCACAGAGGACACAGAAAGGGCCTGGCTGGCTCACTAGGTGCTAGGAAGGATGTGGGTCCTTCCCTGGCCTACCTGTAACCCTGATGCTCACTTAGGGAGCAGGGCCCTTCAGGGTCATCTGTGGGGGAGATGGCCCAGAGGATTGTGCAAGCAGAGAGAAAAGACTAGTATCAAGAAGCTGCTGTGCACAGGAGGCTATCGGTGAGACTTGGCTGGAGAGTATGGGACTATGGGAAATTGACCCTTCCTGGAGGCTCATGTGGGAGGAAGCAAGGGTAACTGTGTCCAAGGGATGTTAGAGATCACCTAATGACCCCTAAGCCTCTCAGATCTCTTGTATTCGATGATGGCAAGGACAGGAACCCTAGTTTGAGTGTCCATAACCCTTCAGGAATCTGGCTTTGACCCAAGCACCTGGATTAGAATAGGCCTGGATTTGGGTGTGACATAATCCCACTGAATTCTCTTGGCCACATTCTGATCCCTTCTGACAGAAGAACAAGGTGGCTCAGCAGCTGGACTTCCTATTAAGGAGGAGGTAACCATGGCAGATACAGATGGACCCACAGCCTGCCTCCCCCAAAGCTGGAATCTATTTGGCCATACCATTTCCTACACCTGTTCCTCATTTTGCCCACGTGGGTACCAAAAAGCTGTTTGCAAAATGTGAAGTGGACTATGGGATGGGCACCACTGTCCCATATGCTAGATCCTGTATCATAAACAGCCTAAAGCCTTGGGATTCTTGGGAACCCATAGGATACACCCCAGAGGGCAAAGCTTCCCCTGTCTTACCTGGCAAGACCATCACTTCGAAGAACCTCACCCACCTACACACTGCCCTTATAGGGCCTCACCTGGCCAGGAATCTTGTGGCGGGGGTGGGGGAGTGGAGGTGGGGGCTCACCTGGCTGGATCTCAGGCGCTTGCTCTCTAAGCCGGTCTTCTCCTGTATCAGGGCCTCCTTCTTAGCCAGGATGACCTCCCGCTTGTGGAGCTCTTGCCCTAACTCCTCCAGTGCCCGCCGCTGCTGCAGCACCTTTTCCATCTCCTGGTCCAGCCACTTCTTCTGCTCCTCGATCTTCTGAGGAACCATGGGGGAGGCGGGGATCTCAGTACCCACCTCGAGCTGGAGCCACTACCCAAGCAGCAGGTCCCACAGCAAATCCCCAGTGTACAGTGGCAACGAGCAGGTTCCCCGCCAATCTCATGGGGACACGGGCTCAGCCCAGCCGCACCTGCTGCTGCTCCAGGCTGACCACGGAGCCATTGCTGCCACTGCGCCTCTTCCTCTGGAAGGCCGCAATCTCTTCCGTCTTGATTTTCAGGATCTTTTGCTGTTGTTCATGCTTCAGCTCGAGTTCCTGGGGGGGAGGAAGCCCGGTGAGGAGAGGAAGAAGCACGGTGGGGAGAAGGCCTGCTGGAAAGGCCATGTCTTGCACTCATAGCCTCAAGTTTCCTATAAGCTCTTGACGGACCCCTCTGTTTCTAAGATGGTGTAGCTGTGAGTAGTGGGAACCCTCACCCACCCGGCCAGCCAGAGCCTGACCTTGACACGATGCTGCCGCTTGTTCATCTCTGTCTCCAGACGTCGCTTCTGCTCGGTCTCCTCCCGGAGCCGCCTCTGAAGCTGCCCCTGCTGTCGCCGCATGAGCTGCACGTTCCTCTCCAGCTCCTGGAGCCGGGCCTCGCTTTGAGCCGAGAGTGACACCAGCCGCTCAGTTGCCTGCTTCTTCTCCTTCAGAACCTGGGACCCACAGAGCAGCCACAGGGCTAGGCACGGGGCTCGTAAGGAGCCTGGCGCAGTGCTTAGCACTTAGCAAGGGTGGGCAGGGTCAACAGGTGGGTGAACAGGAGGACACGAGGAAGGAGGGAAAGGTAGGTGGACAGGAGACTAATGACAGCGGAATACTAATAACGTAGCTACTACAACTTCAGCTGTTCTTTGGGTGAATTGTGCTAGGTGCTCGGTACATAGTAACTGATCTAACAGACTTATGATAAAGTCTGCCTTCTGGGCTGGGGAAATAGTTCAGTGGGTAAAGATGCTTGCTGCCAAGCCCGGTGACTGACTTGAGTTTGATTCCTGGGATCCAGACAGTGGAAGGAGAAAGCCAACTCCTAAAAGGTGTTCTCTGAACTACACATACACACACACACACACACACACACACACACACACTGTGATGCCCTTACACATACACTCAAAAATAAAGAAAGAAAATTGGTATGACCATTATCTCCACTTTATAGATTAGGAAACAAGCACAGAGAGGGAGGTTAGGGGAGTTGATCAAGAACCTACACCCAGGGACTGGAGAGATTCAGGGGTTAAGAGCACTTGCTGGAACCCTGGGTTGGGTTCCCAGCACCTCCATGGGCTCACAACGATCAGTAACTCCACTTCCAGAGGCTCTGATGCCCTCTTCTGGCTTTTACAGGTACAAGCACACACGTGTTACACATCTATTAATTCAGGCAAAACACTCATACACATAAAAATAAGTCTTTGATCCCAGCACTTGGGAGGCAGAGACAGGCAGATCTCTGTGAGTTAGAGGCCAGCCTGGTCTACAATCTCAATTCCAGGACAGGCGGGGTAACACAAACACCGTCTCAAAAAACAAACAAACAAAAAGAGGCAGGTTTTAAAGCCAGGCGGGTTCCAGAGCCCCTATTCTCAGCCATTCTACCAGATCACCTCTTGGGCTGGAACTGAGAAAAGAAGGAAAGAGGGAAGAGGAGAGAGGGTAGATGGGTGGGTGGAGAGGCAGCTGGGGTCGTCTGAAGAGAAAAGCTAGGACGGACAGGGCTGCGGGCTGAGCTGTCTTCCCCCACACTCTGAATGGGATGGTATTCAGACATGGAGCGGCCTTTCAAGAAGTGGAGGCCTGAGGGTGACCCTAAACTAGCATCCAGGCATTCGATAAAAGAGGGAGAAACACCAAGAGCGCAGGGGCACAGGAAGGCAGACACACAGAGAGGACCGCCATCCACAAGCCTCAGGAGACTTTGGACAGACCAGACCTGTGGAGGCCTTGAACTTGGATGTCCAGCCTCTAGTGTGAGAATCCGCTCTCGCAGCACTAGCGAATGAATAAAAACTGCACGAGCTGCTCAAGGGGATGATGTGAAAGACGGGCACACACAGCTACGTGAGCAGTCATCTGGCGGAAGGCTAAAGCCGGCCTTGGGGATAGTGCTCGGTCTGGGCAATCTTCTGTAATACTCAAGGCCTTAGGTTTCCTTCCCAGAAAAAAGCAAGCAAGCTAAATGAATGAGGGTCAGGTGGACACACACACTGACAAACAGGAAAGACAGGACTGAAGAGCAAGCTGGGATGCATGCACAGACAGCGTTGTGGGCTAAAGGACATTCTCTTTAGACAACCGCCCTTCCTTGGTCGCTAGGCGGCACCCACCTCTCTATTCCTGTCGTGTGGAAAGCTAAGCTTATTACAGCTTACCTGTGGCACCAGCCTAGGAGTAATTGCCGCCAGCTAGGGCTGATGGCAAGGATCTCAGTACATACAGATTCCAGGCCCACAAGCCTGTTCCCAGAGACCCCCCCCCCCCGCTGGGGAACCTCAACACTGACCTGCACCTGGCTTTGGGCTGCAGCCACTCTCTTGCGGAATTCCTGAAGCCTGGACCGCTCGCTGGCATCCTGGGGCTCCCTGCCCTCCAGCTCACGAAGCTGCCTCTGCCCTTCATACAACTCCGCCCGGACACGCTCGGCCTCCTGCTCCAGCTCCCGGATGCGCTGGCTGTGCTGGCGGTTCAGGGCCTGGGCTGCCTTTCCTGGAAGAAAGCGGGTCCCAGACGGTGGCACAGGCAGACCCCTTTCCAGAGTCTTGTTTCCCGGGCTGGAACACTACATGGGTTTCTTCAAGCCCTCACACCAGCCTTTCTTTAATCCATTCGCTAAATCACATCCCCACACACACAAACCCTGCCTCTAGTCCTAGCTGACCAAAACTCATTATGTTCACCAGGTTGGCCTTGAACTCTGATCCACCTGCTTCTGCCTCCCGAGTGCTGGAATTCCAGCCCCCTACTCAATTTTTAAATGAGTTTTGCTCACAGAAGTGACCCAAATGAGCAAGTTTTAACTTTAGCTAATGCTTGACAAAAATCAATATATACCCTGAAACTGCATATATCTCTAGCTTCAATCTGCAAGAAATATGAAGGACAGAGGAAAAACACCCCTGCTTGGAGTGAACAGACACACTCTGGCAGGATGACTCAGAGCTGAGAGAAGGGGGACCTCAGAAGCCCACGAAGCTAGCCAAGCCTGCCCAGGGCCCAGGTATGGAAGGCCAACTCAAGCCAATGAGGCTGAACAACACCTCTGGGTCACCAGGAGACAGTGCCTGGTACTAAGGGAACAGGAGTTTCTAATGTGGAGGAGAGCCTGCAGCTTCACCCCCGACACTGCACAAAATACACAAGCCAGCCTGTAATCCCAAGTGCTGGCTACACAACACCTTTAAGGCCAACTGGGGCTACATAAAACCATCTAAAAAAAGGAGAGAAAACGACAGGAGCATGGCATGGCGGTTAGTCAGGAAAAGGTCCAAGTTTAAATTACCCTGACCTTGACAGGGGCACTGTGGCACGTGAACACACACACACACACACACACACACACGGCAGGGGGATAGAGAATAAATAAAAATGTTTTTAAAAAAATTTTTGAAAACCTATCAAATGGCTACCACTTAAAATTATCCCCTGTTCCTCAGCTCATTACCAGTATCTGATGTGGCCCATCTGGAGGGAGTGGGTTCTCATTTATACTGTGTGACGAGGACCGAGCGTTACTGGTCTCAGCACCTCCAACACAGCAGGTCAGGAAGTAAGGGGCTCTGTTTACTGAGGGCAGACATGCCACCAGAGTGGCATCATTTCACCGTCACAGCCACCCTATGAAACAGGTTCAGGCATCACTCCCTTCAGGCAAGAGGAAGCAGAGGGGTTATGATACCTGCTGAAGGCCACACAGCTAGAAGAGGCTGAGTTGGGTCTCAGACCTAGGTCCTGTAGCCTGTGCTGATAACGGGGACGCTGCCAAACCCTCTCCAAAGCAGCATAGGAAGAATGCAGGGCAAATGGGGACCATCCCAAGGAGGAACCACCCCAATGCCACCACTCACCTGTGCGGACCAGCTCACCAATGAGCTCCTCCTTCATCCGGATGTTGATGGCCAGTTCCCGGATCTTCTGCTGGGCCTGAGCCAGCCGCCACTCCGAGGCCATGGCAGCTGAAGCCTGGCGGGGCTGGACTGGGACCTTGCTGCCACCAACTGCTACGACATGCAGACTGTTAGGGGGAGCACCCTGACTAAGAGTGGAGGAGGCAGAAGGGTAGTACGGAGGGGCTCCTGGGTGAGTAGAGACGGGAAGAGGATCCTCTCTGTTCTCCATCCAGCTTACCATGGGGAGCGGGGTTGGCAGGAGCTGACTCTTCTAGGCAGACCTCTGGGCCCTTCCTGTCAGGTGGGCTCCCCGACCGGACCCCTGCCCTCTGGCTCCAGTTGCTGATCCCATTTCTGGAAGGCAGAAGCAGAAGTCGGTATCATTCCCCAGCTCCTAACCCAGCCTAGCTACTACCTCTTAGGCCGAGGGGGGGGGAGCCTCTGGACCCTCCAACCCTCAGGATCAGGATGAGGTAGAAGCCAGAAGTCAGGAGCAGAGCTTAGAAGATGTACCAAGGATCACCTTGGAAACTGAGCAGCAGGAGGCCTGGGCACTTCCTCTCACAGGCACCCCAGTGAAGCCTCCCCAACCAGAGCTCGCAGTCCCCCAAGGGCTGGTGAACATGAGACAGGCAAGCGCCTTCTATCATGTGACAGGCCTTCACACCACCACTGGGAGAATGACCAGGAGTCTCCCACAGCTTAGCGCAGCCCCAAGCGGATCCTGGGCATCCACACACTGGGTCTCCCTCACCTGCGAAGGTGTAAGGTCCGCCTGGGTGGCTCCTCTTCTTCCTCCTCCTCCCCTTCCTCCTCTGAGGTACTGGAAGAGCTACTTCCCAGCTTGTCCGCTTGGGCCAGCACCTCCGCCTTGACCTCCCTGCCGTTTGCCACCTGCTAGGGGAACATTAGGGACTCAGATTGAGAATATTTGTGGGGCATCCTCCTAGCCATCTCCCTCCCAAGGCTGTTGCTGGGGTGTGTCCAGCCATGCACACCCTCCTCTCCTCAACTTCCTCTGCCCTGTCTTCATCCTCCAGATCTGTCAAGGGACACACTGGGAAGCAGTCTCGTCCTCGAGGAAGGATGTGATCCCCCAGCATCTGGGTCTCCTCGGGTGACAACCTGCCCTTTCTAGTAGGCAGCTCATGTGAACCTAAGCCCTTTCTCACCACTGACGCCCCGCCAGAATGACGGGTACCTGACATACTCCCATCCAGCCCGAGCCCTCTACAGCCGCAGAGCTGAGATGAGCTGGAGTTCTGAAGAGCACAGGATTCAATCAACTTTATCCAAAAGACCCCAAGTTGCAGAACCTACGGGCAGGGGACCAAGCCTTGGGGAGACAGAGCAGAGCTTGTGGAGGAGTGAGCCTGCAAAGAGCCACCCGTAGACGTTAAGAGTTCCATCCTCAGTACAAGGTGCCACCTTGCCGTCGCCAGTCTCCTTCCTCCAGCGGTCTCAAGATGCTCACTGGCCCTGTCCACTTCTGAGAGACCCCACAGTCTCTTGTATTCTGGCCCTTTCTCTCGGGGTGCTTAAAATAGGGATTTTATAACTCACAGCTGGTCCCATGGAGACACGAACAAGGGACACACACCCCAGTGTTGCCCTGACCCTGCTCCAAGCCTTGACATCTCCTCACCTGCTCAGAGCTAACTTCTCCAGGAAGACAAGTGGGGGACACCACGCCCAGCATGTTAGCGTGAATACCCCCCAGGGGGGCTGTGTGAGGTCGAGGCACAAAGGACCCTGGAGGCAAGCCCTGCAGGAGCCCTGGTGCTCCCCAACCAGGCCGTGCCAGCTCCAGCCGGAGCCGCAGTTCCACCATCTCCTCCTGTTGCTCTCGCAGGCGGTCACTCTGCAAGACAGTCCAGGGGACACGGATGCCAAGGGATATTTGCTGACCAGCATAAAACCCAATCAGAACATCTCACCTTCTGGGATGAAACTGAGCCTTTGAGTACCACTGACCCCATCTGGATCCCATTCTGTCTGAATAACATACTAACTACACTGGTTGACTCAAGCTCCCATATCCAGTGCCCATCACATTCCCACCACGCCTGCATGCCTCCCCTGCCCCCGACTGGAGAGCCCAGCATAATGCTGACCTGATGAGCAGACTCCCAGATAACACCCTGCTGCCCTCATGCAAGGGCTGAGGTGCCAGGCAGTCAGCGCACTCCCTTCTCTGTTTTGCCCTCACCCCCATGCGTCTGTCTATGCCGGGCACCTCCCATCTCTACAGATCCCTTCACCAGCATCCCCTGCCCCAGTTCCCCATTCAAACAAACTCCCTTCCACTCTGGGAAACTCTCCCTCCCTCCTGCAGGAAGAGCATCCTACCTGCAGTTTGTACTGCTCCATGGCATCCTCCAAAGCTGCCAGGAAGTCTCGATTCTCCTCCTCCAGCCGGGCCACCTGGCTCTGCAGGCTCAACAGCTGCTGGGCCCCCTCATCTCCCTATACGGCAAGGAAAAAAGCTTTAGGCTAAGATGAGACCTGCTAAGGCACTGGGACACCCCAACTCTTTCTCTGCCCTGCCCCCAGCTCACCCAGACCTACTCTCCGCTTTGTTCCGAGAGCTGCCTTGCAAAGGGTGCTCCTGGCCCATCTAGCCTTACGTTCTCTCTGTACGCCATTTGAGCCATCTCCCGCCATTATTAATAATGCTTTAAATTTTGCTTATTATTAATAGCACTTTAGTTTTGAGCTAGGGTATTGCTATATAGCCCAGGCTAGCCTGGAATTCGTGATCATCATGTTTCCTCTTTCACAGGGTTGGAATTAGAGATGTGGTCACTATTCCCACAGATCACGTTTTTATTTATGTTATATTATTAAGAACACCTCGGTCTTTACTAGTGTGCTTGGTACCTGTTACACCTTCCGATCTTATAATATCCTTGTTTAACAGATCCAAAGTTAAGGAATTGACAATGAACCCCGAATATACTGTTAACAGGCAGGACCGCCCAGCAAGGACCCTCTTCCCTCGATCCCTACCCCGAGCCCACCCCAGGGCCACCTTTCTCCCGCTGTTCCCCTGCGCCGTCTGGTCCTCGGCTGGAGAGCTCTCGATGCCGCTGTCGGGCCCAGAGGCAGAGCTCAGGGCGCTGCGCTCGCCTTCCACAGCGCACAGCCAGTCCCGCACCTTGCGGGCAGCAGCGCCCGGCAGCCCAGGCTCTGCTTGCAGTTCTCGCAGGAGGCTGTAGGCGGCGCTGGTGCGGGCCCGGCAGCGCGCGCACTCGGCGCCCAGGCCGGCAGCCGCTACCGTGGAGCCCCCTACGGGGCCGGGCACGCGCCGGCCGCGGTGGATGATGCGCGTCTCCGAGCGGTGTCGCGGCGGCCCGCGCACGCCCCCCGCCTGCTCTTCGGGGGCGCGCTCGGCCTCGGGCCGCCAGTTGACTGTGGCGCGATTGCGGATGTTCTGGGCTCGGCTGGCGTAGTTGAGGGTGTTGAGAGTTTCGTCGAAGTCGGACGAGGAGGGGCTGACGCAGGCGATCATCACCGTCTTGGCGTTCCCTCCCAGGGAGTCTTTGAGGATCCTAGCGGCCAGAGGACGTTGAGCATCAGCGGCTGAGCTCTTGTGAATACTCACCTGGGATCAGGTGACAAAGCCACCCTTCCTGGAGGGCTCCATGACCCCAACCGAGCCCAGAGAGATGGGCCAGCTCACCGGGTGATCTTGGAGTCGCGGTAGGGAATGTGGCTGCCACGGCGCTGAGGGTCCCCTAGAGCGCTGATGACATTGCCGAGCGCTAGCAGGGTGCTGTTAATCTGGATGCTCTCCTTGAGCCGTTCGCCTGTGCTGCCGGTCTTGAGTACCCTCTCAGAGCCTGCTAGGTCCACGAAGTGGAATTTGGAGACCAGCAAGTGGCCGCCGGCGGGTCGAGGCAAACGGCTGGGAGCCCGTCCCCGTTGCTCCAGGGTCACAGTGAAGACCGTGTGTGAGCGGCTGGAGAGCCGGTTGAAGTGGGTGGCGCCTGTGTGGCGCGCCGCGTTGCCCATCTCCAGGAGGCTCAGCACCTCATCCAAGCCTTCCACGTCCACTTCTTTCACCCCGCACAGCACTGTGGACACAGAAGACTGTGAGCGGCTCTCCTATAGACAGCTAGAAGACAAGCACAACAGTCCAGGGCTCCTACCTGTTCTTCCTCCCTCAGAAGCACCCACTCATGCCAAGGGTCCCAGCTTTCCCACACTTAACCTTAGTGCTTCTCACTCTGGACACAGAAGCATATATTCAACTCACTGGAGGCAGGGGGGAAAAAAAAGCGTCCAGGGCCTGGATGGTGTTTTCCTTCATGGAATGTCTCTCCCACACAGGTAAGCCAAGCCCACTGTCAGAACAGCCTGAGGTTTTCCTTGCCACAGGCCTCACTCCCAGTCCCCAAGATTTCTCACCAACATTTCCCCGCTCATCTTCCCGAAGCTGGATGTCCCGGCTGGCAGTGCCCACTTCTAGCAGGTCTCGGAACTCCTCCTTGTACACTTCCAGGTAGGACACGTGCACCAGGCAGTCCAGCAGGTCATTCTCATCAATGAGCTTGAAGGCCTCGGCCATGGCCCTTGGGATGATGCCCTGCTCATCTTCATGCAGGGAGGCTAGGGAGATAGCACAGAGTCTCCCGCTGCCATCCGCCCAGCTAAACCTGGCCCAAGTGTCCTACACCCCACCATCGGCTTGAGAATGGGGCTGACCAAGAAGGACAGACAGCCTCTGGTAGGCGGTGCTCCATGACTGCTAGACAGAACTAGGGAATTCGAGCAACCGCTCATGGTTTCATCAGCCCCAACAGATATCAGATACCCTGGGACCAGTAAGTCACTAGCATGGCCCATACACAGCTAACTAAAGGGCTCTTAGTTTGCTTCAAGGAAGCAGAGTGTTCATCCTAAGATCCCATATGAAGTTTGCTTAAATATATTCACAGCAGAATGCCAGGAAGTTACTAAATAAAAAGGAGATTGAAAGACTAGGGTTGTGGCTTAGTGGTAGAGAGCACTTGCTCACATGTGAGACCCCAAGTTCAATACACAGCAATACACACACACGACTGAATGATATTTAACGATAAATATTCATCACACACATACACACACACACTCACAGACACATACATCTATGGTCTTTATCACTATCCCAATTCAAAGTAAATAGTTCCACATATCAGGGTCAGGAACTAAAATACTATTTTGTGGCCAGAAAATTCAGATGCTGCCAGGTGTGGTATCGCATAAGCCATGAGCATTTACCATGAAATATTATTCATCTGAGTGTAGACGTCCCCGTATGTGGTGTTGAGGATCAAAGTCATGACCTGAAACATGACAGCAACTCTACCAGTGAGCTACTACAACTGCAGCCCTATGGCATATTATTAAGAAAATAAAACAGGCTAGAAAAGAATAAGTATAAAATAATGCCATGTTTAGCTGGGCATTGTGGCACACGCCTTTGATCCCAACACTTAGGAAGAAGAGGCAAGCGGATCCCTGAGTTCTGGGCCAGCCTGGTCTATGGAGTAAGTTCCAGGACAGTGAGGACTACACAGAGACTACACAGTTTTGTCTCGAAAGACAAAAAATAAATAAAAAATAAATAAATTCTTGTTTAAAGAATAACTATTTCCACAGAGAAAATGCTCAAAGAGGCAATTATCAAACATGCTATTTTGTATTTTTCGGCATTTTCTCCATATAATAAACGATTATACCTTTGTAACGCTATGGTCTGCTTCTTATGTCTCCCCGAAACTCATGTGTTAAAATCCCCACCCCTACTGTGATAATATCAGGAAACAGGTTGACTAACTCATGAGTTGGAGCGCTCATGAATTAAATGAGTGTGTAGAAAAACAAGTACACGGTGCTGGAGAGGTTGCTGAGGGGTTAAGGTCACTTACTACTTTTGCAGAAGACCAGGATTTGGTTTCCAGCACCCACATGGTGGCTCACAACCTCCTGTTATTCTAATTCCAGGGGATCTGGTACCCTGTTCTGGCCTCTGAAGACACCAAGCATACATGTAGTGCACATACATACATACAGGCAAAACATTCATACACATAAAAAGAAATCATTTTTTTTAAAAAAAAAAAGGTTTTGAGCATGGTATGGTAGTGCATGTCTATAATTCCCTAGCACTTGGGAAACTGAGGCAGAAAATTGATAGTTTGAGGTCTGCCTACACTATGCAGTGAATTCCAGACCAGCCTCAGATATATCAAGACTCTGCCACAAAAGACAAGAGAAAATAGTTCATGCTACTTAGAAGGAGGAATTCCTCCCATTGGAACTGGCCCCAAGAATCTTCCCCGGATGCAGAGGCTCCAATCTCAACTGCTTTGACTACAACACAGATTCCTAGACCTTGGTAGCCCTGAGACACGCCAACTTGCCTTGTCCCTCCTATGTTACGATTCCAAAACCCATCTTATCTCATCTCGAGAAAGACACCCACCCACAACTCCACCCACACTTCCTGCCTTTCCCAGCAGCTGGCATGGCTGGTCCCGCTATGGAGTGCTGATCTCTGTCTAGGAAATCTTCATTCCCTCCTCAGCATGTCACCTTCCGGTGGGGGGGGGCAGAAATTCAGGAAGACCTTGAGGCCCCTCAAAGTGGTCAAATGGGCACAATACGGGTCACTCACCCACACTGGCCTCCCCCATGGTATACGTCTTCCCGGAGCCTGTCTGGCCATAGGCAAAGACGGTGGCATTGAAGCCCTCAAAGAAAGCCTCGAGAAGGGGCTGGACGCAAGCCTGGTACACGGCCTCTTGTCCGGTGTCCTCTCCCAGTACCACATGGAAGCCAAAGTGGCGGTCACGCCCCAGGGTGATTCGACCATGCTCCGGCTCCACCTGCAGGCAACTCTGATGACCATGCAGCAGCTCCTTGGGCAGCAGTGGGCGAACTCGAAGGGCCACCCTCACCGGGGCTTCCTCAGCTCCAGACAGCCTCTGGGCCTCCAGCCCCATGTTGAAGGAGGGCAGCTCTTGGATCTATAGAGAAGAAGAAAGACCCTTGCCATCAGGACCAGACCACACAGCTGTAGACCTTGGGTAGACTCTCCAGTTCAGGGGTGCTCAAAGTTGAGAGCCTCTGCTCGACCTGGCACCCATCTGCCACACAAACGGTGATACCATCTTAACACAGTAACTTCTCTTGACATCCTCCACCGGCCAAAAAAAAGGCCCCACCACTTCGCACCCCGGGGTTTAGTGTTCCAGCGGACCCCTTCCCCTGTGACCTCATCTCGAACCACACACAGGGCACCACACCAGGGAACTCTTTCACCTTGATACCCACTAGGCTTCACACAGTCCACCACTGTCCATCTCCGAGACTGCTCGACGCCTGCCCGTTTCTTCAAAGAAGCCATCGGATCCTCCAAGGTAAGTTCCCATCACTAAGTTCTGCTAAATCCATCTCCTAAACACCTCAAGCTCTATCCTAATCCTGTTTTGCTGCGGACATCCTGAAGGGATGATTTTTGTCAGCCTTCTGAGTCTCAGTCTCCCTGCCCTCTCCAAACCCACAGCCTGGGGCAACTTTCAAAAATGCAATCACAGCAGTCTCCTTTTTATATACACCACCACCAACAATAAAGGAAGCTTAGAACAGAAACTCCACTTTCCCCGTCTCCTGGACAACCGTGCCTCTCCTCACCTCTCAGGTCAGCAACCTCTGTGTTACCACCCACGCTTGAGCTGGACCCACTTTTTGCACAGGGCCAGGGAAACTGCTCTTTTCCGTGCCCACCACCACCATAGACAGACCTTTGAGCTGCCCACATCAGACACTGACCACATAGATGCAACTGCCAGATTCGCCTTCCAGATGGAAAGCGAGAACCCTCTCTGTTTTGAATCCTATCGCCAGCACCCAGCAGAGTACACTACCCAGTAATCCGTGATGACCCCCCCCCCGAGCTCCATCCCCCTTCCTCATCACATTCCTTAGTCACCAGTACCCCCACACTGCACTTTGTTGTTTTGGTATTTACTGTTTAGTCTCGCTACATGTATAACCGCTCATTCATTCGGTCCGGGTTAGGTACCCGGACCTGGGTACACATAGGTAACACTGTCTGGCGGTGTGATAACACTATCTGGAGTGGTAGTAACACTCCAGGTAAGGCTCTGAAGCTTAGACCAGGCTTCTCCATCCCCACAATCAACGCCCCGAGCCTCAAAGGAGTCCTGACAACTCCACCCGCGCGATCGACCACTGGGAACAGGCCCTCCCGGAAAGTTTGCAAAAGCAATTACAAACGCGGACCCTCGCAGGCTGCTCCTCCTGGCCAGGCCGGCCCAGTGAGGAGCTCCGGGCAGGCTGGAGAGCACCGATGAGGCGCTGCTCAGGCGCCTCCCGGGTGCGCCCCGCCTCGCCCTCCACCCTCTCCTGACCCACACCCACCTGCCAGGGTGCGAGCGCAGTCCCGGGACCTGCGGTCCTGCTCGGCGCCCCGGCGCGGCGCGCTCCGATGCCGTCATCGGGACCCCCGCCCCCCAAACATCCCTCCCTTCACCCTCAACTCCGCCTGCCCTGGCGCTCGGGGGCGGAGGCGCTAGCTGGGCGCCTCCAAGTCGGCCCGCAGACAGGGCGGGGCGGGCCCTCGGCTGGGGGAGGGGCGGGCCTAGGCCAGAGGGGGCGGGCCTGGAGAAGCAGCCAGTGGCGTCTCTTCGACTCTCCGAAGTCTCCGAAATCCACACTAGGCATCTGTCCTTCACTTAAAGACTCACTTCTTTCTTTCTGCACCCAGCGTTAAGCCATCCTCCTCATTAAAAACAAAACAACAAAAGCAAAAGCCTACCTTTCTTCAATTCTAAAACTAACTTTGTCACATTTTAAAATTTCTGAGATCAAAATGCATTTTACAGTCACTGTCAAAGGACACATATCATGGAGAGAGGTGATACAGGTGTGGCCATCTTAGTGACCTCAGAGGGATTGAAAACACCATGCATTGTCGAATGTTTAATCCAGAACTGGAATCCAAACGGGATGGGAGCCACAAGCCTGCAATCCAAGCGCTCTGAGGGATTCCTAAGGCAGGGAGACAGGGAGGCATTCAGTGCCATCCTGAGTTACAGAGTGAGACTTTGTCTCAAAACAAACACAAATATACGAAGTCAAGACACCAAACCGGGAAGTAGTAAGGCCTATGCCTAGACCAGGGAGGCCTTGCTTTCCATCCCAAGTACCACAAACAACCACCGCCATCTCAGAATACATATGTGTCACTTAAAACAACACCAAAGAAAACTCCGGTATAGCAGTGATTTTTAATGCGGTACATCCGCAGAAGATTGCCCGTTATAGACGGGCAGCATAATTAAAGGCTTTAGAAATTGCCAGCTCTCCCAGATCTACATGAGAAAACTCTCAGCCCCAAATGGAAGAAACACAGCCTGAAATGACAAGAACAAAGACCCTGTGGTATAAGCAGAGGAGAGGGGAGGGGTCCCCAGAAGGAGGAGTCAGGGGCAATAGTACCAAGGACCTTCTCTTTCACGTGTATGATCTGCTGCCATTACAGACGCTAAGCACCCAGCGAAAGGAGGGAGCACCGTGTGGTGTGCACGGCTCTGGGGATCAAGCAATTGGACCCTATGTTCTTCCTTCAGTCCTTGTATGTCACATGGTTAAGTCTGTTTATTCCTGGGCTAATCACTGGCAAGGCGATGGCCTACAGGTGCTCAGGAGACGGCATAGATAGTGAGAAGTCAGCCAGACCCATAGCCTAGACTTTTGAAATAAGAGCAGGTAGCCAGCTGATTCCTGGGCAAGGAAGGGCCGCCAGGAGGACACCAGACAGCTCTCTGTTAGGTGCACATGCCAGAAGCTGTGGCGCTTCCTACCATATGCAATTCAGTGGAGGAGAGAAAGCAATTGGAAAAGGCAGATGCAGTGCAGAGTTCTCTCACACGCCATAGAATTGCGTTGTCAGTCCCAAATATTCTAAACCAGTTGGAGACCTGAGCAGGAATGACCCAAAATGCAAAGCAGCCTGCCACGGAGACAACCAATGAGATTCATCCAGACTCTGGATGTGAAGAAGCCGGAAGCTAAACCTGCATAAACATCGCACAAGGCGATAGTGACTGATGAAACATCGCATTTTTCAGAGGAGTTATGACTATAATTATAATGGCAATTACAGTAATTAAGTTACCGAGAAGGTAACACTGAAGCTGCTTCTGTTACTGTAAAACTGTAGAATCCTGTGGTGGGGGGCTGGAGAGATGGCTCAGAGGTTAAGAGCATTGCCTGCTCTTCCAAAGGTCCTGAGTTCAATTCCCAGAAACCACATGGTGGCTCACAACCATCTGTAATGAGGTCTGATGCCCTCTTCTGGCCTGCAGGCATACACACAGACAGAATGTTGTATACATAATAAATAAATATTAAAAAAAAAGAATCCTGTGGTGTTACGCATCTCTGGGGCTGTCAATCCCAATTCATGACTTTACAAAGAAGTAACCTTTGCCCAACCCTTACCACTGAGCAAGTGGTGATTTCATGTCTACCACCAAAGCCCAATGTGGCACAATCTAGTATGTCTGTCCCAGGGTTCAAACTGTGGTCTTTATCACTGTCCTCAATTCAAAATAGCTGGTTCCATATACTAGGTCAAGAACTGAAATAATTTTTTTTTTGTGGTCAGAAAATTTGGGTTCTGTTAGGTGTGGTGGTGCACACCTGCAATCCCAGAACTGGGAGGATGGAGGCAAAAGGATCAGGAGTTTGGGGCCAGTCTCGGCTGAATATCAAGTTTGAGGCCAGCCTGGGCTATATAAGACCCAAGAAAGAAAGGGGGGGTTGAGGAGGAGAGGGAATGATGAGGCAAAAGGGAAAGGAAAAGGAGGATAAAGAGGAAGGGATAGAAAGAGGCAGGTAAGGAAAGAGAAAGGAAGGAGGGAGGGAAGGAAGGAAGGAGGGAAGGAAAGAAGAGAAGGAGGGAGGAAGGAAGAAGGGAAGTAAGGAGGAGGAATCCGGATGCTTTGACAGTGTGATAGCCTAAAGACCATGAGGATCTGACTAGCGGGTTTTTATTACTTATATGGAAATGCAAAGACCCTCCTGCTGATGAGCAGTGTGGGGACGGCTAAGCAGATAGAAACACTGGAACATATGACCCAGATAATCCCGTAGAAATAAACAAAAAGAATATACTAAAAGTTAGGCTTGTATAACAGGATGTTGATCAGCAGCAGCAAGTCAGGCTGCCTGAGACATCAAATAGAACTCAGTTTGTTGACTCCAACTAGGCTCCAAACAACAACAGGTCAGAAATTTCCAGCTGACCTCTGAGAAACTCTCTATTCTCCTGTAGTATTCAGTCACAAAAAAAATTCCAGGGTGAAGTGATTGGGAAACACGCAGGCCTCCAGGCAATTTTCCACATGGATGGAAAAACTGACTCCTCACTTAAATCCTGTTTTAAAATTAATCAAATGTATAGAACAACATTATGAAACTATTTGGAGAAATACTAGAGACAGTGTTGTGAGTTTTCCACAGGGAAAGATCACGTGGACGTAGGTTTAAGCTGATAGAAAGTGTTTAATAGCTAGCTGGTGACTACACCAGGTGTTTTTGGGACCCAAGTGCAGTCTTGAGTCTTTCTCAGGGTGGGCGCATGTGCACGCGTGCGCGCGTACGCAACCAACACACAAGAAACCCCACATCCCTGGCTGACACACCTTAACTAGCAACAACAGTTAGCCAGAAGTGGAACTACAGAAGCCGAAACCCAAGGTTAGTGCATTTAGAGACTTTCTCAGAACTACAGGATCTGATGGATGAGGTCTTCGTTCTTGTTTTAGCAGGCAGGCGTAGCTGCCACGTGCTGGGTTCCCAAGCCTATGCGGTACTTCCATCACGGTATCCGTCGTGCGCAGGTCTAGGGCCTACGAAGTTCTGGGGCC
The DNA here is from genome assembly GCF_037038515.1 of Microtus pennsylvanicus. Lineage (NCBI taxonomy): Eukaryota > Metazoa > Chordata > Mammalia > Rodentia > Cricetidae > Microtus > Microtus pennsylvanicus. The sequence continues at coordinate 27,941,141 of NC_134596.1, forward strand.
CTGTGACAATAGCATAATGACTTCGTGGTAAAGAATAATTTTAAAGTTGTAACTAAGAATTACAAACTATAAAATAAAAATATGGTAATATGACTAAATTTAAATAAATCAAATTTAAATCAATCTGTGCTTGAGAGCACATATTGCTCTTGTAGAGGGCCTTAGTTTGCTTTCTGGTACCCACACCATGTAGCTCACAAACAATTGTAACTCCAGGTTCATGAGATCAGACACCATCTTCTGGCTTCCTGGGGTAGCTCACTCAAGTGGCAAACCCACACACAGACATGAACTTATGTCTGTGTGTGAATTATATGTATAATTCAAAAACTTTTATTTTAATATTTTTATTATTATTATTATCATCATCATCATCAGTTTTTTCAAGACAGGGCTTCTCTGTGTAGCCCTGACTGCCCTGGAACTCTGTAGACCAGGCTGGCCTCAAACTCAGAGATCCACCTGCCTTTGCCTCCTGAGTGCTGAAATTAAAGGTGTCTGCCATCACTGCCAGATCAAAACTTAAAAAAAAAGAACCCCTGCTTGTTTAAAAGCAGTCATAAAGATGAAAAACAAATTCATAATTCGAAGGAAGACACATGTGGTGCATGCAGCCACTAAATCATAGCTATCTGGGAAAACGTGCAGAGCCCAAGCCTCAAGGGGGAAAATAAGTTACCAAGAGGACAATACTTAAAAGTTTTGACGCCACTTCACAGTAGGGGAACTACGAATGTTCAAGAAATATAGTAGGACTTCTTGTAATTTGTTTTGCTTTGTTGCAGCTCTGTGGGTGGAATCTCGGGGTGGATGGGGAGGTCTAACTTGGGTAAGAAAGGTTAGAAAGGGGGGAGGTCCACGGTGATGGGGATGCCTACAACAGATAGGGAGGTTAGGAGGAGCTTGCCTTTCTCTCTGCACATCCAGAGGCCTGGTGTCACTTTCCAGCAGCTGCCCGCGTATCTCTGCCAGAGATGGATGGGTTCTGTCTTCACAGCCCTGCACACCAGTGTCTAAGAACTCCTCTTGCCAGATCCAAACCCACTCAAGTGCAGGACATTCCTGAGTGTGGTGTGTACTTAGGAGGGGTGTGCTAATCATGTTCACATGTGCATGTCACTGTCCTCTCCCCTTCCCTATTTTTTGGCATCCTCAAATTCCAAAACCAGGGCTGGAGAGGTGGCTTAGAGGTTAAGAGCACTGACTGGTCTTCCAAAGGTCCTGAGTTCAATTCCCAGCCACCACATGGTGGCTCACAACCATCTGTAATGAGATCTGGTGCCCTCTACTGGCCTATAGGATATATGTAGGCAGAATACTGTATACATAATTAATAAATAAATCTTACGAAAAAATAAATAAAAAATAAAAATTCCAAAACCATGGAAGAAAGTATAGAACTTATTACAGCAGAGGTCTGCCAACCAGGGGTCAACATACCACAGAGCAGGGGCCAAGGAGGTACTCATGGGTCTGAGGGATCCCAACAGTATGTTGTATATATGAATGTCTAAAAGGAATAACAGACATGACCTAATGATTTGCGTACATTTATACAGCAGCGGATGGCAATAACTGAATAAGATAGAGTTTCCTTTGGAAAGATAGCTGAAATTATTGGATTTTGAAATCACATATTATTTCATCAAGACTATCAAGGTTGGGCTGGAGAGATGGCTCAGAGGTTAAGAGCACTGGCTGCTCTTCCAGAGGTCCTGAGTTCAATTTCCAGCAACCACATGGTGGCTCACAACCATCTGTATTGAGATCTGGCGCCCTCCTCTGGTGTGTGGGCGTACATCGAGGCAGAATGTTGTATAATAAATAAATCTTTAAAAAAAAAAAAGACTATCAAGGTTGCTGGATGGTGGTGGCACATGCCTTTAATCCCAGCACTCAGGAAGCAGAGACATGCGGATCTCTGTGAGTTTGAGGCCAACCTGGTCTACAAAAACAAGTAACAGGACAGGCTCCAAAGCTACAGCGAAACCCTGTCTCGAAAAACAAGACAACAACAAAAAAAGAATATCATGGTTACAAATTACAATTTGTTCATAGATTTATGCATATACACATAATAGTGTGTGTTGCTGGGAATCGAACCCAGGGCTTTGTACACGTTGTGCATATGTTCTACCACTGAGTTACATCCCAGTCTTATTGTTTACAGACGGGAAGAAAAAAGAAACAACCTATAAGTTCATCATTAGGAAGCTAGCTACACCAAATTATTCTTATTACTTTCATATTCTGGATTATCATTCAAAAGAGAACATAGGGCTTCTGATTCTGGTACAAAAAAAATGGCTAGGATGTACAGTTGAGGAGCTGGGAAGATGGCTCGGTGCTTGAGAGCACTTGTTGCCTTGGAAGAGGACCAGGATTTTACTTCCAGCACCCACAAGGCAGCTAACCACCTATATATAACTCAGTGCCAGGGGATCCAGTGCCCTCTTCTCACCTCCATGGGCACCGGGCACACACCTGCTGCACAGACACATATATGTGAGAAAAACATTCGTACATGTAAAGTAGAAGAAAAAACCGTTTTAAAAAGTGTAATAAGCATTTTAAAATGAGGGATTAAAGCCAGGGAGGATGCCACCCACGGTTTGTGTAAACAAAGATAGGTGTTTATACACATGTGCTTGCCCAAGCGTAGCCTATAACTGGAAGGAAGCATAAGAAACTGAAGTGTGGCTGGTTTTGTTTGTTTTTGTTTTTGTTTTTCGAGACAGGGTTTCTCTGTGGCTTTGGAGCCTGTCCTGGAACTAGCTCTTGTAGACCAGACTGGCCTCGAACTCACAGGATCTGCCTTCCTCTGCCTCCCAAGTGCTGGGATTAAAGGCGTGCATCACCACTGCCCGGCATGCGGCTGTTTTTATAAAAGAGAATTGAGAAATCCAGAAAGGAAAACACACACCTCGCAATGTTTGAACGTTACAAGTGTATTTATGAATTCCCTAGATTGATCAAATATTGATATTCTCCAAAAATGGGATTTGGAATGGATGGTGGCTATGGATATGTGCTCTATATAGTATACGCTGTTAGGTTAAAGGTGACCACTGTCGGCTCCCAGCGTCTGGGGTATCAGCGTTCAACAGTGACTACACAGGTGGAAGGCAGGAGTGATGAGAGAGAACCGTGGCTGTGAGCAAGAGCTGGGGCTATAGAGGATGGACCGGAGGCTCCACTGTGCAGGCAAGAGAGACACAAGTCTGAACTGTTATCTAAATGAGCGCACAAGGGCTTTGGCACCTCGTTGTTCTTTTTAAAGCGGTGTGCCGAGAGCCAGGTTATCAGAGGGTCTCAAAGCTCAGAGCTAAAAAAAAAAAAGCACCAGGAATTCCTGACATTCAGAGGGAGCAGGCCAGAGCCAGCATCTCCTAGTACTGGAAAAGGACCCAGCCTGTGCTACTTGGGAGAAGGAGAAGAAGAGGAAAGAGAGAGGGGGAAGAGAGGGAGGAAAGAGAAGAAAAGAATAGAAAAGAAATTGTCAACTGACCCACTACCAAAAAAAATGTTCACAGAGAAAGGATATGAATTTTAGAACCAGTCAGGTGTCATTTTGCCACAAATTTTGACACAGAAGTGAGAAATTGAATTAAGCAATTACTTTTTTAGTTTAAAAAAAAAGAAAGAAAGAAAAGAAGGGAAAAGAAAAGAAAGCCATGACATGAAAATCGCCCGCTACTCTGGTGCCCCTTTAAAAACTGCCTGTGATGGCCAAGCCCCCAAAGGATGCTTTAGAAATGTGTGCAGCATCGTGGGGATGTAGCTCAGGCTTCCAAGGAGCCACCCTGACCGAGAGGCCCACTTAGAAGTGTGGTTTCTGTTTCCTTGGTGAGAGGCGAACCTTCCATGGGGTGGCGCCGGAGCGAGCAGGGACGCAGGTCGCTCAGCTCTTCTTGCGCAGCTGGTTGTACTGTGCACGGCCCAGGATGGGCTCCATGACGCTGGGTCGGAAGAAGCTGTCGCTGACCCTGCGCGCAGGCTTCTCCCGGGGCATGGCCAGGAAGCCTGGACGCGCAGACGACTCCGCCTGGTCGTCCAGACCCGGGCAGGAGGGCGCGCTGAGCCCCCGCACGCTGCGCAAGCCACCGCGAGGTTGACTCGGACGCTGCGCGGACTCCGGACTGGCTGGCCGCGCCCCTGATCCCTTGCGCTCGACCTCTGCTGGCGGATTATCGATGTCTCTGAATTCGCTCTCGGGCTCCATCAGGGACAGCCTGGGAAGCTGACAGCCGGGCACTCTGGTTAGGGATCCTTCTCCGTGGAGTCATCCCCCTTTCTATAGCTTTTGGCCTAGTTCCCCCGGGGGGGGGGCAATCACAAGGGCGCAGACTGGGGTGTAAGCCATCAGGATGGGGGGGTATCCGAGAGACCCCTGAGGTTTTAAGAACTCTGGTCGCCTCTAGTAGTGGGAGGAGTCCTCTCCTTGAAGCTGATTGAGTAACCTTTCCCTGGCCAGCTGTAGGGGCCCCTCCCCTTCCACCAAGCTCTACTTCAGCCTGCTCACCCTGCTCAACCTTTGGAGAGCGTGTCAGGGATTCCCAAAAAGACGGTATTAGTCTTGGCTCCCCTCACCCCCACCCCGCGCTGCTGTTGATAGAACTGACCTAGGACCAGCTACTCTCCCTAGAATGCACAGCCTACTGTGCAGGTTGCCCTGAAAGCTTATGGCCAGGCCCTTCCTCCGGAGCTAAAGGGGAGGTCTGAGCCTCTAAGGACTCACAGACCAGTGACTCCATCATCAACGGAGAGGCACAATGTAGGGGAGAGATCTGAGGCCAGGGCTATGAATGTCTGTGCTCTGGGTTGGCAAAGATCAGACTGTAAGAAGGTTTTGAGTACTGAAGATTGGAGAAGGGTCTCCACGGGGCTGGAAGAAGCGAGGGCGGGGGTGTCCTGCATCTCCTTCTGACAAATCTGCCTTGGGAGAAGGTGGCCCTGGGGTGGGACTCACCGGCACATAGTGTACCACAGTGTCTACCACGTTATCGGTAACACCCTTCAGGGCATCCGATAGGGACATGGCCCTTCCTTTGGTGGAGGAGACAGCCTGGGCTGGTGTGAGGTGCAGGATCCTTCCCACCGTGCCTAGCACAGCCGCGGGTGCCCAAGTCACTGCTGAGATGGTGTTCCGGAGAGTCTTCTGCACGGTGTGTACCACCCCACCCAGGAGGCCTCTCGCGTTGGGCAGGGCTGTTACCTGCGGGCCAGAGAACCATTAGCCCCTGCCCTGCATCAACTCCTCTGATCCTTTCCCTAACCACCAGCCCAGAGCTAGAGGGGAAATGTGGACATAAAAGAGAGAGAGAGAGACAGACAGACAGACAGACAGAGGGGGAGAGAGAGAGAGAGAGAGAGAGAGAGAGAGAGAGAGAGATTGATTGATTCTGTCCCTAGCTGTGGGTAGTGTGGCCTTGGGCATGTCACTTCCTCTCTCTGAACGTGCCACCGCCCCCACCCCAACTTTTCATCTGCAAAATGGAGCAGCAATCCCCCCTCCCCCGCCTACTTTTCTGGGAGTTGTGAAGCCCGCTGAGTGACACAGTAATACTTAATTGGCTGTGGATTGGGGGTGACCTGGGGACAGAGTCCTTTATTTTACTTAGCTTCTCCGCTTCTCAGCCCCACCCACGGGCTGTGCGGCCTTAAGCACTCAGCGCCCTCATCACCTCTCCAAGCCCGTTCTCTTCAGCCTCTGATCCCTCTTCTTCCTCCTCATCTGACTCCTCTCCCTCGCTGTCCATCTGGTCGTCGTGGCTCTCATCCTGGGAGGCTGCTAAATTGTGCAGCCAGGGCACCCGCACCTCACTCTGCCGCCGCCGCGGGGACACCACCTGCAGGGCTGCTGATGCACCCCACTGGGCCAGGCTGCTCTGCGGGAGAATGGCCAGCAGACAGAGGGCTCAGTGGGTGGACCCCCTAGGCTGGAAGGCTTTGACAGAGGAACAGGGACAGGGGTGGTGAGCAGGGTCTGGCCCCATGGGGTCTTGGGTTTATTTGGTTTTTTTCTATTTATTTATTTTATTTTATGTGAATACATGTGTACCACCTGTGTGCCTGGTGCCCATAGGGGTCAAAAGAGAGTATCAGATTCTCTTGAACTACAGTTATGGGTGGCTGTGAGCCACCATGTAGGTGCTGGGAATCGAATCTGGGTCCTTTGCAGCAACAACAAGTGTTCTTAACCACCGAGCCATCTAGCTAACCTCTTCCCCAGCATTTTAACTAATAATAACTATAACTGAAGGCATACATCCTTAGCATAGAACTCTGGGACTTTCTAAGCACACCCTATGTCACCATAACAGATAGAGACTATCTCAACATCCCAAAAGATTCTTGTCAGTCTCTTCCATCTGTATTCCCCAGTCTGTGGTCCCCTCTGACTTTACAGTCACACACTCATCTTGGCTATTCTCTCTTCTTTTTAATGTTGAGATGGAATCCGAGGCCCTTCTATTCAAAGCTTGAGTTTGTAGCCCCAACCTCGGTTCATGTATACATATATTGAGACAAGGTCTCACTGTGTAACCCTGGTTTGGCAGGAACTCACCATGTAGACCGGGCTGGCCTTCACCCTGCAGGGATCCTCCTGTCTTGCTTCTCAAGAGCCCCAGCCCCCGAGAGCTATCTTTTAACCTTGGGATGGGTGCCATCACCCCCACGCCAACATAGCATGCATCCATCCCTATCTCAGCAGGGGTAGAGGGCTACACACAGAGTAATAAGTAAAATCACTCACAGCCAGGTGTAATGGGCAACACCTGCAATCCCAACACTTGGAAGGTTGAGGCAGGAAGACTGCCACAAAATAAGGGCTAACCTGGGCTACAGAATAAACCCATCTCAAAAAAATTAGTCAATTAAAGCTTAAAAATAAAGTAAAAAGACCTTTCACACAACTGAAAAGCAGTCACTGCCTGCCGACTCCTGAGATTTCTCATCTTCCAGCTCTGTGGGTGCGTGGCCTCCAGTGAGCTAGGCAAGGGCTCTACCACTGAGCTGCAGCCCTTTTCTCCATGTTCTCCGTTCTGTTTTACTTGTCTCTGGTTTTCTGTTTATTTTTGTTGGAGGATCTTTTCTTGTTGTCTTCTGAAATGGGGTCTGGATACAGCTCTGGATAGTCTGGAACTCACTCTGTCAACAAGGCTGGTCTCACACTTGAAGAAATCCTCCCACCTCTGCCTCCCAAGTGCGGAGATCGTTAGCACGCACTTACGTGCCTGACTTTAGTGGTTTTTTTCTCCTTTTTTCTTTCATTATTTTTTCCTCTTAGTTTCTCGCTAAGTTCCTTATTTCCAAAATCTGCAGCCTAACTGCATCAAGATGAGTGGAGACGCAGCTTGGCCTGGGTGCAGTGGGGAGGTGGTCTGAGCATGGGGGTGAGGGGGTGGGGGTAGGAGAGGTGGTCTGGGTGCGGTGGGGAAGTCAGGAGCCCCTACAAAGGGAGACTCAGGGGCAAGAGCTGTTGGAACTTCCATCCACTGGACAGGTTTTTGTTATTTTTATTTTATTTTATTTTATTTATTTATTTATTTATTTATTTATTTATTTATTTATTATGTGTACAGCATTCTTTCCATGTGTGCCCGCATGCCAGAAGGGGCACCAGGTCTCGTTATAGATGGCTGTGAGCCACCATGTGGTTGCTGGGAATTGAATTCAGGACCTCTGGAAGAGCAGTCAGTGCTCTTAACCACTGAGCCATCTCTCCAGCCCGTAATTTTTATTTTTAACAGTTCATGGGTGACACCTTCTACTGTTTTAATAGCAAACAGGGGTGGGCAGGCCCACATAAGAGACCTACTTGGGTCTACAGCCATACCACCCTGAACGCGCCCGATCTCGTCTGATCTCGGAAACTAAGCAGGGTCGGGCCTGGTTAGTACTTGGATGGGAGATCCACTTGGGGTCATGAAGACTGGGAGTCAGGGAGACTTCTAGAGAGGGTGGGGGAGACAGAAGAGGGTGATGGATCAGGACCACCCCTCAGTTTGTGTCCTGTTCTTTCTCTTCTCCCATAGCCTGGGCAATTAGTTCAAGATCCTATTTATTTATTTGTTTGATTGCTTGCTCGTTTGTTTGTTAAGACAGGGTTTGTCTGTGTAGCCCCAGCTGTCCTGTAGACCAGGCTGGCCTTGAATTCACAGAGATCTGCCTGCCTCTGCCTCCCAAGTGCTAGAATTAAAGGCATGTGCCACCACTCTCTTAAGATCCCTGTCTTTATGTCTAAGGTTCTAGCCCAGCTTGAAGGATGTTCCCAAGATAGTGGGACCAGGAAACCCACAGAGCGGGGCCAGGCAGAGTTATAAGCAGACACTCACCAGAGGTGCCACACCCGGGATCCACATGGCCAGAGAATGGCCCTGCTTCAGGGCCCAGGCAGTGGTCTGCATGGTGTGTCGAGAAAGGGTGTTGGCCAGGGTGCTGACCCTCCTCACAAGGCTCGGTTTGGCCTTGGGAGTCTTTGGATCCCTCTGCCGTCCAGAAGTGGGGGCTAGATAAAAGATACGGAAGAAAACAGATCGAAAAGGGATGGAGGGACCTTGACTCAGCAGTCAAGAGCGCTTGTCACTTCAGTAGAGGACTTGAGTTCAGTTCCCAGCACCAATATGGTAGCTCACGGACATCTGTCACTCCAGTTCCAGTGTCCTCCTCTGGCCATTGCAGGCCATAGCCACACACATGGGGCACACATATACATGCAATCAAAACACTCATACACATACATTTTTGAAAGACTAGAAAATGCCCTCAGTATGGTGCCTTGGACTGGAAAGCGGTTGCCTTACTTCAACCACAACCCCCAACCATGACCCCACTGGTGCTAGCCAATGCCAGCTCCCTCTCCCTCTTACATCTAGGGTGGAAGGAGCAAAGAACTGAGCTCCTCTAGAGATTCCGAGGGGCATTCCCTATCTCAGAGCATGGGCGATAAGACTTGGGGTCTCCCACTGATCCTCAGGTTCTGAGTGGTAGCCAGTCAGTCTGAAGGGCAGTTACCTGACTCCTCCTTGGCTGGTGGCAGAAGGAACTCTACCACCTTCTCAATGCCGCCCAGAGCCAGATCAGCCCCTCCAGAGGCCAGTCGGCCAACTCGGGTGTTGGCAGCATATTCCACGGTCTCTTTAGCCATCCCCAAGGCAAGCTCGCAGCTGGCCAGGACCTTGTCGGATGTGCTTGCGATGGGCACGCTGATGCTGTTCCTGGCGCTTCGAAGGCGGGTAGAGATGGTGCCTTTCAGTTCAGAGGCGAGCTGAGGAGTGTGTGTGTGGGGAGACAGTCAGCTGTGTGGATTTCCTGACAGGCCCTGAGCCCAGTTCTCTGGAGGGCCCCATTTAAAGACCCAGGCAACCAGACACACACTTGTAATACAAGAGCTAGAGGCTGAGACAGGAGGATCATCAGGAGTTTTGTGTTATCATTGGCTACAAAGCAAGTTCTAGACCAGCCTGGGCTACAGTGTGAGACCATGTCTAAAAACTGAAAAATTAAAAATTAAAAAAAAGGGTGCAGGGACCGGCAGAGATATGTGGATATGTGGGAAAGAAAAAGACCACCTTGGCTGTGGTCTCCTGGCTTCTCTACACTGAGTGAAGATCCATCCTGTAAGGATAGCCCCAAAGCTCCCCTGGTGGCACCAGTCTTGATACCCTCCTTCACATAAGGCACCCCGTCTTTCAAAAGCTCGCCTCCCTCTTCTGTCTTTCCCTCAGCTCACAGTTCACACTGATTGACAGATTTGACAAGCTTTATGCTGGAGTAACTCGCCTTCTTCCTTCTGAGACCCCAGGAGCTCCTCCGTGACTTGGTCTAGGGCAATAGAGAGGAGGTGACCAGCAGGCCTGCCCCTGGTGGCCTCCACCTCAGGCTGGGTTTACTCATCTGCACAATGAGGGCAGCAAGCCCCATCCTCAAGGATGACCTGAGAGGGCTCTATGAAGGCCACGCTGCGACTGTTGACAAGGGCAGGACATGGGCACAGGTCTCAGGGGAGATTTGTAGGACAGGCTGGTGGTTGGTCAGTAAAGTAGATGAGGCCATGGGCATTATTGAAGCCAGTACTGGATAGGAGGAGATAAAGATGTGGCCCGGGGGAAGTGACTTGTTTCGTCTCACGGTCTATAAAGGGTTGGATCTCAAGGCTGTGTATGTGACCCCGAGATCCCAGTGAGTGGACTTGGTGGCTTTGGTAGTTGTTGTCACCACATAGTCCTGTGCCAGACCTCGGAGTCCCAGATCCCACGGCCATAGTAGCAGAAGACTGAGCAATTATGGAAGGGACCACATAGGGGTTAACCCTTTCTCCCTCTTGAGGACCCTGAAAGTGTCTGTCTAAGCTTGTCCGAGGCATATACCTGCTATACCAGACACCCCAACTCTACCTGACCCCACAGAAAGAGGAAGAGGGGTCTCCCTCTGCCTAACAGGGTGCTCACCCCATGAACACAGAAAGTTACACAGCCAGGGCGTTGGCTGCTCTCCTTCCTGAGAGGAGGTCACAGTGGAGTATATGGAGCATCATGGAAGAGGGAGGACTCACCTTTTCCGGAGGGTACTGAAGGGCTGGAATCTTTTCCTCCAGGTGGTCCAGGCCTCTGCAGGCCAACTCATTGGCAGCTGTGACTGAGAGGGAAAGGCTGTGTTGGGATGATCTCTGCCCCCTCCGGAGGAAATAACAGTGGCCTCTGTCTCAAAGGAAGCACATCGGGGCCCACAGATCCCAGCTCTGCTGTTTCCGGGTCATCTGGACTCTGCTGTATTTAGTACCCATGTACTTATGGCTCCTTGAGAGCAGGGTCATTTTGGACTCAGTAAGACCTACACCTGCTCAGTGAACAAGGACTTCACTCCTAGGACCCTGGGCAGCAGCTCTCTGCTGCCCCCTCCTGTCAGGAGCCAGAACCGTCAGCCTCTGTGTTTGCAAAGCGGGAATGGATGAGCAGATTTGGAGTGGGCAGAGGTGGAAACTCTATGAAGCGCCACCAAAGACTGCACTCTCTCCTCCCAGACTCCCCATCCCGTGTTCCGGAAGGCTGTGAGGAAGTGAGAGAATGCATGTGGGAGTGAGGCAGGTGGCACCAGGCCCCTGGCACTAGCTCAGGGGGACCAGGCCTGGGCTTGCTTAGTCCTGGAGATGATGGATTCAGCCACAGCTAGAGCAGTTCCAGACTGTCCCTAGACCCAGATTTAACCCCCAGCTGTCAAGATGGCTGCAGCTGAAAGGAGCCATGGGGAAGAGAATGAAGTTGCCCTAGAGGAGTGGGACAAGCCCCGGGATGCAGATGTTTCCAGGGGCAGACTGCCCATGGTCTGCTGAGAATGCAGCCTGTATGGTCGAGGTCACAGACTGCGCGGGTTTAAAGAGTGTTTATAGATACTCTTTCATATTTCTTTGAAACAGCAAAGAGCTCAGATGACTTTGGCTGTCTTCAGATTGGACAGAATGAGGGCATCCATGAAGGCTAGCCTAGAGCCTGTGGTATTTATCACCATCACCATTATCATCACCATCACCGTCATCACCACCACCATTATTACCATCATCATCATTACCATCATCACCACCACCACCATCATCATCATCATCACCACCACCATCATCGTCACCACCACCATTATTACCATCATCATCACCACCACCATCATCATCATCTTCACCACCATCATCATCACCGTCACCATTATCCTCACCATCATCATCACTGTCACCATCATCATCACCACCACCATCATCACCATCATCATCACCATCATCATTACCACCACCATCATCACCATCATCATCACCACCACCATCATCACCATCATCATCACCATCATCATCACCACCACCATCATCATCATCATCACCATCATCATCATCCTCACCATCATTATCACCATCATCATCATCATCACCATCATCATCACCATCATCATCATCACCATCATCATCATCACCATCATCACCATCATCATCACCATCATCATCATCACCATCATCATCATCACCACCATCATCATCATCATCACCATCGTCATCATCACCACCACCACCATCATCATCATCATCACCACCATCATCATCCTCACCATCATTATCACCATCATCATCATCATCACCATCATCATCACCATCATCATCATCACCATCATCATCATCCTCACCATCATCATCACCATCACCATCATCACCATTACCACCACCACCATCATCATCACCGTCACCATTATCCTCACCATCATCATCACTGTCACCATCATCATCACCACCACCATCATCACCATCACTATCATCATCACCACCATCATCATCCTCACCATCATCATCACCATCATCATCATCACCATCATCATCGTTATCATCACCATCACCACTACCACAACCACCATCATCATCATCTTCACCACCATCATCTTTGCTTGGTGCCCTTGTGCACTGCTAACAGTGGCTTTCATTGAGACTCCGCCGGTTCATGACACTGCTCTTTCTGCTGTATTTGGAGTCGGGTTAGCTAGCTGCCCTGCCACAGGCTCCCCTCTCACCACTGCTCACATAGTTCTACCCTTCTTTCCCCTTGAAAATTCTTTGACTCATTGTTAGCCTAGGATGCCCTAGGCCGGGCTACAGTTGAGGCATGCATAGTAACAAAGAGAGCTGCACCTATACCTCTATCTCTGCAGACAAAACGACCAGGAAGTTGTTCAGGGAGGTGGATAAACAAGTTGTGAGATGATCAGACAGACTGACAAGCAGGCGGGCAGACACGCAATGATTATCAGTGGGCGGGCAGGCTGCTGCCAAGTTCAATGAGAACTCACACTGGGTGGACAGCCGGCGGACCACTGGCTCCATGCTCCAGGCAGCCAGATTGCTGGCACCCTGAACACCCTTCTCATAGGCATTGCACACAGAGGCCACCAGGGGGTGGGCTTCTTTGGTGCTGTTGTAGGTCTTCTGGACGCATTCGCAAGTGCCGCTCACCACAGGCAGCTGCAGGACTCTGTGGAGCACATTCTCCTGCTCCTGTGAGGGAAAAAAAAAAAGAGTCAGAGCCTCCCACCCCCACTTAACCTCCCTACAAACTGAGCCTAGCTAGGTCATACATGGCTCAGGTCTAAGGGAAGCACTCAGTCATGGGACCATGAGGGAGCCCGCAGGGAAAATGAAAACCTGCCTGCAATGCCTTCCTGGTCACTACCTAGACTCTGGGGAACTCCTGAGGCGACCTGTGTTCTCTGGGGACCAAACCAAATTCCAGCTCACCCCTCTTAGACTGACTGCCAAGTTGATGTACTTGTTGAGGGTTTGAGTCCCCCTTCAACTGGTCGCTTCATCTAAACACTTTCATGGTCTTTCTGAGATTCTGGGCCCAGGTCTAAAAGTGCTGGACCACTGCCGAATAGGCTGCCCATCCCTCCCACACCCGTTTCTGCTTATCTCACTTTCACCTCCTCTGTGAGACAGCGTCTCAAGTAGCTCTGGCTGGCCTTGAACTCACTACTTGGCTAAGGATGACCTTGAACTACTGTTGTGTTGACTCCACCAAGACCAGCTTTTGACTCTCCTCCCTTGTGGCTCTGTCTGTCCTTGGGCTGTCCCTACTTACGCAGCCCTGCTATGATTATGCATGTATGCCTCCTTTCTTCCAGTAGAATGTCCTCTATTTCCCAGCGCCTGTGTGAAAGCTTGACCCTGGAGACATGAGCCATACAAGGAGCTGTGCCTCGTGGAAAGTATAGGCTCTTCTTTACTTTTTGTTTGCTTATTTTTTTTTATTGAGCTATATATTTTCCTCTACTCCCCTCCCTTTTTCCCTCTTCTACCATGATCCCCATGCTCCCAATTTACTCCGGAGATCTTGTCTTTTTCTACTTGCCTTGTAGATTAAATCCATGTATGTCTCTCTAAGGTCCTCTTTGTTGTCTAGTTTCTCTGGGGTTGTGGATTGTAGGCTGGTTTTTCTTTGCTTTATGATTAAAGCCACTTATGAGTGAGTACGTATTTTATTTGTCTTTCTGGGTCTGGGTTACCTCACTCAATATGTTTCCTAGATCCGTCCATTTGCTTTTTTTGTTTTTTAGCCCTGCCTGTCCTGGAACTAGCTTTTTTTTTTTTTTTTTTTGACAAAGTTTCTTTGTAGCTTTTGGAGCCTGTCCTGGAACTAGCTCTTGTAGACCAGGCTGGCCTCAGACTCATAGAGCTCTGCCTGCCTCTGCCTCCCAGTGTTGGGATTAGTGGAGAGCACCACCACTGCCCATGGGCTCTTCTTGACTACACAGACTAGCAGATCTGAGGCCTCCTGGGGCTCCTTAGCAAGAATCCTTTCCAGAAAGTCTCACTAGACTTGTATTTGGCTATCTCCTTGGTGGGCTTGATGCCTTCACAGAGCGGCTGGTGCCCTTGCAGGGTAACTTTGCTGAGCTGAAGCCTGCCTCCACACCCCGCCCCTGCCCCACTGGAACAACCCTAAACAAATCTCCTTCAGCTTTTGTGTGTCAGCCCTTCACACACTTCCAGTCAGTGACATCCTGCAAAGGTCCTATTCCGTAGGAAACAGCTACACGTTCTATCTTAGCTTATAAACGTGTCACACGATGTTCTTGTGACCCTTTCCTTATGACACTCTAGGATCTGACACAGCCTCTCTTAAGCCGGTACTCCAGTGAGTCTGAGCCTTTGGGGTGCACTGTGGTCCTCTCTTCTTACTGGGATGTCCTACTCTTACCAAAGCATTTTGCTTTGTCCGCAGTTGCATAATTAAGCTTTAGAGAGGAGAAAAAGTCCAATCTTAAAGTCTGGCTGTGTGGTAGGAAGCGACCTTTACTAAAGGTCGTTATGCTCCAGCACTCTGGTCAGGGCGCCTTGATCTCATTCCTAACAGTCATTTGCTGTTTCAAGTATTTGAGATTCAGAGATAAGATTTGACTTACCCAAGATCACACAGATAGTAAGTAGCAGAGCCAGGTAGTCAGTCAGGTTTGATTTGATATGTGTGTGTGTGTATGTGTGTATTTCTTTTTTTTTAAATTTATTTATTAAGGATTTCTGCCTCCTCCCTGCCACCGCCTCCCATTTCCCTCCCCCTCCCCCATCAAGTCACCCTCCCTCATCTGCTCGAAGAGCAATCAGGGTTCCCTGACCTGTGGGAAGCCCAAGGACCGCCCACCTCTATCCAGGTCTCGTAAGGTGAGCATCCAAACTGCCTAGTGTGTGTATATTTCTGAGACAGGGTCTCATTGGCTGTGATGGGACGTGTCATTGATCCTAGCACAAGGAGGCAGAGGCAGGCAGATCTTTGTGAGTTCAAGGCCATTCTAGTCTACAAAGTGACTTTCAGGACAGCCAGAACTGCTACAAAGAGAACCCCCGTCTCAAAGAAAAAGATAGGGTCTCATCTAGTCCAGATTGGCCTTAAACTCACTCTATAACCAGCACCTGGTTCTCCTGCCTCTACCTCCCAAATTCTGAGATTAGAAGCATGTTCACCATATTGGACTGTTTCCAAGTCAGGTTTGAAATGGACTATATGGAATTTGCTTCCAAATAAATTAAGATAAAATAAAGTAACGATTGGGTGAGGATGAGGCAGATTGGCCAATGAGTCAAAACTACCTGGGACCTTGTATCCTTTTGCCTAGTCTTGTGAATGTTAAGAACTGTCCATTCAAAAAGTAATACAAGCCAGCTCTCCAGGGTTGACCCCTCTGCTCCAGCTCTGTATCACTTCAGATGCACCCTGTGACGGGCTCTACTTGCAGGGGGACAAGTTAGCAGAACCATCAAGGAGAACAGTTTGGGCTCTGGGACAAAGAAACCATATTATTTTAGTATATCATTCTGCTGGTGAGTCAGATATCAGAAAGAGAAAGGGGTTTGGAGAATGTGAGGAAATATTCTCCTTAATGTTTTGGACAGTACTTTCAAGGGTTGTTTTGGACAAGGTTAAAGGAAAAACAGGCTGGGCATGGAACAAACAACTAACTTAAAGACTTAGCGTTTCTTGCAACCCATTTTCACCCCTGTTACGGTTTAGTACAAAACAAGGCAGCTATCCCCAGAATGAAGGTTCAGTAAAGTCTAATTAAGGATGAGTTTAGTCTCTGATAGGCTCATAACTATCTGAACTGTACCCAAATCAGAGAGGTTTTAGCAAAACATATCAAGGGCCTAGAAAAGTATCAGAATTATTTAAAATCATGGTGAAAACCAGGCCAGAGATGAATGATGGACACACTGTGTGTCCTGTTTATTCCCATGCATGGCAGCACAGGCAGTGAGGGCTTTGCAGGGCCACTGAATGCATGGGTTCCGTATGGCATGCATGTCCTCCTGAGTGGTGCACTTTTGCCTTGGGGTTTAAGGCATGGTGAGTTCTTGCCCTGTCTCTCTTTAACCCCCAGCCAACACTCCTGTCCTTCTCTCCGAGGTGCTTAGACCTTCGTAGGCCTGGTCTCTTTTCTCCAGTTCCCCCTCCTACCCTTCTCTCCAAGGCTCTTAGACCTTCATAGGCATCGTCTCTTCCCCCAGTTCCCCCAAATACCCCTGCTAATGGTGGCAAGGGCAGGAGTAGTCGAGAGAGTAAGGCAGACTCATCTTGCTTGAGGCTCCCTGGCTCTCCCTCTCTGCGCTCCCCTCCCTTGGTTGTCCATTCCCCGTCTCACATGAGAGGCCAGGTTACTTACAGGGAGGTCTCCATCCAGCAGGGTCGGGCCCTTGTTCATTGCCATCCTTACTCTTCAGGCTGCAAAGCAGAGTCCCAGGTCCATCAGAAGCCCACAGGCTTGCAGTCCGCAGGGCGACTCCCGACCTCTCCCAGCCACCCGCCAGCCATCCGGGAGCTCAGCTGCCCTAGGTGGAGGACGAATGTCCCATACAAGAGCCACTCCTTGGAGCCCCAACACAACGAGTCTCCTATTCTGCTCAAAAAGAGCTCCATAGTCTGCTCAAAATTGATGTCTGCTTTTTTTTTAAGGCCTCAAGATAAAAGAAATTGCAGGTAATTATATACAGATAAGGAGAGAATGAGAGAAAAAGTTTAGGATGAAGGCTGGGGCTCTTAAGTCAGAGTCCCAAAGAGACTGAAGAATGAGTGTCAGGTAGAGTCTAGTCCTTTCTTCATGACAAAATTCTAGCTAATTACCATTTCCCTCTCTTGCCAGCTAGGTAAGCCTCCCAGAGAACTGTCTTCTGGGTAAGCCCATGGCCGCTCTGCTCTGGTCTTTGCCTCAGTGGTCTCCCTGCAGAGCACTGTGCCCCTCGGAATTTTCCCATCTGCTCTTTCTCCCAGCCCCTTCCCCTTTAACACTCAGAAAGCAGCAGGGTAAGGCAGACACCCGAGAACCCCCACACTCACAGCAGCGGACGGCCACCTCAGTCTCAGAAGCCCCAGCTATGGAAAGTCTCCTCCACAGAAGCACCTCCAGCCACTCCAGGGAATCTTGGGCAATGCCTCTCAGACCTCCCAATTGGAGGAGGGCAAGGAGGAAGAGAAAGCTGGGCCGGCCCGTTGCCATAGCTGTCTGACCCAGGATGTCCCCTGGGCTCACCCTAGCTTCTATGGGGGATGCTTTGCCAATGACAAGGTTGCTCACAGAGCTGATGGAGCCCTGTGCCAGAGCCCCGAGACAGTAGTTCCAGAATATTTCTGGCTTTCAACGGACAAAAATTGCTTTCCATAAAGAAGGCACTAGTATTTGTGCCATTAAACCCCTAAGATCAAAGTTCCATGCCATTCTGTCCCTGTCCCCAATCTTTGGTCCCTTCCCCCAAAAGTTTCTATGCAACCGTACTCCCATAGAGTGTCTCCCATGCTTTGCTATTTGCTAGCAAGGATGACTGTTGAACAGCACGATTCAAACCCACACAGGGATGGGGTTCAGTTTACTGTATTAGTCTATGACTATCAAGATAAATTCCCAGAAAAGAAGCCCAGATAGAGCTGAGTCTGCAGTAATCTGGGCTCTGAGAGAACAGTTTTGACCTCTGTAAATCTCGAAAGTTAAAGAAAACATTTTGAAGCTGGTTGTACGTGCCGGTAACCCCAGCACTCAGGATGCTGAGGCAGGATTGATAATTTGAGGGCAACCTGAGCTACAGAGCAAGAGCTTGACTCAACACACTAGGGGCTAGGGGGCGGAGCTCAGAGCGCTTGCCTAGCGTTGAAGACCCTGGATTTGATCTTCAGCACTGAGGAAAGGGGGCGGGGTGAAACTTTACCTAGCCTAAGGTACCTCCAGAACAGGAAGAAGGAGAATCATTGTTCACCTAAGTCTGCAGAGGTGATGGTGTTGAGTTTGGATTTGTTTTGTTTTGCCAACCAATAGCACCCAGACAGTCAAGAACTATCAGTGCATGTCATTCCTTCCTCCACATAGGAAGCTCAAATTTTAGTTCCTGATTAAAGTAGGTGGAACACCGTGGTCCCAACCAGTGTCTTCCGACCAGCTAGAAAGGGCCTCTTATATCAAAATGAGAGGACAACACGAAATATCATTCCTAATTAGCAGATTTGCATGTTGCTGACTCTATTGAGTTAGTGTGGATAACAGAACAGAAAAGTACCAGGAGGTAGGTTCAGCAGAATGACTCAGCAGGTCAAGGTGACTGCCACTAAGCCTGACCACCTGAGTTCAGTCCCTGGAACCCACATGGTAGGAGAGAATTGACTCTGGCAAGATGTCCTCTGGCCTCCACATGCATGCTGTGACACTTGAGTCACATGTACACACGCACGCACACACACATACACACACACACACCGATACATAAATAAATGTAATAAAAAATAAGGATATGAGAAATAGATACAGATTTATCTCTCTGGTAGTAAATTTTATCCTTCGTGTAATAAACCAGGGAACAAGATGTCAGGAAAGGGAGGAATGTGGAGCGAGGAGCTTCCAAAAGAGGTAATGGATAAGCGAAGCCTTTGATACTTATCAACCTTGGTCTAAGCCTTTAGGCTGTAAGACAGCTGTGGCGAAGGAGGGACGCGTGTGTGTAAAGTGGCCTCTGCTCTCACTTCAAGGTCCAGGACAAATGATCTGGAAGGCTCGCATCTGGACACGGCCCAGGTTAAAGGGCAGTCTGCCTTCTCGGGCGGTGGCTCTGGGCCAGAGGGGCTAGAGGGCTCTGTGCCTAACAGCTCTGCTGACAAAGCTGGTCCTTTGACTGCTTCCACTGGGATTCTAGAAAGTGGGTGAGAGGTGAGAAGGGGGGGAGGGGCAGTTATCCAGCAGTACTGGGGGATGGAAAGGCGCTGAGCTATCTCATGCTGGCCCCTTCCCTCCACTACAGGAGCCCAGGAATCCTGGCCAGTCTGTGCACAGGCGGGTCCCCAAGCTGAACAGGACACTCAGACACTTGTGGAGCCAGCCCTCAGCAGCACTGCTCAGCTGTGAGTGTGCTGGTCTGTGCAGCCCCTCAGGACTGTGGACCCAGGAGGAGAGGTTAGTAGAGGGGAATGATACAAGGATGAGGTAGCAGGGCCCTATGGAGTTGGAGTTTACAGACTCTAGAGATGGTAGCTCCCAACCCGCCCACCATCCTCTCCACTGTGTAAGACCCAAGGACCAAAACCAATATCTGCAACACACTGCTATGAACTCTAGGCAGGCTTCTCCAGGAAGAAGCTAGGCAGCCATGGCCAGGCTACGGTGGAGCACCTTGGCAGGGGTGGTCTGGACAGTGTGCAAGGGAACCTTTCAACCAAGAGCTTTGACATCCATAGTCCCTGTGCCGTCCTCCCAGCCTGCACCTGCCAGCCCCGAGCTTCCTCAGCTCACTTACTCTACACTCCAATCCCAGACACATTCACAGATGCAGTCAACTCTGCTTAGAAATTTATTAGACATAATCGATGTTACCGTACAAGTAGCTACTTAGACATGTCTTGTTTTAGCCACTCTAGTTTCTCTCGGATTCCCCCAAACTTTTCTCCTGTCACCCATTTTAAAAACAGAGAGCCAAGGACCCGAGTCCTTTTCAAGGACCTTCGTCACATTCACGGGAAGCGGTTATTCAGTATGTGGTTCTCATTTCCATTTAAATGATGGTTTTATATGGCTTTATAGGTGCTGTCACAGCCGCCTGGTGGCGGGGACTCCTCGGTGTGCCCATGTACTCTTCACTGGCCCTACTGCTCTTTCCCATCCCCCCCCCCCCCCCCCCCGCTGTCCTGAGTAAACCTGATTTATCACAGAAAACTGACATTCTTACATTCAAAGACAGGAAATTTTTAATTCTCACATTTTGATGAAAATTATTGTGGAATTGCCCCAACTGTTATGTAGCTTTAAATAAAATCAATCTGGCTAAGTCTAGATTTTCTTTTCACAGACTAAGACAGAAACCATCAGTGAAAGTTCCAGGCCTGGAATGTGTATGTGTGTTGGGGGGTGGGGCATGTCAAGGGGCAAAAGGCAAAGGACTCTTGAGCCTGGAAATGCTGCTGACGGTTATGATATGGTAGAGGAATCACCTTGGAAAGAACCAGAACGAACCTCTGACTTCAGTTTTGCTAGTGTCAATTTCCTCATCTGTCACAGACTTTGTAACAGGCACCACAGTGACCTTCCATCCACCTTCACCTCCGTCTCCTCCGCTGCACCCTCGCTGACCCGCAGTATTACCTGAGCATTCCACCCAGACACAACTTAGACCCCGAGGGTCCTGACACTTCCCTGAGTCTACCTCTGGACACAGTAAGGACACACTGCAGCGACGGCCAGGGCCAACAGGTTAGGAGGCTCCAAGCCCAGCTCCCCTCCATCCCACACCGACGCCTGTGGGGTCAGGGGTCGGAATAACAGATGGGAGGGAAAGGGAGGCCTTAACCAGAGCCAGGAGTGCCATGCTCCCACTCTGATGAAATCAAGGACCCATACAAACCAATCCACAGTTCTAGTTTCTTTGGGTCTTCTATGATTTCTTTCCTTTCCATTTTTATTCATTCAGCAAACATTAAGCTCTTACGACGCATATAAAAATACTCAGTAATGTTAGCTGAAGGGAAAATACTCAGAAATCCCGAAGTTACTGCAGCATATAAACAAAGTATCGGTCTGCACACGCCATTGTTGGTCCCACTTCTCACATGATTAAACAAGCAAAGGGAAACCTGGGACAAAAACAGACGTCTGCTCCACTAAGCTGTTAGCCTTCAAGCCTCCAAACACCTAGTGGGTCTTCAGTTTCAACTGAGGATACACTATGGTGATGAGCCCGGCCATGGAGGACACGAGACCTCCCAGTCCCACGACACCAAGATTGGATTTGTAGATCCCGAGGTGATTCAGAGGGATGAGGATGTCACACAAGTTCTTCACTGTGTCTAGGAGCAAGGGGGGATGCCGCTTCAGAGACTGGAATAGGAGTAGGAGAAAGGACTGGAGCCAGTCCATGTCTTCAGTGACCACGCTGTACCCAGGAGGGTCCCGGGATGACTTCTCTCTCTTGGCCCTGTCCCGGGCCACTCGTTCCATCTGCAGCAAGATCTCATACAGATCGCGGGCCAGGCTCAGCAGGAGGAAGTAGTAGTAGTGGCGGGTGGCCCACATTTGCCATTTTTCTCTGTTGACTCCAGAGGTCAGACCCACACTCTTCACCCACAGGACAGTGTCACAGATGTAATAAACCACACGGTTCAGGTTGGCTAGCGTAAGGCATAAGCGGGGCACTAGGTCCGTGACTTGGATGCTCTGTTCTGTTGCCTGGATGGCGTGAACCACATTGCCTAGTCTGAACCCTGTAAAAAGAAGCCACAGGATCAGTACTTAATTAGTTCTTAATGGGAGGCAGAAGCCCCGAGATGAGTTAAGGATTTAGAACTTAGCAGCTGATCGCAGTTGAGGCTCACAGTCCTAGCTGAGGAAAGAAGGAGCCCTACCGTGATCCTGAAAAGCCCAAAAGATAGTGACCTTTACAATTTGACACCCCCATTCCAAGGTGTGCCTTAACATTCATTTCCAGGATACTCCAGACCAGGTTAATCATGGGTGTGTGTTACTGTGTTTGAGTATTAACCTCTACACTTTAGAAGCAAGCGTACTTAACACGAGTTCCAGGCTTAACATTCTTACACATTTGATTTCGCATTTGTGGTGCTTTAAATAAGAATGCTGCCCGCCCCCACAGGTTCATAATTGAATGCTTAGTCACCAGGGAGTAGAACTCTTTGATAGTATTAGAAGGATCAGGAAGGGTGGCCTTGTTGGAAGAAGTGTCACTAGGGGTGGGCATTCAGGTTTCAAAAGCCCATCCCAGGCCCAGGCCAGTCCAAAGTCTCTGTTTCTCTCTCTTTCTTCTTCTCTCTCCCCCGATCTCTCTCTTGGCTCTTAGCTACTCTCCATTACCACATGGCCTGCCGCCATGCTCCCGTCCATGATGACCGTGGACTAAGTCCCTGCAACTGTAAGCAAGTCCCAAATTAAATTCTGTCCTGTATAACGGTTGCCTTGCTCATGGTGTCTCTTCACAGCAACAGAACAGTGACTAAGACACCATCAAAAGGCTGCCTTAGGCAAAGCAGCAGTATCATTTGAGGGTCATTCTAGTTCATCTTCCTTCACTACGGACGAAGAGCACAGAGAAATGGTAGGACTGAGGGGCTACGGTGATCAGGACTCACAGGGAGCACCTAGATAAACTAGCCAACCACTGCAATGTATGCCCTTATATAAGCATGCATTAGTCAATTGGGGGTCACCTGTATTTCCTGGACTTAGGAACTGCCCGAAGCAGCTACCCTCCAAACACAATCTCAGAAGAGCACTTGACATTATTTTAACTAGCACGGAGCAGTATATGAAATGACTGTTTCAAAACCGGGGTTTCGGGTTCTCATTCCAGCTCGTGGGCCAGCTGGCTGAATGATACTGGGTAAGTACCTTCTGGCCTCTCAAGACTAGTGAAACTCTAGGGGACACTTCAGCAATGACATTCTGGAGCATTTATTACAGAATTTCTAATCTTAGCCTTCAAAGACAACCAGAAATCTTACCCAACTTTGTTGACTATTTAAGTCTTCTCTCTCTGCCAAACCAGGTTTTGGGGTTGACACTGACGCTCCAGGACAGTTAGCACCTAGCAGTCCTGAGCCTCTGCTAGGGGAAACCTCCCTTTCAGAGTCCTTTGTCTCTCCAGCCACACCTCAAATCCTACCTCCTTCAAAATATTTTTTTCCCAGCCATCATATTTGGCACTAAATAGGATTTATGTTATTTTATCTCTCCCATAAAGCTGAGGAATGCTCACTTATTAAGTAGGTACTCGAACAACTCATCAATATGGGATGGTCTACATCTCATCCTAGTATATCTGCTGATCTACTGTCGAAACATCTGCTTTGCATCACACAATGGAGTCAGGCATGCAACTGTTATAAGAAGCATGGGCTCTCCCAGGATGACTGATAGGGTGTAGCCATGGGTGAAAACCCCTGCCATCACTCTTTGACTTTCACGTGGAGCTACCTGACACACTAAGAGAATGTGTCCATTCAGGTCCCCCACGGATCCTCACTGGAGGAGGAAAAGGCATGTGCGCTAGGATATGGCTGTCCTGGTCTACAGAACTGCAGGGGTCATGCTAGACTGAAGCTCATGTGGGCACTGCCAAGACACTCTTAGAACTGAAGTGAACCAGCACACCGTGTGCCCCACAGGCTAAGATTATGCAGGAGGCTATGGTATGGCATCAAATGCGACCAGAGGAAGACATTTGTGAATGGCCCACAGCAAAGCATTCGGCCTTGGAGCCCCAGCAGGACTACTGCCAGCTGCACCGTAGACTTGGGCGAGTGGAAATGAAGACCTTGAAAGCACGTTGTCAATTCCAGGGGCCGAGGCTAAGGATTTTAAACCAGAAGCCGCTGTCCCTTGAGAGACAGGTACTTACATTTACGGCCAGTGCTCACACTGGACTCCAGCCTCTTGAGCTTCGTTACCACCGCCTCTTTGCCAGCTCTAGATTCTAACAAATATCTAAGCAACATGCATGCGTGTTGAGTGGCTCTGAAATGGAAAAAAATAAATGAGGAAAATGGTTTACAAAGCAAATAAAATTTGATTCATGAAGGGAAGGAGGAACATATGCTCTAAAAGCAAAGAGAAACATCGTGCTGAGGCCAAATTTCTGGGAAGGTTTCTCATGTTGCAGCTCTTACAAAAGCAACATTCTGCAATAGTCCTTACACAGGAGGGCCAAAGGGTGAACATGCAATGGAAATGTAACACAAAGGTTAGGAAAGAGGACTCTAAAGCCCTTTGCTGGCACAGGAAGATGGATGTCGTGAAAAGCTGCACAGAGATGTCTCTCAGCTCCGTGAAGGTCCAAATTCGCTATCTGCCCCTGGGTAGATCCGATTTCCAAAATGATCGTTTCTACCACATAGTTTAAACTTACTATTTATGCGACAGGACACAATCTCAAAAACCAGTCTCCATATTTAGTTTTTAAGACTAAAGGACCAAAGACACACCAATCTACAAATCAGCACCTATAGTGTTTGTCCTTCAAACCAACTAGTATTTTACATACAGCTGTTTAATAATACTGCACATTCAATACAGTGATTATTATCACACCAACAATGGTAACAATAACAATGACATGGCCACGAATACCATAAATTAGAATCACAAACATCCAAATGCATCTGCAGCCTACTTAATAAAAGCAGGTTCTGGGCCAGGTGTGGTAGTTAGTGCACACCTTTATTCCCAGCACTCAGGAGGTAGAGGAAGGTAGTCATAACCAGCCGGGTCTATATACAGAATTCCAGGACAACCAGGCCTACAGAGTGCAACCCTGTCTCAAACAAAACAAAGAACAACAACAAACGAAGATCAGTAGGTGCTGGTTGGTCCCTGCTGTCTTAGAACTGCACCGGAGTCCCTGTAGGGTATCAGTGTTCTTCTCAGCAAAACTGGCACAGGGCTGGTGGCTTGTGCCTACAATTCCAGTGCTCAGAAGGCTGAGACAAGGGGATTGTGGTGGCAGTCTGGGCCACAGAGTGAGATTCTTCCAAAATAAATAAATAAATAAATGAATGAATAAATAAATAAATAAATCCTCCCCAAAATGGTATGATGATGAGTTACTTCTGGGTAATGAAGTCAAGAAGGGAGAGTAGAAGACAGAAGCCACTTCTGGCCAAAGGGCTCAAACTGTGCATGTCAATACATCCTCCTCTCTCAGATTTGGTCTAACAGGAGAGGGTCTGAAACCAAGGCATTAGTTTAGGAACGCTAGCTTGTTTATGGTTACACAGATCCTTAAAGGGGTTGGGAAGTAAAATTTTGTTGTCCACCTACATCCAAAATTACTATTTTATTAAAAGGCATGGCAGGGTACATTCTGGGCACAACAGAATTCTGTGTTTTGACTTTTGATAGAGCAGCATGTATATTTTCAATCATTTTGAAAACCTATCAAGTCAGACGCAAGACAGCATAACTAAGTTAAGAGGCAGGCGCTAGAGTGGACCGTGTGGACCTGCATCTCTCGGCTCTGCAGTTCCGTTCTTCTTAACCTCCTGCTTCAGTTTCCCTAGATGTGAAATTGGGAGGTCAAAGTGTCTCCTCCACGGGGCTGAGCAGCTCTACAGTTGGTCTCCTGGAGTCTATTAGGGCTTTTCTTATATGTTTAGTGTACATTAGAGGTTGAACACAAACACCTGGAAAGGGCTGTTAAATAAAACTATTTTTTTTCCTTTCCTTTCCTTTTAAATGGTCATTGAGCACCACTCAGACAAATTTCTCTTTTAAAACAAAAATGAAGGGGGATTAGTTTCAAACACTCATGGGTGCTTTCAAAACCACACCATGTACTTTGGAAGTATCGACCAAACGTTTTTTTCCACTGTACTTCTTACAGTTTACAAAGCTTCTTAACTCTCTGTCTCCAAGACACAGGCTGAGCCCAAGTGGAAGATAAAGAAGATACAACTGTCTTTCCATGAGTACTTCATCTGGCGCTCCAAGCCGCAGGGGTTCTGCTTCCTTAGGTACAAAAGAAACCCAAAGTTTCTCTCGAAAAGAAATCTCTAGGAAAGATGTTGCCCGTTGGGGACTCAGTTTCCCTCTCTGGGGACAAGTCAGGAGATAAGCTGCTGTCATAGGCTGCTGTCACGGAGGTGGCGGGCGCGCACAGCCCCATTGGATTTCGGAGGAGGAGGGACTCGGGTCCCAACTCCCTCAAGTGGGAGCTGGCCGCGTCCTCGTGCCTCGATTTACAGGGCTGTTATCTCCTTCTCCGAGCCCAGGAGAGGAGGAAATCTTGGGTCCGGACCGGACAGGGGTGGAGGCCGACGGCACCAGACTCACCTGAAAAGTCGGTCCCGGCCCTGGCTCTGGTTGGTTAAGCGGATGAAGGCGTCCATGGCTGCCACCCACGGCCACGCGTCGCACCCGGCTCACTCGTGGGTCCTCTGGGGCGCCGCGGGTCCCAGGGGACAGCCGGGGACAGGGCAGCCGTGGAGTGGGCGGAACCGGGTCTCTCCGCCCACACGGGGGCGGACTTACACCTTCGGAAGCGCGGCTTTTTAGGTTTCCGGTAGGGACCGGAAGTAGTAGTTGCTAAGGCGATGCCAAGCCGCGGGCAAAGCTACGTCTCACCAGTTCAGCTGTAGTGGCCTCCTCCCGCCTCATTTCCAGGTGGAGGCACTGAGTGGGTCAATCCGCTCCCTGCCTCGGGCGTCCCGGTGTGCTCAGGTACCCATGAACCCCACCTGGAACGCTGAATGGTCTTCTCAGGCAGAGGACCCAGAAGTCTTCTTTTGGAGACCGCAGGCGTCCTCAATTCCCTGCTTCTGGCCTGACGTGATGCAGGCGACAGAGATAAGCCAGTCCTAAAGGGTATTTCTAGCTGGAGAGTGGGGAAAAGTGAGAGAATTTTCTATTAGGAGTATTGAAACCCTAATGATTCTTTCCTGAGGGAATCTTTAGGCTCAACATGAACAAAGTGCAGGCGAAGGAGATCGTAGTGATATCGCGCTGCTGTGGAACTGGAAAATGGGGCCTCACTTATATTTTGTAATCTTCTCTTCACCTTTGCTTCCTCCTTCCCCCTTCCCTGTTTTTCTGTTTGCTTCTCTCATCTCCCATTATTTCCTCCCATCTCTGACTCCGCTGACTAGGGTGGGAGTATTCTGCTGAAACACAGACTCAGTCATGTCACCCTGCCTTCTTAGAGGATCCCCCAGAGGTGTTTTCTCAGGATGGGGTAACGTGGGAGTTGCCAGTCTTCTCTGAAAGCATCTCTGCTGGGACCTCTCAGTGACACGTCTCTAGACAGCTGTACCTCACCTCACTGATCCCTGCAGCGACCTGGGCCACAGTGCACAGCCCTCCCTTGGCTGGCACTCTTTCCAGAGACATCAAGGCTCCCTTTTGTGGGTTAGACTAGGGAGGAGACTGGAAGGCGATTTTATTGAGCATTTGAAAGAAAAACAACAGAGCAGGCAAAGTGTAAATCTCAGAAGTGTCCAGGTATAGAGAGATGATGAAGAGAGAAAGCTGTGCTTTTTCACAGTGGAGGTTGCTAAGCAGCCACGTGGTGAGAGAGGGTGGGACTGGAGCTTCAGAGAGCCAGTGAGAAGACTCAAGGCTCTGCAAGTAGCCGCTTGCAAGTAATTTTATAAGATTGTTCTCTATAGCCACGAAATAAGGTGGCTTTCCCCTTTTCTGCTTTTCTTATCTTTATTACCTGCCCCAGACCTATCCCTAAGACTTGAAGGCTGAAACAGTTTCTCTCCCACCCACCAGACCCCACAGCCACTTTTGAAATGATTATTTGGAGGTTTAATATTAGTTATATTCTGTTAACCGACGGCTCAGGCTTCTTAGTGGCTAGCCCTAAGCCACTACAAATCCATTTCTAATAATCTGATTATCACCACATGACAGTGACTGGCAATACACTGGCTTATTACTCCTCTGGTGGCTGCTGGCACCTCTCCGACTCTGCCTTCTTTCTCCCTGTCTCTCTGCTTGGATTTCCTGCTTATCTTTATTCTGCCCTGTCATAGGCCAAAGCAGCTTTATTCATCAACCAATAAAAGCAGCACATATTCACAGCATATGGAAAGACATCCCACATCATGGCTTCACTTTTTCTTTTTTCTTAAAGATTTATTTTTATCTTTAATTGTGTATGTGTGTGTGTGTGTGTGTGTGTGTGTGTGTGTTCATGCACACACATGTTTGCCTTGTACATGCTGGTACCCTCAGAGGCCAGAAGAGAGCATTGGAGCCCCTGGAATGGGAATTGCTGAAGTGGGTGTAGGAACTTAACTTGGGTCCTCTTAAAAAATAGCAAACGTTCTTTACTGCAAAGTCATCTCTCCGGCCTTATCAAGTTGCTTTCTAATTTCTTTTTTAAAATGCCAGCTTGGATTATCATATGGATTATAACAAATGTATAGTCAATGTAGGGAGAACTGACATTTTAACAAAATGAATCTTCTAACCCGTGAATGAGTTCTCTCTCTCCGTTTAATCTTTGCTCTGAGATAAAGTTTGTTAAAGGCTGTTTGGCCTTCTACATTCTAATACATCATTTCATGTGTGTGATTCTGATGCAACAATTCCCTCTTGGGCTTATGTTTCCCACTAGCAAGTCTAGACCCTTCTGAATGCTCTATCCACTGCTTGTGACTTATGAGATTGTCTAGTCTAGCTAGTTAAAGAAACCACAGTAGTCCCTGCTCCGTGTGAGTTTAGCTGACTGTCCTCACTAACGCCCTCAAGTGGTCCTTGCCCCTGTATCAGCTAGCCTTGTCCATCACATACTGGAAGCATCGTATATGCACTCCAGCATGTAGGGAAAGACCGTGATGGCAGCAGGGTCTTTATAGGACCCCCATAGACCACAGCTACTTTATCAACAGAAGACTATGCTGCCCTGAGTTAAGCATCTTAAAATGTCTCATAATTTTGTCATCAAATGCTTTTTAAAGCCATGACAGGCTGGCACGATGGTTGAGTGGGTAAAGGCACTTGTCACCAAGCCTAATGACTGAGTTCAATTTCTAGGACTCATGAGGATGGAGAGAACCAACTCCTCAGGGTTGTTCCCTGAACTCTCATATATTTTAGTTTGGGTTTCTGTCGCTGTGAGGAGACACCGTGACCATGGCAACTCTTACAAAGAAAAACACTTAATTGGGCACACAGTTTCAGCGGTTTAGTCCATTATCATCTGATGGAGAAAGGTCATTGGCTAATAAAGGAACTGCCTTGGCCCATTTCAGTGGTTAGAAGATAGGTGGGAGGAGTAAACAGAACAAAACGCTGGGAGGAAGAGGAAGTGAGGTCAGACTCGACAGCTCTCCTCTCTGGAGCAGACGCCTCAGATAGACGCCATGCTCCCTGCTTCAGGGAAGATGCACGCTATGAAGCTCCGACCCAGGATGGACTTAGGCTAGAATCTTCCCGGTAAGACCGGTGCTCACAGATTATTAGAGATGGGTTGATCGGGATATCAGAATTAGCCAGTAAGGGCTAGAACGAAATGGGCCAAGGCAGTTCCTTTATTAGCCAATGACCTTCCTCCATCATTTATGATATAGGACTTTTCATGACAATGAGACACTCTGCTCCTGGCAGCACCAATCTACTTCAAGAGGAAGATGGGCATCGAAGAGGATCCTTATGGAGTTTGATAGCCATTTGGGCAAGAAACTGCTCTTGCCTGGACTATTGCATAAACTGGACACAAAGAACCCGCAGAGAGGACTACTGAACTTGCCTAATGTGAGATGATCTTTCGGGGTTCCTGATTCATGAAAGAGTCTGCGAGACATTCTGCAGGACACAACAGATAGTGACTGAACTGACTTTGAATTTTCCTGCTTTATGGAAATGTCTGCTGGATACCATGGGCCTGAAGGCTGAAGATGGATGCCCCAACGGTACAGAGAAACTTTGGGTGACTGTCCAGGCAGTGAGATGTCTCTGTCATTTCTAGAGTTTTAAAAGTTGCTTTTTTTCTTGTTTGCTTATTGTATCTTTCTGGAGTCTTTGATGGAGTTAAGAATAGTTAGCTATAGTTATAGTTTTCCTTAGTTATGATAAAGATTATTGTAATTTTTACTTGATAACTGTTCTGTTATATGTAATTTTGCTATGTTAAAGTTAAAGCCTTCCTTTTTTTTTTGTTTAAATCGAAAAAGGGAAATGATGGAGGAAGGTCATTGGCTAATAAAGGAACTGCCTTGGCCCATTTCATTGGTTAGAAAATAGGTGGGAGGAGTAAACAGAACAAAACGCTGGGAGGAAGAGGAAGTGAGGTCAGACTCGACAGCTCTCCTCTCTGGAGCAGACGCCTCAGATAGACGCCATGCTCCCTGCTCCAGGGAAGATGCACGCTATGAAGCTCCGACCCAGGATGGACTTAGGCTAGAATCTTCCCGGTAAGACTGGTGCTATACAGATGATAAGAAATGGGCTAGTCCAGGTGCGAGAGTTAGCCTAGAAGAGGCTAGGTAGAAATGAGCCAAGCGGTGTTTAAATGAATACAGTTTGTGTGTTGTT
Organism: Microtus pennsylvanicus; assembly: GCF_037038515.1. Lineage (NCBI taxonomy): Eukaryota > Metazoa > Chordata > Mammalia > Rodentia > Cricetidae > Microtus > Microtus pennsylvanicus. Next base: position 27,971,675 of record NC_134596.1, read on the forward strand.
ATTTCGGGTCAAAAGCTAGCCGAGCAGGCGGCTGGGGTGTTGGGGACACAGCCCCGCCGCCGCCCCTATTACTACAATCATCATGAGGGACATGGCAGACGTGGTGCTAGAGAAGAAGCTGAGAGTTCTCCATCTTAATTTGCAGACAGCAGGAGTGATTGTGTACTGGGCATAGCTTGAACATATATGAGACCTCAAAACCCGCCCCCACAGTGACACACTTCCTCTAACAAAGTCACACCTACTCCAACAAGACCAAACCTCCTAGTAATGCTACTCCTTATGGGCCAACATTCAAACACATGGGGGTCAATGGGAGTCGTACCTATCCACCACACCACACATGCACTATGGCACACATATGTGAGCACACACACACAAATAAGTAGGAAAATGTAATTAACATTTGAAATCTCTTTTACACAGAATGGTACACAACTTTTAAGCTTTTGAAATACAGATTATTTTTTCCCTTCCCGTAGTCTTCTACTTCATACAGAAATATAGAGAAGAGATGCTAAGTTATAACTACTTTAGAAATATCTAATTATTCTGATTTTGCAGGTTTTTTAGTCAGTTGTCTTTCCATGCCCGAGATAGTTCTGTAGACTCTTGAAGAAGTTCACAGATGCAGGACACGGGGCATGGGACCCACAAAGCTCCTGATGAGGGAACACATTACACCACCAAGATTGGAAGTGTTAAGCTACATCTGACTGGTCCTGAGGAGAGAGAAAGAGGGAGACTCAGTGGCTTAACCAGAGCCATCTGCAAAGGCAGACAACCAGGGAAAGGTATTGGCTGTAAGTGGGTTCGGTTTAGAACACAAGATAGTTACTTCTATCAGGAGGGGAAGAAGGACAACAGAATGACAAATTCTTCCACATCAGTGCACATCATCATGGGTTAGTCTGGAAGTACCTGTCCCTTCGGATGCCCACGTGACTATGAAGACCATATCCCTGGAATGTGGTAGCAATCCTATGATACATAAGGAAGTCGTCTGAGACAGCCTGGCTTCTTATTTACCTTCTTCTCAAAGTCTCTCCTCTCGCTTTGCTTCTCAGCTTGGAGTTCCCAGAAGCTCTCACTGCCACCTGTTGAGATGTCATCCTCGAAAGGAAGTCAGGCTCAGAAAGTCAGGCTGTCTGTGTTTGCCAAGGGACCACTGGAGATTCCCTCTCCAACAGAGGCAGACTGGCCTAAGGATGATGAAAAGGATTTTGTCTTCAGGGACGTGGATCAAGAGCTGGACTCCCTGCCTCAGCCTTACCGAATGATCAACAAGCTAGTGAACCAGCTGTTTGACCACTCGTGGGAAATTATCCAAGAGAGAGAAGCTGTCCGGGAAACTGAGAAAAACCGCATCCAGCCCACTGTCTACCCTCCAGTCACAGAGATCCAGGTATGAATGAGGGTGCCTGGTTTTCATTTCAATGTTAATGGAAATGCCTGATTCAGGGAAGGGAGGAATTCCTACCGAGCTCTATGAACAGCACATGTGCCTTTTTAATAGATAGTAGGCATGTTGCTTTTGGTAAAAGAAAAAAAGCTGGCAGTGGTCTGCGGGCAGTGGGGTGTTATGGTTAGCTGACTGCACTAAGGCCCTTTGTGCTGTGTTATTGACACTGAAAAGCTTCATTAATGTATCAGGCCCCCTCCATACTTGGCAGTTGAGGCCTGTCAGTGGCTCAGATGTTGTTCTTCCCACAGGACACTAGATTTAATACAGCAGAGGACCTGTAGGTGTGCTTACGTTCAGAATATCTATCTAGTCTCAACTTTTGTTTTCCCTGGCTACTGCCCCCCAAAGGGAAATGCTTACGGCAAGCATTTTCAACAGGCACACATTTGGCGATGCTGTGCCTACGATGAGCTCTCTTTGAAAAGTTAGCTCAGATTGCTCGATGGCATCGGCAGCTGGAAAGACTCAGTTTGGTCCTTTTATGTCTGTGCTTCCCCAGCTCAGCAAAAGGCCTGGCGGCATGGCTGTTTCACAAGACTATCTGTTTGTTGGAGGAGTCAAAGGATTCTCCATCTATAATCTGTACAATTTCAAAAGAATGTATGTTTGGGAGAAGTTTAAGGTTGATGTTGTTTCCATCTGGGCCACGGATCTGGGCAACGAAGTACTTATTGTTCCTGTGGATGAAATAGGTATTGTTTTTCTTCAGTTTTAGATTAATTTATAAGTGCTTGTAGACTGGTATTCAGTTTAATTTCTTTTTCAAGTATGGGGGGAGGGGGGGGAGGGAGGAGTGAGGGGAGACTTGTGGGAAGGACTGATGTTTTCATTTAAGAGAGAAAATCTGAAGAAATTTGAAGGTCTGAGCCAGGACGGGTCAATAAAGGAAAAATTGTTCTGTGATGGTCCAAGCTGTGGATTTAACTGAAGTGAGGTGGAAGATACAAGGGAGTGTTGGTTCTGTTTTTGCACCTTTCCTCTAGAATAAAATTAGCTCCAAACAAAAAACTTAGAAATGAAATGAGAGGGCTGGTAGGATTGCCTTGCTATTGTGCTGTGCTTTGGGCCCTAGCACTCACCTGGTAGAAGGGGCCTGGCTCCTGCAAGTTGTCCTCTGATTGTCACATGCCTGTGTGGCATGAGTGCCCCCTCTCATAATAAATAAGTTCTGATAAAAAAAATTAAATTTCTTAAAATGGAAAGGGGAATACAATAGACAAGGTGATGAGTAGCCGTTCATACATGCAACCTGGCACTCGCACGGTTCAAGGTCATCCTCCATTACATAGTTTTCCTGCCATGCTGAATTACATGAGAGCCTATCTCAATTACCCTTCCTACCAAAAAGACCTAACGTTAAACCTATTTGTGGTAAAGGAGGCGTACTGGGCAGCACAGGCAGTGAAGATTCCTCCCTGCGTTGGATACCTGGATGAGCTTAGTAAGAATGATAGGAGAATAAGGTTTCGGGTCATGTGAATTGAAAAAGTCCGTCTGAACACACAGATTTGAGATGCCTGCAGGATATCTGGCTGGGCAAAACACAGGGTCTTTGGGATAAAGGAAAAGCCATATTCATTATGATCCCTTATACAGATAGTTTCATGTCTGTGTTATCTTCTTTTGATGAATCTGAAAGCAGACTGCCTTGGGGACCCTTGTACAGTGTCACAGAATACCTGTCCCATGAATCTTTATTAGGATGGATTAGATTCACCCACAGTGGGCCAAACACCTCTATGTGGTCAGTTTGTATCATGGGTGCAAAGGCAGGTTATGAATAACTTCCTAAATAAACGTAAAAAGTAAAAAAAAAAAAGATAGAAAGAAAAGGAAAAAGGAAGAAAGGGAGGGAGGTAGGTAAGAAGTTACTGTAGGTGACAATTGCATCCTGAACTCAACAGCATTAATTGCACGAGGAGCCTAGGGGGTTAAGGCTCATGGAACGGTTCACAGCAAACAGCTGGGTGGCAGTGTGAAGAAGGGACTGGGAGTGCTGTGACTGGCCTGCTTACAGGAGACCTCCAGGAAATGTGGGTAACACTAGCTAGGCAGGAGGGGTCTGGGTGGGAAAGAAGACTGAGGATCTTAAGGTAATGTGGGGACTGCTGGGGGATCAGAGCAGCATAGGCCGCATGGGGCAGTGAGCTTAGAGGCAGAGACTATGCCCCGACCCCGCCTGGCTTCCTGGGCTCACAGTCTCTATGTTCCTGTTTCAGGCATTGTGAGATTGTTTTACTTGTATAAAGACAGTCTTCTTCTCATCAAAGCCATCAATGAAATGGTGAGTCCCTGTTCTTTCACCTTTGGCTGGGGAACATCAAGTAGGCAACACAAGGCACTCACTGATAAAGGCTTGTATCCAGGATGTATGAAGCTGCAGCAAATCAAACTGTACTAAAACCAAATGGGACCGAGATGGTAAGGTGCTTGCTGCAGAGCCTGATGCCCGATGACCTGCGTTCTTAGGACCTACGTGGTGGAAGGAGAGAACAGGCTCCCAAAAGTTGAGTTCTGACTTCAGTTCTCACTGTGACACACACACACAATTTTAAAATTGCTTTTTTCCCCCTGCATTTAAGTTTTTAATTCATGTGACTTGTTTAAAATGGGCATCCATAATAGTTGTCAAGAGAAGGTGGGAGAGGAAGGCAAGGCAGGGCAGGGCAGGGGAAACAAACCCCCCTCTTTCTGTAATAAAGCACCTGCTTTATCCCGTCATGGATTTATGATCTCCTGAGACATATGGTCCTTAAAAATTGTGTTCCACTTTTAAAGACCGATCTTACTCCAATGGACACCAGTGTGGGCTGCTACCAGTTTCCTCCGGTCCCAGATGGCATTGGGGTTGTACTTGAGATGAACTTTCTTTCCCAGATGGTTGTTGCAAACACCTCCATCTTGGGGCAGGAAAATCGCAAACCTATGGGTGTTGCAACCTCTAGAAATTTTTAAATTACTTTTAATAATAACTGTCTATCCTAGATTTTTTTTAAAGCCTTTCTTTTAGCTGGCTTTCTGGTCAGCCAGTAAGGTGGGGACTGCCCCAGAGTACAGTGTAGAAATGGCAGTGACTAACCCAGAACTGCTCAAGGATGGAGATGCAAAAAAGGGAGCAGAATCTTTGGAGGAGCAAGAAAATGAATCCCATGCCAAGAAAGACTCCCTGAAACTCTAGTCTACAACTGCCATGGATTCTGGGAAATGCTGGCTGCTATGGTAACTGAGCAGTCAGGTGATGCTTGCCAGGCTCTGTGAAGCTCTTGGAGACTCACAACAGTCAGGGAGACGGGATGGAAGTTTTGTCTAGGGACAGATATGATCTCACTAAGGGATGTGAGAGTATGTCATCAACTTCCAGAACCTTAGAACTGAGCCATAAAAATGCCCTGGGCATAGCAGGGGTTGAAGGATGCAAATGCAGGGGATGGACAGGTGGCTTAGCCAGTGAGAGTGCCTGCTGCTCTTCCCAGTCCCTCATCAGGCCATCCTGAAATGCCAGCCCAGGGATATGACACCTTCTTCTAGCCTCCTTGGGCACCCACACCACACATGGCATATACTCTTACAGATACACACATTAATATATATATACATATATGTACATATGCATATATCATGGAATGGAAAATAGCAGAAGTTGATTTTGTGTGTGTACACGTGTGTGTTTGTGTACACATGTGAGAGAGAGAAAGAGAGAGAGAGAGAGCAGAGTCACTGCACACATGTGGAGGTCAGAAGATGACTTTCAGGAGTTGGTGTCTCCACTGTGACATTCAGAAAGAACTATACTTCTCAGTATTTTTTTCATTAATAAGTTCTCAAAACCATAGTAATTGCAGGTTTTAAAGCGCAGTTTGACTTGTGTGTGTTCATATGTGTGTACATGTATGTGCAGATGGGCATGCACCCATGTGGAGGCCAGGGGACAACTTCTGGTGTCTTCCTCAACCACTCTCCACCTTAGTTTGGCACAGGCTCTCACTAACTCTGTGTGTAGCTCACTGATTTGACCACCTGGAGAGGCAAGCTCAGGGTCTTCTTTTCTCTGCCTCCCCAGCACAGGGATTAGAGGCATACACTGCCTCCCCCAACTCATCGTCATCATCATTAACTTTATGTTTTGACAATTTATATCCAAATTTTACATGAATGCTGGGGATCCAAACTCGGGTCTTCATGCTTGCATGGCAAGCCCTTTGCCAGCTAAACCGTCTTTCCAGACCCATGGACTTCGAAGTTTTTGTTGGTTATTTGTTTTTGTGTTTTGAAAGAGGGTCTCCCTATTTCGCCATGCCTGGTCTAGAATGTGCTATGTAGACCAGGTCAGCTTTGAACTTGGAGAGATCAGCGTGTCTCTGGATTAAAGGTGTGCACCACAGTGCCTGATGGGCTTTCTTTTGATTGTGATCTGAACATAGCAATTGTGAAAGATATTAATATCCTCACTGAGGCAACTGAGGAAACTGAAAAACTGACTAGTAATTAGCTTTAATTAGGAATTCATTAGGGGAACTTAAATAAAAATTACCAATTTCTTGGGTTTGGACGGTAATAAATACAACTAAAATTGTGATGTCACAATGCAACATCATGATGACACAGTGGAAATTGTCACAGTGGAGTGTAATGCTACAATGGGCATTCCAGTGGCATGGTGGAGCTTTGTGGACTCACAACGTAATATTGTTGTAGTGCAGGACAGTGCATCATTGTGATGTTACAGTACAGGACGGTGATGTCACAATGCATCATTGTGATGTTACAGTGCAGGATAGTGATGTCACAATGGGTCATTGTGATGTTACAGTGCAGGATAGTGATATCACAATGCATCTTTGTGATGTTACAGTGCAGGACAGTGATATCACAATGCATCTTTGTGATGTTACAGTACAGGACGGTGATGTCACAATGTATCATTGTGATGTTACAGTACAGGATAGTGATATCACAATGGGTCATTGTGATGTTACAGTGCAGGATAGTGATGTCACAATGGGTCATTGTGATGTTACAATGCAGGACAGTGATATCACAATGCATCTTTGTGATGTTACAGTGCAGGACAGTGATGTCACAATGCATCATTGTGATGTTACAGTGCAGGATAGTGATGTCACAAAGCATCATTGTGATGTTACAGTACAGGATAGTGATGTCACAATGCATCATTGTGATGTTACAGTACAGGATAGTGATGTCACAATGCGTCATTGTGATGTTACAGTACAGGATAGTGATGTCACAATGGGTCATTGTGATGTTACAGTGCAGGATAGTGATGTCACAATGCATCTTTGTGATGTTACAATGCAGGATAGTGATGTCACAATGCATCTTTGTGATGTTACAGTGCAGGATAGTGATGTCACAATGCATCTTTGTGATGTTACAGTCATGATAGTGATGTCACAATGCATCTTTGTGATGTTACAATGTAGTAACAGTGATGTCACAATGCGTCATTGTGATGTTACAGTGCAGGACAGTGATGTCACAATGCATCATTTTGATGGTTCAAGAAAGCATTTTAATGTACCTTACATCACAAATTGTCCAGTGCAACATTGTGACAGCACAGTTAAGTAATGTGACATCAGTTGGGATACAATGTGATGTCACAGTGGAGATTATAACATCACAATGCAGCAGTGTGGTGACAAAATTGAATATTGTAATGGCACAATGCAGAATTATTATGTCTAAATGCAAACTTGTGTTGTATGGTAGATCGTTATAACACAAAAACAATATTGTCATCACACAATGGACGTAATGCCACAGTGCAGCGTTCTGATTACACAATTTAGCTCTGTGATGTCTCAATGAAACATTCTAATGACACAATAGAACATTATCTTGTAACAATTCAGCATTGTGGTGGCACAGTACAATATTATGTCTACAGTGGAGCACTGTGACATCACAAACGGCGTTAAGATTGCAGAATGAAGAGTTGAGATGTCACAATGCATCATTGTAATGTTGTCATGAAGCATTGTGTTGGCACAAGTCAGCATTTTGAGGTAACAGTGCTGTATTATGGTGTCACGATTGCGCATTTTTATGTCACAGTGGAGCTACGCTGTAGCCCAATGGAGCCTGGTACGGGTACAGTGGAGCATCATGAGAGCCACGTGGGGGCTGGTCATGCCACTTTCATTTTGTAGGTTTGCAAAATCTCTGCTGTAAGTTGATAGATATGGAGATACATAAATAAAAATTGTTTACTCTTTAAACAAATTAAGGAGATCACCAATAAAACTAGTCTAGCTGCCTTATTTTATTAGTAGCTCTCAAGCTCCTCCAAGGTAGCATACCCATCTCCCAGCCTCTCTCAGTTGGCCCCAGATTGAAGGAGCTTTATTCCAAGGCTACACCCAGCTTCTGCTCTATTCCAGCTCGAGGCTTGTCCAACAAGCACCAGTGTTCAGTATCGTAGAGATCTCACCTTGACTAAACTGAATAATTGACTTTAGGGTTTGCAAACCACATCAGATGGCATCCCATGACCCACGAGGAACGGTGTCTACAGCAAGTCCCATTTCTTCACATGCTGTCTTGTCCCGTTCCTGGGCAGAGATGGGGAATGCAAAATGATGGGTGGCACTGCACCATGGCAGGCTTCTGAGGACCCCTGTCCAGGTGTGCCCCACAGGAACCCCTGCATCCCTCCTCCCCAGCATGGCCCTCACTCTCTCGGCATCTCTTCTTTTCAGGATGATGCCAGCAAGCAAAGCAGCTGTGTAAAGACAGAACTCTCTCAGACCGGGGACTACGCTGCATTCCTCTTCCAAGGCAAGCTCACCCAAAAGCTGTGAGGGAGGTTCTGATCTGTGTCTCTCCCTTTTATTTAGGACTAATTCTAGATTTAGATATGTGTGGTGGCACCAGGGAGGCTCAGGTAGAAGGATCATGCATGTAAGGCTACATAGTGAGACCCTGACTCAAAAAAACAAACAAACAAAATAAATAACTTTCAATTTTAAAAAAATGCAAGGGCTGGAGAGATGGCTCATCAGTTGAGAGCACTGGCTGTTCTTCCAGAGGCCCAGGGCTTGATTCCCAGCATCCCCATAACAGCTTACAAGCGTCTGTAACTCCAGTTTCAGGATATCTGACACCCTCTCTTAGGCACTGCACACAGGTGGTGTACAGACATTCCTGGAGAAGAAACACTCATACACAGGAAATAAATAAAGCCTTAAAAATAAAACCAGAACAGTAGCAAAGCCAGACATAGTTCCTCCCTATTCTTCACTAGCCTCCATTTACCCTATGACGTGAGTGTGGACACAAAGCCAAGTAACAATGGTACTAGATCACTGACTAGCCCCTACTGACCAGGTTTCCCATCGCTTCAGCTTTTTTTTCTTGTTATTTTTTTTCTCCTTGTTTTAGGCAAAGATACAATATTGCATGGAGTCACATGTCCCCCTAGTGTACTCCTGCGACAGCTTCTTGGTCATTGCATGGTTTCCATTATCTTGACATTTTCCAGGAGAATCAACCAAGTAGCAAGTTGGGTGCCCTTCACTTCAGGGTGTCTACCTTTTTTCTCATGGCCCAGCTGAGGCTGAGATTTAGGGAAACCAGCACACTGTCTCAGGAACTGTAGGGTCCCAGCTGACTTGCCTTTGCTCATATTAGCCTAGTTCACAGGTTCCTCCAGACTGGCTCCAAAATCCTGTGCACAAGCAAAGCAATCCTCCTACCTCACCCTCCAGAGTAGCTGTCACTCTAGGTCTACCTAGCTCACTGTTTTCCTTTTTATTCTCTTCAAGGAGCAAGTCCCTAAGTCCAGACAGCATTCAGAGGAAGGTGATGTAGGTGTCTCCCGAGGCAGGAGTATCAAAGATCATGTGGTCTTCTGTTGAAACCACTGTTATAATAATTAGACATGTGAGGAGCAGCTTTGAGAAGATACAGATATCTTTTTTGTCTTGTTTCTTTCCTTCTTTTTTTTTTAAACTCTTCTCTCATATATTACATCTTGACCAGTTTCCTTCCCTCACAGTCTCTTCTCTCCCCTAGATCCACTCCTCCTCCATTTCCCTTCAGAAAAAGGCAGGCTTCCCAGGGATGTAACCAGACAAGTATACCAAGTTCAATAAGGACAAGGCACCTCCCCTCATATTAAGGCTTGACAAGGCAATACAGTAGGATGAAGGGGGTCCCAAAAGCAGGCAAAAGAATCAGAAACAGCCCCATTCCCACTGTTAGGAGTCCCACAAGAACACCAAGCTACACAGCTGTGACGTGTGTAGAGGGTGCTAAGATTGGTGGCTAAACTTTTTTGTTTTGTTCTTTGTATTTTGAGGCAGGGTTTCTCTGTGTCGCTTTGGCTATCCTGGGAGTCACTCTGTAGACCAGGCTGGCCTCAAACTCAGAGATCTGGCAGGTAAAACTTTAAGAAGAATTAAGATATCTAAGATTACCTGCCGGTCTTAGCCCCTGTAGCCCATCTTGCCAGCTGCAGTTATGCCTGTGTAAACAGAACATATTTTATTCAAATGTTTGGTGGTTTGATTTTCAGCTTTTAAATATTTGAACATATTTTATATGAGTCTGAATTTATACTTTTTTTGTCCCCTACGGGCCCTCAAATACTAAATGCTTGAGGAAGATAGAGATTTGAGATTTTAGAAAATTTAGAACATGGTAGGGGCCTGAGAGATGGCTCAGCAGTTAAAAGCACCGGATCCTCTTCCAGAGGACCCAGGTTGGATTCCCAGTATTGATATGGCAGCGAACAACCATATGTAACACTAGTTCCAGAGGATCTGGCACCCTCTTTTGGCCTCTGCAGGTACCAGGCACATACATGATGTACAAACATACATGCAGTCATGTTCTTGGGCTGTCACAACAAAGTACCACAAAGTGGGCAGCTTAGAATGATGGGCATTTATTCCATCATGGTTCTGGAAACCGGAAGTGTCCAGATGACTGTAGTCTTAATGGAACATTGAGGCAGGACCCAGTTCGTGGGAGAGCAACCTCTCCCAACTGGGCCTTGCACTGGGAGAAGGCCCAATAGCCTCCCATAGATCATCATCTCAAAGGTTGGCTGGAAGAATTCCAACCTTTCCATTGCTCCAAGACTCTCTTACTGTGATCAGATGTGCCACCTTCCTTCCCTAGCTGGCAATGTCAACTCTAGGGCAGACTGCCAGTAGAACTGACTGTTTGCTGCACAGAAATCAGGGGACTTGGCAAAGAAGACAGTTTGATTAAAAATGCATTGTGTCAGTGTTGTAGGAAAAGCCCCTGATTCCATTAGATAGCCGTGGCGTAAGGGGTCAGCTCTCCATGCAAACGTTGCTCAGTTAGTGAGGGCTGGCCATAGCCAGTGCTTCAGTTGGTGCAAGCCTCTCTTCCATGGGTGCCTGCTGCAAAGGTTCTGGCTCTGCAGGCCAGCACTTCTGAGAAAACACACCTTCTTCAGCTGAAACTCGCCTGCTAGCAGTTACTTAACGCTTGCTTGTTTGGTTTCCCAACGCAGGAGCTGGGGATATTTGGCTGGAAGTGTATAAATTGCCCAAGGAGACTTGGATAAAGGAAATGGAGCACCCACAGTCTGCTCAAAATCCAAAGAAAAAAACCAAGCAGCTGCAACTGGTAGGAAACAGCTTTTTCAATCACTGCTTTTCTCTCCGCCCTTAGCCCAATTCTACCCTAAATCCTCCGTGGAAATAGCAAGGCCACTGAAAGGCTTGACAGATGACAGCAGGAACAGTGACTGTCTCCAGAACTGATTTACCTTAGATAGAATATTTGTCACTAAAGGTATCTTGAGGAGCCCAAGTTTCAGGGTCCCTCTTGACTTGGAGTTGCTACCCCTGAGACGGCACACAGGCAATTCTTTCGTGGGGGATGGGGGGTTGTTCTGATTCCTGCCCCAGAGATAACTTTCCCTCTCCTGCTCTGAAGTGATCCTTGAAGGTTTTGTGGTCCACTCAGGGTCTCCCAGAGTGTAGTAATACAGACAAGGTTTCTCTGTATAGCCTTGGCTGTCCTGGAATTCACTCTCAAGATCAGAAATCTGCCTGCTTCTGCCTCCCAAATGCTAGAATTAGAGGGGTGTGTCACCACTGCCTGTCTTTTTAAATTTTATTGATTGATTGATTTTTGTTTTTTTAAGACAAGTTTTTGGTTTTTCTGTATAGCCCTGGCTGTCCTGGAATTCTCTTTATAGACCAGGCTGGCCTAGAACTCAGAGATCCTGAGTGCTGGAATTAAAAGTATCTGCCTCCACTGCCTGGGTATTCACTTGTTTTTTGTTTTTTTTTTCTTAATGTACTGAGAATCAACCAGCATGTAACAGTAGTCGATCTTTTGTTTTGTTTTGTTTTGTTTTTTGTTTTTCGAGACAGTACTGTATTTCTGTAGCTTTGGAGCCTGTCCTGGAACTAGCTCTTATAGACCAGGCTGGCCTCGAACTCACAGAGATCTGCCTGTCTCTGCCTCCTGAGTACTGGATTTAAAGGTGTGCGCCACCACCACCCAGCTGATAGATCTTTTACTGTAAGTTATATTTGGAGTTACTTAAATATAAACTGTTATCATCATTGCTATATCTCCCAAATCAGAAATGTTCACTTTAGGAACACAACAGAGGCTGCTGGGCATAGTGGCACACTCCTTTCACCCTAGCTCTCGGGAGGAAGAAGCAGGTGGATGGATGTGAGTTCAAGGCCGGCCCAATCTACATAGTGAGTTCCAGGACAGCCAGCGCTACATAGTAAGACCCTGTCTTGGAAGAAAAAAGAAAAGTAAAAGGAACACAACACAATATAACCATGTGCAGAAACATCCCATGGTGCTCTATACATGTGTCAATTTAAAAAAGAAAAGGACGTCCATGAAGATTGCTCGGTGGAAAAAGGAACACACTGACAAGTTGACAGCCTGCGTTTGACCCCTGAGACCCACATGGCAGGAGAGAACTGACTCCCACAGGTCATTCTCTGATTCCCACAACCCAACCATGGCACACACAAGGCTCCTTCTTACAAATAAATAAAAGTCAATTAATTATTAAACTAAATTATTTCTTTAAATATTAAATTTTTTAATTGAACTATTTAATTTGATATTAAATTTTAATTTAATTTATCAAAAATTAATTACAATATAATAAAATATATATCACATAAAATAATAAAAAATTAAAGAAATACTCATTGCAAGTTTCTCCAACATTCATTTTTATAATAGTGTCCTAACGGATCCACTCATCCCACACCTATAGTCTCTAAGTACTTCAACTTTCTCCAACCTTAAAGGTCACATCTTGAAACCCTATAGGCTAGGGGACTGCCCAGATATTGAACCTCCTTGTGTACGCCATGAATTCACTTCTTTTTGTTGTTACTGTTTGTTGTTTTGTTTAGTTTTTTTCAGACAGGGTTTCTCTGTGTAACAGCCCTGGCTGTCCTGGAACTTACTCTGTATATCAGTTTAGCCTCGAACTCACAGAGACCTGCCTGTCACTGCCTCCTGAGTGCTGGGATTAAAAGGTGTGCGCCACCATACACAGCTTGTTAATTCACTTCTTAAAAGAAAAAATGGGACCAGGGGAGAAAGAACATCTCTGAAGATAACAGGGAGTCAGGAACACACATCAAACCTATGTAGTAATAAGAGCAACGGCGGGGCTGCGCCCCCCAACACCCCAGCCGCCTGCTCGGCTAGCTTTTGACCCGAAATAATTACACGGACACTGTATTCATTTAAACACTGCTTGGCTCATTTCTACCTAGCATCTTCTAGGCTAACTCTCCCACCTGGACTAGCCCATTTCTTATCATCTGTGTAGCACCGGTCTTACCAGGAAGATTCTAGCCTAAGTCCATCCTGGGTTGGAGCTTCAGAGCTTCATCGCATGTGTCTGCCCAGGAGCCGGGAGCATGGGCTCGCGAGAGGAGAGCCGTGGAGTCTGACCTCACTTCCTCTTCCTCCCAGCGTTTTGTTCTGTTTACTCCTCCCACCTATCTCCTAACCAATGAGAGCCAAGCAGTTTCTTTTAATTTAACCAATGACCTTCCTCCATCAAACCTATTGTAAATTTGTTTCCGTTTCCTCTTTCCTTCCTCAGAGCACTCCTGAGCCTGCTGCTATAGAGTGTGTGGAAACGGTAAGGACCCTTAAAGACGGTCTTCAGAGAGACCTAAGTTGCATTTGAAGGGGTCGTGCCCGTAAGTGAAAAGTGCATCCTCTATCAAGTGTACTGCTAACATGTCCTGCTGGGGCCCTGCTCCCAGCATCTCTGGGTCTTAATCGCAAATCTTACAACCACTGAAGACAGCCTCAAACCATGTGACCTGAGGCAGGTTTGTCTGAAGCTCAAGGAGCTCAGCCCCAGCCCCACCACTGACAAGCCCCCAAAGTATTGTTCATCGCCATCCCTTGAGACTCTCATTTCCCTATGCTGTAATCTCCCTCGTGTGCAGTGGGTTAGAGTGGCTGTGGGTGTTCTGGGTTGGTAACTTTATGGGTAAATTGTTTTTGAGGCTGGGTGTCCATGTAGCCCACACTGATCTCAAACTATCAGTCTTTCACTGCCTCCCAGTGTTGGGATTCCAGACACACACTACCATGTCCTGATTTTGTTCTTTGCCTTAAAGAGGACCCCATGAAACCTGGGTTTGCCCCTGCCACTGTGACAGTGTGGTCCACCAAGTCAAGTGAGAGCTGTGGGGTTCATTTTCATCTTGTGATGCTTTGGGAGATGGTGCAGACTTCCTGTGCTGGGGTACATGGAGTATACATACCCTTTCTTAAGGTTTAGCAGAGGACCCACAAACATCTGAAATGGGGTCCCTCGTGAGAGTCCTTTCTCCCACCCTTGAAGTTACACTTAGTCTCAAGCTACTTAAACAACACATGGCAACATCACTCTTGGAAAAGTTGGCTCACTAGCTGACAGCATGGAGGCATAGGCTCCTGCAGCACTTGGGAGGGCCATCCAGGAGGACCAAGAGTTCTCAGTCTTCCTTGACTATGGAGCAATTATGAAGCCAGCCTGTGGTACATGAAATTCTCTCTCAGAGAAGAAACATTCTTCAAGACGTAAACAATGGTTGAGGCTCCTCCAGAGAGAAGTGTTCAGGGCTGGGGAGGCAAAAAAAAAAAAAGACAAGAAGTCAGACATGGTGTGGTGCACAACATTATTTATTTATTTGGTTGGTTGGTTTTGGTTTTTCGAGACAGGGTTTCTCAGTAGCTATGGAACCAGCCCTGAAACTCACTCTGTAGACCAGGCTGGCCTCAGACTCACAGAGATCTGCCTACCTCTGCCTCTTGAGTGCTGGGATTAAAGGCATGCACTGCAACCACCCAGTGGTGCACAATTTTAATCCCAAAGCTCAAGAAGCAGAGTCAGGCATATTTCTGAAAATTCAAGGTCAGCCTAGTCTACATAGTGAGTTCACACATCCGAACGAAGGCCTCTGTGAGTCCCTGTAGGCCCTGCTGGGCTGTGAGCGCCTTGTTCTCTTCCTCCCATCCTGGCCCTGCCGATCTCTTTACTGAGCGTTTATATCTCTTCTCATGACTTGCTTGCTGTCTAATAACTTTGTATCTTGTAGACATAACCACAGCTACAAGTCCTGACAACCTTTTCTGTTTCTTGTTCTTGCTCTCTTAGGCTTTCCAGGGTCCCTACTAAAAGTGTTGAAGAGAGGCAGTAAATTAGCCTGTGTCTAATTCAGCCTGGGCCTGATCCTCCAGCCTCAGCTTGCTAAGAGTTTGTTTTGTGCATGGTGATTGATATGGGTCTATTTTCATTTTTCTACATGTTGATATCCAGTTATGCCAGCACCACTTGTTAAATATGCTTTTTTTCCATTTGATACTTTTTGCTTCTATCAAAGATCAGGTGTTCAAAGATGTGTGGATTGATATCTGGGTCTTCTATTCGGTTCCATTGGTCCTCCTGCCTGTTCTATGCCAATATCAGGCTGTTTTCAGTACTGAAGCTCTGTAGTAGAGTTTGAAGTCAGGGATTGCAATGCCTAGATGGAGGTATTTTCTAGCTGAAGGTCTCTCTTCCCAAATGACTCCTAGATTGTGTCAAATTGATAAAAACAAAAATAAACAAATAAATAAAAAACACCTACCCAGCGTGGGCTGGCTACGTAGCCTGTGCTGAGCTGTTCGGTAGTGTGCTCTGTTTGGGTGATCTACACAGACACTCGCGCACATACACATGCGCACACACAATAATCCTAGGTTCACAGGTATTTTCAAGTTTAAATATGAGACATGAAGCTGGCTTCTTGTTTCTGTGTGAATTTGTCTGGATAGTTTTCTGTTCAGCTTCCAGTGTCACGATGTGCTAGCCTTCCTTGTAAGGTAAGCTGTATATCTTCCCCTTAGGTGAAAGTCTTGAGGTCTTACTTAACAGCAAAGAATTTTATTATGTTTTCAACTTCTATGCTGTTCAGTCCATTATTTTTTCAATGTTTTGAGTCAGTTTTGGTGATAATTCATTTTATGTAAGCATTCTATTTCATAAAGATATGTGTGTGATGCTGGGCGTAGAGCATGCCTTTAATCCCAGCACTCAGGAGGCAGGGCAGGCAGATCAGTGTGAGTTCAAGTCCAGCCTGGTCTACATAGTGAGTTCCAGGACAGCCAGAGCTAAATGTAAGACCCTGTCTCAAAACACATGCATACATCCCACCACCGCCACCATCACCACCACCAGCAACAAAGATATGTGTGTAAATGTTTCCTTTGTGGTTTTTTCTTTTGTCTATTTCTCTTTCTTGATCATAACATTACTGAATTATTTGTGCTTTTTTTTTCCCAGAACTTGGGACCAAGACAAAGCCCTCATACAATCCAGGTAAACACCTTATCACTGAACTAGCTCCCCAGTCCTGTGCTATTCTATCGTCAAGACTGACTCTTCACAGCTTGCTAGTTTTAGTTTGTTAATATTTTACTGGATTTTTTTTGCAGTGTGACACCTTTCAAGTCTATTAAGATTTGTTTTATGCCCCAAATATTGTTAAATGCATTTGAAAAGATGGTAAATTCTGCTTGTTTTGGACAAATGATTCAAATCCTCTGCATCCTTCTTACTTTTCTTCCTACATCCACGCTGTATTTCACTTCCATGTCTGGGTGCTTCATCCTACCATCATTTGGAAGTGGCATCTCTATGGCTGTACTTGTTTTCTCCCTTCTGTGAGGTTTTGTTTGTGTATTTTGAAACCCTGTTATTAGATGCAGAACTGTTTGAGGAGCTATGTTTTCCGACAAACTAACATTTTAACTTTACTCATGTACTCTTTGGCTCTGAGTAGGCTGTTCTGATTGAAACCCAAGTCAGACATTAGTATCTGCCACCCCTGCTTTCCTTTAATTATTTCGAGTTAATATAGACCACCAGTTTTAATAGTTTTATTTTTAATATGTTTATTTATATTTAAACTGAGAATTGAAGTAGGGTTCTCTCTCTCTCTCTCTCTCTCTCTCTCTCTCTCTCTCTCTCTCTCTCTCTCTCTCTCTCTGTCTATTTGACACAGCATCTCTCTGTGTAGCTGAAGCTGATTTTAAATTTGCCCTGTAGCCCAGGATGGCCTCAAACTCATAATCTACTGTCTCAGCCTTCCAAGTGCTGGCTTAAATAAAGTTTGTTTTTGACATCATATGGTTGAAGTTTGTATTTTCATTAATGTGTCTTTCTTATTTTTGTGCTTGGTGCATTATGCATATTCAGTAAATATTGGTGATAACACAGGGATATAAGAATGAGTGAATCCACCTAGCAGTCAGAACTGATATATCTGCTTCCTAAGTATAGTATTTAGAGCATTTATATTTAATGTTGTTATTGGCAAGTTTGAGTTTTCCATTTTTCTTTTTTATTTCTACTTGTCCTGCTCTCATTTCTCTCTCTCTCTTTCTCTCTCTCTCTCTCTCTCTCTCTCTCTCTCTCTCTCTCTGTTTGTTTTTCGAGACAGGGTTTCTCTGTGGCTTTGGAGCCTGTCCTGGAACTAGCTCTGTAGACCAGGCTGGTCTCGAACTCACAGAGATCCGCCTGCCTCTGCCTCCCAAGTGCTGGGATTAAAGGCGTGCACCACCATCGCCCGGCTCATTTTTCTCTTTTTCTTGGCATCCTTAAGAGTGGTTATTTTAATGATTCCATATAATCTCCTTTGTTAGTTTATAGTGCCTTTGCTTTATTTTAGGACTTAAACATTTGTTTTAAAACTGACATTAAGTTGAGTCCTCCATTTTGTGTAATGAAGATTAAACCGCCTAAGCCCATAACAGGTAAGTAAGAGGTAGCACTTGTTTTTTGTTTTTTGTTTTTTTTGCTGTTGGCTCTCCTTTTGTTTTCCTTTCTAGCCCTACTTCATGTTCTTGTTTCCTACTTATTAGCAGTAATAACTAATTAAAATGCACAATTCTAAAGAGGAATATTTTTAAACTCTGAGGCCTTAGGACTAAAAACCAAAAGGAAGCACAAATATTACAAGAATTCAGTATATTGGTAGAATTAGGAGATTGGGGCTGGAGAGATGGTTCACAGGATAAGAGCCCTGGCTGCTCTTCCAGAGGTCCTGAGTTCAATTCCCAGCAATTACATGGTGGCTCACAACCATCTGTAATGAGATCTGGTGCCCTCTTCTGGCTGCAGGCATACATGTAGGCAGAATACTATACATAATAAATAAATAAATCTTTAAAAAACAGAATTAGGAGAGCCGGGCGGTGGTGGCGCACGCCTTTTATCCCAGCACTCGGGAGGCAGAGGCAGGCAGATCTCTGTGAGTTCGAGACCAGCCTGGTCTACAAGAGCTAGTTCTAGGACAGGCTCCAAAGCCACAGAGAAACCCTGTCTCGAAAAAAAAAAAAAAAAAAAAAAAAAAAAAAAAAACAGAATTAGGAGATCAAAGAGATTGCTAGGAAGAATTAACTCATTCCTATACTTGTATATAAGTTATTATCACTCTTGCTTAATGCCTGCAAACAAGCATGGAGATCCGAAAGACAAAGGGAGAGTGTAAGGAAGCCACAGTATGGTATTTTAAGTATAGTAATTGGAAACATTTAGGACTGTAAAAACAGAAAGGAACGTCTCACTCTGCCCAGGGATAAACAAAGGCTTTATCAAATGAAGGGATATTGGAGCAAAGTCTAGAAGGTTAAGTAAGAGCTGGCTAAGAAGAGGAAAGCAGTGAACCATTATAAGCGGAGAATATGGAGTATCTTGGCACCCACATGGTCTTAAAGACATACCAATAAAAATATTTACCTACACCCGTAGACTTCATAGTGTTATTGACAAGGACAGCAGACTGGTAGGTAAAATCTATTTTAGTTAAAATTTATACATAAGAATACTTTGCAGCTGTTAAAAATCAAAGAGAAAGGGTTGGAAAGATGGCTTAGCAGGTAAGAGCGCTGGCTGCTCTTCCAGAGGACCCAGGGTTCAATTCCCAGCACCCGCCTGGGAATTTATGATGGTCTGTAACTCTAGTTCCAGAGTATCTGACACCCTCACACAGACATATGTGCAGGCAAAACATCAATGCACATAAAATAAAAATAAATAAATTATTTTGGGAAAAAATCAGAGAGAAATGCAAAGGCCAAAGAATATCATTAACTTAAAAAGATAATATTAGTGGAAGCTGGGGATGTGGCTCGGCAGTAAGGACATGTGTTGTTTTCACAAAGGAACCACGTTCACTTCATAGCACCCACATGGTGGCTCATTCCAGTCAGAGGGGACCTGACACCGAATCTGCCCTCCATGGACACGGGCATGCACACGCGACACAGACATGCAGGCCAAACACCACATGCGGAAAATAAAAGGTCATTAAAAATTTTTTAAAGAAATTAGTGATAGGACTCACAACATTTGTTACAAGGGCTGGAGAGATGGAGCAGTAGCTAAGAGCACTTGCTGCTCTTATAGGTGACCCACGTTTGGGTCCCTTCAGCTACACGGCAGTTACAACCATTAATAACTCCAGTTCCGGGGAATCGGGCCCCCTCTTCTGACCTCTGTGGGCACCAAGAATGCATGTGCACATACATACATGCAGGCAACACACACATAAAGCAAATACATATATATTATAAAAATGTTAAAGGTTTGTTGTAAAACTGCAGTAATTAAGAAAAGATTAACCATCTGGGCAGTGGTGGCACAGGGCCTTTAATCCCAGCACTGGGGGAGTGTATGGGGGGGGATCTCTGTGAGTTCAAGGTCAGCCTGGTCTACACAGAGTGAATTCCAGGACAGCCAGAGCTACAGAGAGAAACCTGTTTTCACGTCTCAAAACAAACAACAAAAAAAAGATGAATCTGTAATCCTAGCATTTACAGAGGCAGAGGCACGAGGACCTTGAGTTCAAGGTCACTCTCTATCACGTCTTGAGATGATAGATAGATAGATAGATAGATAGATAGATAGATAGATAGATAGATAGATAGATAGATGATGGATAGATAAATAGATGATGGATGGATAGATAGATTAGATAGATAGATAGATAGATAGATAGATAGATAGATAGATAGATAGATAGATAGATAGATAAGAGTTGTAAATACCAAGAGACCTGTGTAAGAATGACAGTAGTGGTCTGGGATATAGTTCAGTAGGTAAAGTGTCTCCTGTGTAAACCTGATGACCTGAGTTCAGATCCCCGGAACCCACATAAAAAGTGTTGTGTGGCCGGGCGGTGGTGGCGCACGCCTTTAATCCCAGCACTCGGGAGGCAGAGGCAGGCGGATCTCTGTGAGTTCGAGGCCAGCCTGGTCTACAAGAGCTAGTTCCAGGACAGGAACCAAAAGCTACGGAGAAACCCTGTCTCGAAAAATCAAAAAAAAGAAAAAAAAGTGTTGTGTGATGGTGTGTGCCTTATAATCCCAGAACTGGGAGGGCGTGAGGGCAACTAGATGGATCCCTGAAGCTAGTCGTCCATTCAGTCTAGCTTAATTCACTGAGAGACCCTGTCTCAAAGACTAAAGGTAGAGAATGATCAAGGAAAGACAGCTGTCGTCTACCTCTGGCCTTCAGACATACCTATAGTAACAAGTACACAGACACCACACACACGCATGCACACATGCACACAGGCACAGGACGGCATAGTGGACTGGGAATGTTTTAATGGGAGTGATTGCCTGCTGGGCATGAGATCCTGGGTTTTACTCCTAGCTCTAGAATGCAGAGGAGGGCAAAGACTGCGTAGGAATAGCGGGAAGTGATGGTCATTGCCAGGTTGGGGCCTTTCTTTGTTGGAGAAACAGCAGCACAGGCCTTATCACACCATGGGCGTTTCCTTGGCCCTTTTGCAGAAAGCCTGGGGTGCCAGGTTGGAGGTGCAGAGAGGGAGAACATTTGTCCTTTGCCTGGACTCTCTGAGCCTGTGCATCAAAGGCAGAGGGTGGCGGGGCTGGATCCCCGGCTCACAGATCCACTGAGGGTTTCTGAGGTGAGGCTTCTGAAGGAACCAGCAAAGGGAAACAGGATTTCATTGAATCCTGGGATCTCTTCAATCCAGGTACCACATTTAAAAGCCCCTTGGAGATTTTTTCAAAGATAGAGGACTACAGTGGGCTGGGCTCCGGGCAGAATCACTTCATCAAGGATGTGCAGTGGGAACAGCACATGGAGATCTTCTGTGCCTCCTACAGGAAGTACCTGGAAGGGGAGTGGGAGGAGGAGCCGCTCAGGTGAGCATGGGGGAGGAGGAGCCATTCAGGTGAGCCTGGGGGAGGAGGCTGCCAGGCCCTGCTTCCTGCAGAGCTGAAGAGCTGCAGCTGGCTCTGTGCCCACTGCACCTGTGTAAGCATCCTGGATGAGTCCCCCTCTAAAACCTCTTTGAGCTTGGGAGAATTTCAGCAGATTCTTCTTAAAAGTTTATTTTAATTTTACTTAATTAACTTTTTAAATTTTGTGCATGGGTGTTTGCCTACATGTATGTCTGTGTACAATGTGCATGCAGTGCCCATGGAGATCAGAAGAGGGCCTCAGATCATCCACGGGAACCGGATTATAGACAGTTGTGAGCTACCATCACAGGGGTGCTGGGACCCCAACTGCTCTAGAACAGTGATCGCAACCAGTGAGCATTCTCTCCAGCCCCTGCAGATCCTTGTAAAATGTTCTATGGGGCTTGTTTAAATAGAGCTAGAATGGAAGCTGGGAACTAGAATGTTAAAGAAGGAATAGCTATATGACTCAGCAGAACACTGTCCAAAGCCTGGGTTCAAAGCCCAGCACCTCAGACAAGGGAAAAGAAGCAGGAGCTTCATATGTATCTATGGAGATGAGATAGAGTTAGATATGTGCATGACATCTTTTCTGTCTCTTCCTGGTTTCCAAAAAGGAAAAAGCACAAAAAGAGAAGATAACAAAACAAAACAAAACAAAAAAAGTGAAGGGGCTGGAGTATGTTAGCATATGCTCACACCTCAGTCAGCAGGCAAGCCCACGTTCTGATGGTCAGAACTGAGCCCAGTGTCTGAAGTTCCCGCGGTTTTAAGAACCAACTTGCCTCGAAGCTATGTATGACTTTGGAGCAATCTTGTTTTCACATGTCAATTGAGATCTCTCCATCTTGCTGTCCTCACCTCAGGATATAGATTCTGAAGGCTGAGCCTTGATGGCAGCCCTTTATTGTGAGCTGAGACCCTTGCCTGGCTTGATGGTGCCCACTTAGTTCCTTCTGCCCAGGGAGATATTTAGGGACCACATGTATTATTCGCTGTGGGAATACCATAAAAATCCACAAGCACTCCAAATAAGGGCCATTTTATCAGCACACTTTGAGTGTTGTGACCCCCTGGTGAGAAAGCATTTATGGAATGTCACCCACGTCTGGCCTTTAAGAGATCTACTCTGGGGGGCTGGAGAAATGGCTCAGTGCTTAAGAGTACTGACTGCTCTTCCAGAGGACCCAGGTTCAATTCCCAGCACCCACATGGCAGCTCACAACTGTCTGAAGATCCAGTTGCAGGAGATCTGACACCTTCACATAAAATAAAGTTAAATAAACCATAAAAAATATTTTTTTTTAAAAAAGAGATCTCCTCTGAAGACAGACAAGGCCTTCTAAAAGTGTATAGGGGGGGCGTTCCTTTGGCTGAGTCTCCAGCCGTACCCTGCTGGCCTATGAGTAACCCACAACTTCACTGTCTTCATCTGTGACCAAGGTCTGTGTGGCCCCTTAGTCCCAACATGCGGCTGTCGTGAGGATCTGGGAGGCTCATCCCCAGAAATTAAGACATTCTGATCTTAGTCACTTACTGTGCCAGATCTCTTCTTGCCAAGGGGTGTACGTGGCTCTGACTCCTGTCTGTCTTTCCCAGCACGGCCACATTCCACTTCCTTACTCACTCCATGATCCCAGTGCCAATGGATGTCAAGATCTGTCCAGGTAAGTGAGAGCGGGACAGTAGTCATCTGGGAAGGGGGCTTCCTGGAGGTGTGCCACATGGCGAAGGTGGTAATCAGGCTGCCAGCTGTAGCTTGGCAGTGTCTGTCTGGGTATGTGTCTCTGAGCCCAGTTTCCCTACGATGGAAGGCACAGGACTTCAGGGAGAGGCCGCCCTCGAAGGGTGTGTGAGTATACGTCTGTCACACTGCTTCTGGTTATGAATGCGTAACAACCAGACCAAACTCTGACATCCAAGTGGATGTCTTCTAGAAGATGTAAAGCAGCCAAAGGCAGCTGTAGCCTATTATGCTAGAAATGGCCTCCAGGGAGGTACCAACTGTCCTTCCTGGGAAGTCCATCTCTCTGCCGAGAGGAACCTATTAGAACGAAACACTCCAGACGTGACAGGCGGGACACAAACCAAAGGCTCCCTGATGTCTAATAACGCCCTTTCTTCTCTCCCACCTCCAGGGGCAGCCCTTGTCCTCAGCATACACTGGACTGGCAGTCATAACTTCTTCCTCTATTCGCTGAACAAAACTCTGAAGGATAAAACTGGTACTTTAACCGCCGAGGCTGAGACAGTACCTTAGCGCGGGGCTCTGAGAGCCTGTGTGTCTCCAGCTGAGCTGTCAGAGTGTGCCCTGAGGGACCCAGAGCTGTGCAGGCAGAAGTGGGGTGCTCAGTGGGTGCTCAGGGTCTGTCCCTGACTGTCATGTTTCTTGTCAGTAGTGACAGTGTTCAGAGTCCAGTGCACAGGGCCCTACAGAATGTGATGTGAATGGAGAGTGGGTTTGGCTTCAGAAGGCCAGCGCTTGGTCCAGCCCAGTGTAAGTAAGAGGTTCAGTTTCAGGCCAGTTGCTTCCCGTCCCAATTTTTTTTCTTTGAAACAAAACTGAGGTATTATATATATATATATTATATATACATCACTGTAAGCTGAGTGTATTGGCTGTAAGTAGCAAAATCCAGAGGGTTCAATATAGGAAAGCCCTTTGAAGCTATAATACAGGTAGTGATGCCGGACACATCCACAGACACAGCCTTATGTGCAGTCCGCTCAGGATAAGGTCTTGAGTGGCTGGCACCTGTGCTTTTTTTTTTTAATATTTATTTATTATGTATACAATGTTCTGCCTGCATGTGTCCCTGCAGGCCAGAAGTTGGCACCAGATTTTATTACAGGTGGTTGTGAGCCACCATGTGGTTGCTGGGAATTGAACTCAGGACCTTTGGAAGAATAATCAGTGCTCTTAACCACTGAGCCATCTCTCCAGCCCCCTGGCACCTGTGCTTTTTACATTCATGCTGTGCTTCCAAAACCAGGTTAAAGCCCGGCGGTGGTGGCACATGCCTTTAATCCCAGCACTAGGGAGGCAGAGGCAGATGGATCTCTGTGAGTTCAAGGCCAACCTGGCCTGCAGAGCAAGTTTCAGGATAGGCTCCAGGCTCCAAAGCTTCACAGAGATACCCTGTCTCAAGAGAGAGAGAGAGAGAGAGGAGAGAGAGAGAGAGAGAGAGAGAGAGAGAGAGAGAGAGAGAGAGAGGTCGGGTTAAGTGTGCATGCAGAAGGACTAGCTTTCCTCTAGCAGACAGCCTGGCTTCTAATCCCCCTCCTCCCCGCTTGTCTACTGATTGGCTACGGCCTTTAGTCAAGCTGCTTGTTTATCTCTCAGTCTTACCTATGCGATGCAGTTGTAACAGGATCTGCTGCATAGAACTCTTCTGAAAGTTAAATGAAATGCTACCTGTGACCTGTAAGAAGCCTATGTCCCGCGCATGCCAGCAAATAGCCACTAAATGTTAGCTATGACTTATTTTACTCTGTACTGAAGAGAAGTGGAGAGTCTAGACAAAGGGCTCTCAGTGCTCAGAGCCTGCGTTGGATAGACCAGTCTGGGCCTCAGATTCCCCTGGTAGAGGCGCTGGGCGGGGCGGGGCCTGGCAAATGTCTCTTCCCTCTAGAATGCGAGAACGTGTGGCCCTGTGCTGCGCGCATTACAGTGTCTCAGATCAGCAGCTCCTCCTCCTACCTGGCCCTTGCCTGTGAGGACGGTGTGCTCACTCTGTGGAACCTGGCCGAAGGTGAGTTCCCCATCTCTCCCCTGACTGAGCACCGATGGGTCTCCTCAGGGAGCCTCCAGGAGCTGGGGATTCCTTCATCTATGTTCATAGTCCTCTTGGGGCAGCTGGGCCTGCTTCCCCTTCTTCCTTCCTGGAACACACTAGCTTCTATTGCCATGTTGTCATTGAGAGCTGGTTCTGTGCCTGGCGGTGCATCAGGTCCTGAGAACCCAGCCATCGCTTCCCCTGTTCCACTGCAGGGAAGATATGGCTCCCAGCACAGGCTGAGAGGTCCTGCAGCCTCTGCCCCTGCTCTCAAAGAAAGCAGGTCTTCTTCCATGCTGTACTGCCCCCATGCCAACCAGCAGGAACTCTGCTGGTATTAGAGCTAGGGACCTAGAAGGCAGCCAAAGCAAGACTAGCAGTGGTCCAGGTTCCTGGTCCAGCCTGGCATATGCAGAGATGTTGACATCTGGAAGGATCCACGAGCCAGGCTTCAACAGGGATCGTGAATCAACAGTGACTCACAGCCCCATAGCCAACAGCTTGTTTTCAACCCAAGGGGAGGATATCAGTAGATGCTTGCTTGGCTGCACACACATACAGTTTCTAAAGCCACATCCTCTGTGTGCTGTGTGTCATCCCTTGGGCAGCTGTAGGTCAGCTGGGCTGTAGATCCTCCATTCCATTGCTACTTCTTCCCCTCCAAGGCCAAGGCCTTGGTCTTCCATCCCCCAGCTCCTCTCTAGGCACAAGATTCCTTGCGATGGTTCTGCTGCATTGGCCTGGGTTTCCCCTTTGCAGAGGCTGCACCTTGCTTGACTTGGTCCTTACCTGATACATGCCCCTCACACATTTCCTGGTCACAGAACTAGAACCCATGGCTGCTACCTCATCTTTTCTGATCAGCTAGAGCAATTTTTTTCTCCCCAGGATTCCTCTTTGGGGTCATTGCTCTGCCTGAGGGGTGTTTCTGCCAAAGCATTCACTTCCTAAGATTCTTCCTGGTGCATGAAGGACGGAACGTGTATCCAGAAGGCCCCGTGAAGTCGGAAATGATGTGTGTGGTGCTCTGCACTGATTCTTCCCTCCACCTGGTGACAGCCAGCGGGACCAGGGGGCCCACCAGCGAGGTGCTTGTGGAGAGGTCAGTGGCTCAGGGTCAGACAGGAAAGACTGGCAGCCTCTGCCTAGTGCCCACAGCCATACCCGCCACCCTCCTGTGCCTGAGCACAGTGGCATGTGGGTAGGGCACAGATCTCTAGAAAAACTGTCCCTTCCCCATGCCATGTGACCACAGAGAGGCTCAGCTCTCCTAGAATAACTTTCACCAATTTCTCCAGAGATCTTTAAGAAAAAAATTAAAAAAAAATAAGGCCAGGCATGGTGGCACACACCTTTAATCTTAGCATCCAGGAAGCAAAGGAGCTTGGGTTACATAGTGAGACCCTGTCTCAAAAATGTTTTTTTTAATGTTATATGCATATAAATGAATCCATACAGTGTGCGCGCGATGAGATAAACTGTCTGTGCCCAGCAGAAACTGATCATCTCCTGTTCCCCAGGGAACTGATCACATCCTCCTCCTCTCTCCTTGAAGGTTGCTGTCAGCTGCCACATAGCAAATCTCCCCTGATATGACTGGCCTCAGAAAGCAGTCCTTCAGCATCACCCCCTGCAGTCAGCCCAGGCCAGGTCTCCACTGACCTTACCTAGCTTGCACAGGTGCTTGCAGGCCACTGGGGGCTCATCATCCACAGGCTAGGGCCTAGGATAGCTTCTCTCCCACTCATGGAAGCCAGCAGGCTGTTGACCAGGAAACACCGGTTCCCTTCCTCCTGCTCTCTCCTGCCGGCTGCCCGAGGCTCCTCACATGCAGGTCTAAGCTTGCCCATCCATGAGAGGGGGCAACAGCAAAGTACACAGGCTTCTCGCACTTCTGGATTTCCTGAGGTCTGCTAAGATCTTACTAGAGAGGCACGTGCCCTGGCCACGCCCATGTTCAAACAGTGGGAAACTTTTTGTTTCCTTAGCTTTCCTTAGCTTTTATAAAAATTTATTTTTATCTACGTGTATGAGCGCTTGGCTGCATGTATGTTTGTGCACTGTGTGCATGTTAGCACCTGCAGAGGACAGGAAAGGGTTTCAGATGCCCTGGAACTGGAGTGATGCGCTGTTGTTAGCTAGCGCATGGGTGTTGAGAACCCAACCCAAGTCCTCTGGAAAACCAAGTGTGTTTAATCACTGACCCAGCTCTACAGCCCCAGTTTTTAGGAGAGTTGCTGCTAAATATTTGGGTTGGATTTTTCCCAATTTCCACATAATTTTCCTATTCTTTCTTTCTCCCTTCCTTCTTTTTTTTTTTTTTTTTTTTTTACAGGGTTTCTCTGTGTAACACTCCTGGCTGTCCTGGAACTCACATCGTAGACCAGCTGGCCTCAAACAGAGATCCACCTCCCTCTGCCTCCTGAGTGCTGGGATTAAAGGTGTGCACCATCAGACCTTTTTTCCCTTTACTTATCATTCCTTTGGTTTAAGGATTTACCATCTTTGTATGATTTTGCCTCTACACAATGCATTAAGTTGTGTGTATTTAGGAAATTATGAGTGGAATCATATTCTATGAGCCTTCAATTTGCTTTCTATCTATTCTGTTTATTCTGACTTGCTTTATCACATTGACCATGAAAGCTATACATGTGGGCACATGTGTGTACCTCCATCCAGTTCAGTTTCCATTGTGTTATCTTCTGCTGCTTAAGCAGCCTCCTGCTGGTGAGTATCTACACTGTTCCTGGTTCTGTTGTTTATTTGTTTGTTTCTTTTGCTACTATGAATATATCTACTTCATATATCTACTGGTATACATTAACTGTTTCTCTAGGGACTGGAGAGATGGCTCAGTGGTTAAGTGCACTGGCTGCTTTTCCAGAGGTTCTGAGTTCCATTCCCACCAATCACGTGGTGGCTCACAGCCATCTGTAATAGGATCAAATGTCCTCTTCTGGCATGTAGGCGTGTATGTAGAGCACTCATACACAAAATGGAAATAATACCTAGGAGAAGATAATAAAAGCTTCAAACCTTTACAGAAGGGGAATGAATGTCCTTTTTGTGCCCCATAGGCCCACGAAGCACCTGGAAGAAGCCATCTGTACAGTGGCCCCGGTCCCAGCCTTACCTGGCATGGTAGGTCCTTGGTCATCTTCTATAAGTGTGTTCATCATCCCTTCCAGAAACAGTTGCTGCCAGCCTACTGCATGCTAGGCATTGGATTTGCTTTGGATATGTAAATGGATATGGATATGGAAGAGAAACCCCAAGGCTGGGTGGGGGTAGTGATCAGCAGCAGAGTAAATGTTAGCAGGCTCCAGATTCAATCCCAAGCACCAAGTAAATATTAACACACCAAAGAGAATGTCCTCACCCTGACGGCGCTCACACTTCATCAGGACACACAGCACCAAACAGCTGCCTCAGACCTAATTTGTAATGTAACAGAGGAGGGACCACCTGATGCAGAAGTTGCAGAGGGGAGGGGAGTGTGACAGGAGGGGACAGCAGAGCCAGAGAAGCTGAGTAAGACAGTATCAAAAGGTACTAACCAACATTCAGGTCAGTAAGTATGAAGGAGCAAGAGGGCGGGGATGGGGCGGAAGGACCAGCCTTTGTGTGCTGGCAGAGGATGCAGGCATCCCTCCCATCAATAAGACCCACAGCACTGAGAGGTGGAAACAGGGAGCATCGTCTTCTAAGAGGAACTAGAACCATGTGCTGACCTGCCTCTGGGTGTACTGGAGAATGGGCATGCTGGCTGGTCCTGCCACATTCTGCTGACTCCCTAATCATGTCAGGGTCAGAGACAGAGGTTAGTGAGAACGGCTGTGACTTCTGGTATGGTGTGGCAGTGGGTGAGGCTCTGCAAGGCCCAGGGTGGCTCTTGGAACATGAGTTTACAAATATCCGCTCTGTGCCCACCAGGAGTTAGTAATCACTGTCAAAGCTAGTGTCCTGTTGGGTCCCTATAGTCCCCAGGAGATGAGCGGACCCGACAGGCAAGACCAGGAGAATGAGTTCATAAGTGTCAGAGAGGGACCCCAAGGGCATGCAGGAAGGGCCCCCGAAAGCCCAGGGCCAGCAGGGAGGGAATGAGGGCAGCACCCTGGACTGAGAACCAGATTTTTCCTTGTGGCAACTTATGTCTGAAGTGGGCAGATGCCAAGAGGTAGGAAGAGAGTCCCAATGTGGCCTCTACCCTCTGCCTTTCTGTGAGAGCCAACTCTGAGAGTTCTTTCTCTTTCTTCCCTAGGTGCTCATCTTTTCCAAGAACCACTCTATAAGTCTCATGGACGTGACCAAGGCTGAAGTCATCTGTGCCTTTGCGGCCCCCGTACACCACCACCAGACGATGCCCTGGAAGCCGCTCTTCATTGTGTCTCCACACCGTCCCTATTTTCTGCTTCATGGTATGGAAGGGAATCTGAGGACAGCCACTTAGTGCTGGGGTCTACTATACTCTTCCCTGACCTTTCCTGACCGCTCACAAAAGCTTGGCAGCGGTTCTCAATTGCCTCCTCAGCCCCCTCTGTCCCAGGCCAAAAGAGACTTCAGCCTGGTTCCCACAATGTTCTTTGATAAAATGCTGGCAAGGTCTTTGTTCTGCATGATTAAGTAATTCCCTCCCCAAACAAGCCAGGTAAGCCAGCCTCCATAGCCAGAGAACAGCCCCACATCCTGAAGACCCTACACCCATGGAGAGACAATTACACTGAACACAATGGTCTCCTCTCCTCACAGGAGCCCACCTGGATGGTAACACCACACATACTGATGGTGTCGAGGGCACCCCAGATTCTATTTTCTGTTTCAATTTTGAGGAGTATTCCCTCCTGGAAGATATCTCCAAAAATTGTACCATTTCTCAAAAGGACTTGGAATGTAACCAGGCCTTCCCCCAGGTGTTGCCCCTGGAGAAAAGATGTGAGCAGAATCTCCAGACGAGGTAAGATCCCCCGCCCCCCATCCCCCCACCACCCAACTGTGGGGTTGTGTCTGGTGAGACCCCGCCCAATTGTGGGGTGGTGTCTGATGAGACCCCACCTAGCCACGAGGTGGTGTCTGGTGAGCCGTCACTGAATATGGTTTGTGGTTAAGAACTTTTCCATATTTAATTACTGCTAACTGAAGTGTTTTTACCACATGAACCAACCTATCCCACTCTGTGAGTGCTAGGCCAGTGAGAGATTCCGCTCTTCCAGAGGACCGAGATTCTATCCCCATCACTTACATAGCAGCTCACAACCATCCTGGAGTACCAGAGATTTGATACCTTCTTCTGGCCTCCACTGGTCCTAGACATGCAGGCAACAAAACACCTATATGTTGGGGATAGAGACCCAGAGGCCAATCAGCAGGACCAAAGTCTGAACTGAGAGTCTGTATTAAGTTTAGAGAAAAACACTTCTCATAAATCAGCCTCAAAAGCATTTTCCAGGGAACTTTTAAAGGCAATGGACACAGAAAAACTACATCTTGATTGGCAGTTGCAGGGGGAAGAAAAGCAAACAAGCAGCTTAACAGAAGCCAGAAACATGCAATTAGCTGGGGCATTTCTAGCCCAGGTCCCAGGCTGAGAACTGCTCCTTAGCCTACGGCCCCGTGCACCTTCTGCCCCGAGCTTGCTTCCTTCAACATCTTTTCCACCTGGTGGCAGCCTCCTGGCTTCCCCTCTCTTCCTGGCACAGACTCCTCAGGAGATGATGTCAGCATATTCCCATACGGGCAAACAAGCCAGCAACTGTCCTCTTAACTCCAGACCAGAGCCAGGGGCTCCTGGGAGCACAGGCCACACACCACACAGTGCCTGGAAGCTGCTTGGCTAAGTGGGCTAGCCTTCCTTGCAGGCCAGGTTCTCAGAGGTGGAACTTTAGAGTCTGGTGACAGGCACATCTGAGCCCCCATTCGCCCCGCTGTCCTTACCCTTTCCCACACAGACTACAGGAACAGAACCAGAAGTCTCTCCAGCCCCCGAATCCCTCCTCCAGCCCCTGAATCCCCCCCCAGCCCCTGAATGCCCTCTCCCCTTTGTTTGGCTTGTTTTCTTTCTTCTTTTTTTCCTTCGAGACAGGGTTTCTCAGTAGCTATGGAGCCAGTCTTGGAACTTGCTCTGTAGACCAGGCTGGCCTCTAACTCACATAGATCTGCCTGCCTCGGCCTCCCAAGTGCTGGGATTAAAGGCGTGGGTGGAACACCACTGGCCGGGCTGAATTCTCATTTTTAAAAGCTGACCACAGACCTCTGCAGCTGTGAGCCACAGTCTGCTTTAGGAATGGCGCTGTAGCAGTACAATCGCTTCCCTTCAGAAGGCTGAATGATTCCCTTGGGTATTTTGTTTGTACATGGGCTTCTAGGCACCCATCTTCCTTGGGCCTGCTCCATAGAGCAACGGGCCTGCCATTCTCAGGAAAGGTCTGTCAGGCTGAAGGGACAGAGATAAAGCCAGTGTGTCATCTTTCAGAGTTCCCCACCTGAATGCTCAGGGTCAGCCAGGGACCAGGGGACAGCTCTCATTGATGGTTGTGTGGCCCTCAGCTTCCAAAAGCTGAAGACCCAGATGAAAGGGAGTGATCAGTGGGCACGGCTGCGGAGGTACTCCGTTATTCTCCAGAAAGAAAACTTAAAGAAGTGACCACTCTGGGACCTCCGCAGGAGCCTCCACCTTGACAGCCACTCCCCATGACCCTGCAAGGCAAAAGGTCAGTGACAGAGAGCCACACTCCAAGCCTTGGAGCCAGCGGGGCCAACAGATTTTAGAACCCTCGAATATTAAATCCTCGTGGAGTTAGATGTATCGGTCAAATAAAGAAACTGGAAGCTGCTGTGCGTGTGGCTCATCATTGCCGTCTAGCCCTGACCCCAGCAGAGCCCAGCTCTTGGATTCCCCAAGTCTAGTGAGGACCACTAGTTCCATAGGCCTAGGGGAGTCACTTCCTTCAAGTAAGACAGCCAGCCTGCCAGCTACCGTGTGGCCTCTTCTCTTTCCACACCCTTACCCACTCGAAGCAGTTCTTCACAGACTCTTTGACGGCCTGGGCCTGATGCGTAGCACGGTAGGAAAAGTATATATTTAGCATGACCAAGACCCTGGTGAGGTGCCCCAGAAGAAGGAAAATGAAGGAGGGCCAGGAGAGTGGAGCGGAGTAGAGGGGAGACCACGCAGATATGGGAGGCGGGGTCAGAGAGTTGGGACCTGGTGGGAGACAAACCGCTAGAGGAGGACAGAGAGGCTCGGGTCTCTTTTTCCAGAAATCGCCCTTCCCTGTGGAAAGCCACACTCCCTGTTGCTCAGGGAAATGTGTTTCTCTGAGGACACCATGTGGTCATGATGAGAATTGTAGGAGGCTACCTCACAGGCTGGCCCTAGGCCAGGGGATCCCCCCCACCCCGGTCTGTGCTGCTACTTCGTTGTGCTCCCATTCACCTCGTCTTGTGGGGCACAGGCCTTGCCCTGGCTGGCACTGACACCGACCACCCAAATGTCCCCGGATAACACTACACTCCGTCCTCTCAGTGGGAAAGAGAATCAGTACACAGCCCCTGCCTTCCTCCCCTCTCCTTTCCCCTTCCCCTCCCTCCCTCTCCTACTCTTCTCTCTCTTCCTCCTCTCCTCTTACCATCCCTCTCCCTCTCCTTTTACTACCTCCCCTCCAGCCTCCTTCCCTCCCTCCTCTCCCTCCCCTCTCTCCTTCCCTCCCTCCCTCCTCCCTCTCTCGCCCCTCTCTTCCCTAACAGTGCTTCCTTGAGATGAGGTGGAAGCCTTGGAACTTCAGTCTTAACCCAGCACAGGACCCAAATGCTCAGAGCCAGGCTTCACGTGGGGCATGCGACATGCGTGCTTCATCCGCCAACCCTTATGTCTGCCCTTGATGTACAGAGGAAAGCGCAGACACAGGTTATACAGGTTGGAGCAACCCCCAACAGTCGAATCACCTTTCCTGCAAGCCAGCCACCTACCTCCACGGTCACAGTCAAAGGGGCTTGGCTGACTGGAACAGCAGCCAGCTAGGAGTGACCCTTCTAGAGCCCCAGGAAGAGCGTGGACCTGGCATGGGAGTTTCCCCGCATCTCTCTCAGCCCTATTCCCATTCAGCTAAGCTCTCGCCTGGGGTGAGCACGCAGGACACACACAGTACCCAGGTATAAACCACATCCATGGCACCCAGTACACAAAAGTGGCCTGGGAAAGGATGCACACAGCACACACGGCTCATGTCCCTTTCCTGTGGCTCTAGCTGAGTCCCAAGCCTGCCTCTTCTGGGCCTGAATGTGGTCAGATGATGATGTAGGTGACACGGGTCTGTGGTGCATGTTTATCCCTGGAGGGACAATAGAGGTCTGTCCCCCAAACTTCAATCTGCCCAGGGGAGGGAGAGCTCTATAAGGTAAATGGAAGGTATCCTGAGAAGAGTGTCCTGCCAGCTACGACTACACTGTCACGTCTGCCAGTGACACAGGCCCTCTTACTTCCGGTGTGTAGAAGGGAAGAGGGAGCTGGAAATGCCAAGGACTTAGGTGTGGCATCTAGAAGGACCAGCAAGACCTGGCCAAGCCCTCTCCGGGCTAGGAGGGCTCAGTGTGCCATCCGCTGAGGAGGAAGCTGGCGGTCCCAAGAGAGGGTCTTCCCCTGGATGACAGAGGCCCCAAGGAACATCAGTAGGAGAGCAGCGCTAGGGTGATGCGCACGGCACCTAGGCACGAAACCTAATACAGCATCCCCGCCCAGTGTGACGGGTACCAGAGGGAAGGTGTACATAAAGCCATAAGGCCTGCCCCCCCCCAGGACAAACGGCGTTGTGGCGAGATGAGGCTAACCCTTAGCTCTCCAGTTCTCTGGGTTTCACAAGCTTGCTGCACCCTTACCCATGTAGAAGGCCCCTATTCACCATGCATGGCCAGAAAACCTGTGATCTCAGCCACGTGCCGCTTGTCTAAGGGTGGTCACTTTCTCATTCTCTGCGAGGACCCCATCAACCCGTTTCTCTTCTACCTGACGCTAAGCCAAACTCTTGGGTCTGCTCAGGAACCATTTATCACCTGCTGATGAGGGCACTGTCTACCGCCACCCCCCTCCCTTGGCCCCGCCTTCAGACGGCATCCTTCTTATGTCCTCAGAAAACAATGGCTTAAATATTAATTTTTATTCTTAGTGCGTATGGGTGTTTTACCTTTACCACAAGCGCGCCTGGTACCAGCGGAGGCCAGAAGAGGGCGTCAGACTCCAGTTACAGCCCGTGACTGAGATTACAGACAATTGTGAACTCCTGGGTGAGTACTGTGAACAGAACCGAGCTTCCCTGGAAAAGCAGTCAGTGCGCTTAACTAGGTTAGATGGAGAAAGCAGCTCCCTCACTGGAAGAAAGGCAGCTGGAGCCAGCGGGATTCAGAATGGGCTACCCCTAGCCTTGTTGGTACCCATGTGCATGTGCCCTGCTTCCTGGAATGAGTCTGGACCTCTCCAGACCTTGTAAAGAACTCGAAGGAGTTGAGTCCAGAGTCAATCCCAAAGCAGACACTTGGCATCTGTAGGACCTGTGAACCTCATCCTTCCTCACAGCTGCCCACCATCAGTAAGACGGGCCTGTAATTGCAATACCTCTTAGGTTGGCTGCGAACCAGGGCGACAGGCTCCCCCACCATCTGCCTCGGGGCTGCCCTCCTGGGCTGTGGTCTTCATGATGAACTGACACTTGGAGTCTGCTCCAGGTGCTGATTGGGCCAGGAAGCGGGGAAGGGGCCTGGGAGCAGTGGGAGGTGACCCTTTTCTACTGACAATCCTGTGTCCCAGCCACCATTAGCAGGGACCTGTTAATGAAAATTCACACCCAGGTGCTAATAAACAGCGGGCTGCTCCCAGGCCCCTCAGAGGAGAGGCCCTCTGCGGGGAAGGGGGCTGGCAATGAGCTCCACTTATCTGTGAAAAGACTTGCTAATATCTTTAATTCCCCATCCTAAAACCCCGGGTCTTTGCCTCCCGAGTGCTGGGATCAAAGGTACACCACAGCATCCATATAAAACTACTCGAAAATTAGTGAGAATAGTTGCACAACTCTTATGAATACGCCAAAATCGTCGCCTTGTGCTTTTTAATACAAACACGCTGCTGCTTGTCACCACAGCACTTCTGTGAGGCGAGGGCAGGAGGACCTGGAGTTTGGGGACATTATCTCAATAAAATGCTTATTTAAAAAAACAAATACCAAGGCCCAAATTTCTGACAGTTGAGGAGGAGAGAGAGCTGTTGTGCCTGTGAGTGAGCCCTTGGTAGCCGCGACTAGGAGTCAAGAGCCCTCATAGGACTGCTCTCTGCAACCCCCTGGTTGGTTAATGCCAGTCTCTCTCTTAATGAACTCCAGGTGCCTCTCTTCTAGTTGCTTCTTCCTGATCTGAATTGCATCAGCACAGGTGAGCAATCAACAAAGTCCTTCCTTCACCTCACCCTAGCCCAGGCCTCCAAGGAACCATGATCACACCAACTCAGCTCTCCTACCAGTGTTATTGATGTCTCCAAGTCACGTGGGAGGGGCAGCGCCCCTAGTGCTGCAGCCCAGTGGCCCAGAGTGAACAGATACTATCCTCCCGTGGCTGAGCCCTCCAATGCCCAGGCCCTACGTGGGTCTGAGTCTTACCTTTACGCTTTTGTTAAACATACGCAAAGGTAACCAAGACACAGGTTGACCAGGATAGGGGTAGAAGAAAGGACTCTGGGCCTGTGTTTCCAGGCTGAAGATGACAAAACCCTCTCTCAACAATCCCGTTAGCTTTCCTACCACACAGCAGAACTTCCAGCAAGATATGTGGGTTCCTGCTTATAATCCCAGCATGAGTTTGGGCCAGCCTGGGCCTTACAGTGTGAGGTTCTAGTGGAGGGGCGGCGGAGGCGGTGGGGCGGGGTGAGGGGACAGGACAGGGGACTGACAGATACACAAATGCCAAATGACACCAGCACAGACGGTTTATTCACAAATAAATAAATATACACCAAGCAGAGTCTTGTTCCTGCTTCATTTTAGAGAGTTTACCCTATGGGTCCCTCCTTCCAAGAGGGCAGAAAAGGTACGTTCTAGATGAGGCTCCCAACCCGGGAATGCCCACGTTGGTATTGCTGGTGCCTCTTCCAGGAAATACTCGCTTCGAAGGTGCGGAGGCAAAAGGAAAAAAGTCTCTGTGCTCAGACAGGGTGCCAGTCATCCAATGTCCCTTCGACTCTTCAGGCTGGCGGCCACTCCTGCGGCGTCCAAGTTTCTAGCAGAGCCAGCACGTCGCTGCTGAAGAGCTGCAGAAAGAGTGAATAGCGTCGCAGTCAGCACCTGCCCCAGGGCCAGGTCCAAGCGCTCACGTGCTCCAGGTTCATCGAGCGAGCAAAGCAACCTTAATCCCTGCCGGTCCCCCACTTCCCACCC
Source organism: Microtus pennsylvanicus (assembly GCF_037038515.1). NCBI lineage: Eukaryota > Metazoa > Chordata > Mammalia > Rodentia > Cricetidae > Microtus > Microtus pennsylvanicus. The sequence continues at coordinate 28,008,085 of NC_134596.1, forward strand.
CGTTTGGGCACCCAGGGAACGCGGGGATGCTCGCTAGGGAGGTCGGGTGAGGTCAGCTGCCCTCCGAGGTGCAGCAAGGAGATGGTCCGCGCTGTGGGGCTGTGCGTCGTCGCCCCGACAGCAGGCGGCGCCACCAAGACGGCGCGAGGAAGGGGCTACTAACCGGAGACGAGGGGCTGGGCTCCATCTCCTGCCTTTCCAAGGATGCTGTCTCTGTCTCAGCGTACAGGAACGATGGGTCCCATGGCTCCGCGACGACTCGGGGATCAGGGTACGCGGACCGGGACCCCCACGACACCCCGCTGCAGGCGGCCGGACTCAGATGCAAACCGAGCGTCTGCGACTGCGCCGGGCCACCGTCCGGGCATAGCGGGCAGCCTCGAGGTGACGCCGCGTCTGCGTGCCGCTGTCGCCGGAGACTGTCCTCGCTGAGGCCCAGCACGGCCGAGAGGTGGCCGATGTAGCGGATGGCCAGGCGTAGCGTCTCGATTTTGGTCAGGCTCTGGCCGGTTGGTGCCACTGACGGCGGCAGGAAGCGGCGCAGCTCATGCAGCGCTCGGGCGAGCGTGCGCATGCGTAGCTTCTCGCGCTCGCTGGCGCTCTGCCGCTGCCCGCTACCCAGGCGGCCGCCGTGCGTCCCGCGCCTGCCGGGGGTCCCAGTGCGCCGGACCGGGCGGGCGCAGGGTGGCACGGGGCTGCCGACCTGGGCACCGTCCCACGAGTCCGAGGACCAGGCCGGGGAACAGACGCTGTTCCGGTGGGAAGGCATCTGAGGGGGCCGACGAGCGGGACCCGGGATCCAGGACTGGGCGAGCGGCGCGCACAGGGGCTGAGCCATAGCAGCGGAGGCCGGTCCGTTGGCCCCGCGGCAGCTTTATCCCGAGCCCAAGGTGTTAAGTGGCCCCTTCCAGAACTCATCAGCACATCAAAGCCGGCTCGGGCCAGGAGTGGGGGCAGGGGCTGACCCTTTGAACTAAGAGCAGGGGCTCTAAGGTGCAGGACCCCTTGCTTGGTTCAGTCTATCCTACCTGGGCCGTATTTGGGGCGTTACAAAGACAGGCGTCTATGACCTGCAGTGCCCAGGGCGTTGAACCAGCCCTGCAAGTAGAAATAAACACTCAGAGAACGGAAGTTCAACTCCGAGGTTTAGGGTACGCCTTCCTATAATATGCAGTTTTTCCCCCATCACTTTCATTTACAAATTGTATAACGAGATTCTGGATTGCATTGGCCGACTGTGGACTAGGGTAGGAACCTCTAGACATGGAGAGAATGTAGCCCATTCCTCCCCAGAAGCTTGGTGGTGGCCTGTAGCCCTTCCCTGATGTCCAGGCTTGGGAGGCACAGTGAAGAAACGATCTCAGTCGGTGAGGTTGCTGGGTTGTCTGAGCAGGGGGAAAGGTGAGCCTGCACTCTACACTACAAGTCATTCCTAGTCTTGACGAGATGGGGAGCTTGGTCAGTTTCCCAGTTTTCGTGTGACTAGTGTTTGGCAAAACTCAACAGCCCTGAGCTGGACATGGTGGCACACTTGGGAGGTGGAGGCAGGAGGATCAGGGCCAGTCCTAGCTATATATCATCCAGACTAACTTGGGCTGCATGAAATCCTGTCTCAAAGCAAACCAAAAGCAGGAATCATCCCCTGTCCATGGCAGTCTTGCAATCCCACTGTTTCCTAGGATGCTATCTGTTGGTTCTTGTAGATGTCTTCCATTTTTTCCAAGATTCATTTTTATTTTGTATATGTATACATGTGCACCCATCTGTGCTAGAGATGCCACGTTCCTCAGGACCGCAGTTACGGGCAATTGTGAGCTGCCTGAGGTGGCTTCTGGGAACTGAACCTTAGGGTCTCATCAAGAGCAACGTGTGCTCTTCTTAGCTGCTGCTCTGTCTCTCTAGTGCCCCCCCCTTTGAAACAGTGTCTCATGTAGCCCAGGCTAGTCTCGAACTTAACTATAACCTAGCTGAACTTTAACTCCTAATCCTCCTGCCTCAGCTGAGTGTTGAAATTGCAGTTGTGAGCTAGTGTGCCTGGCTGTTGAGGATGTCTGCTCTTCCACACCTGTTTAGTGTTGTACCAGATGGAAGGTCTCGGTTGGGAAAGAAAGAGATATAAAGATAAATAAAACTGTTGAAGAGAAATAAAACTGTCCCTACTTACATGCAGCATGCTTATTCACATAGTCTCAAGGAGTTGGGCATATAATACATGCCTGTAATGCCAGAACTTGGAAAATGAAGACAAGAGGCTCAGGAGTTTGAGCTAGCCTTGGCTACAAAGTGAATTTGAAGCTATCCTGGGCTACACAACTGTCTCAAAAAAAACCTACTAGAGGTCTAGGTGTGTGGCTCAGTTGGTAGAGTGTTCGCCTAGCCAGCAGGAAGCCCTGGAGTTGCACCTGCTTGTAACTCCAGCACTGGGGAGGTAAAGACAGAAAGACCAGAAGATGAGGATCAAGATTATTGGCCTAGACACAAGGCTCAGTAGTTAAGAGCACTGGCTGCTCAGCTGGGCAGTGGTGGCTCACAGCTTTGATCCCAACACTAGGGAGGCAGAGGCAGACAAATCTCTGAGTCCAGGAAAGCCAGAGAAAACCTGTCTCAAAAAACCAGATGGATGGAAGATAGATAGATAGATAGATAGATAGATAGATAGATAGATAGATAATTAGATGATAGATTGTTAGATGGATAGATTGTTAGATGATAGATGATTGTTAGATTGTTAGATGATAGATAGATAGATAGATAGATAGATAGATAGATGGATGGATGGATGGATGGATGGATGGATGGATGGATGGATGGATAGATAGATAGATAGATAGATAGATAGATAGATAGATAGATAGATAGATAGCACTGGCTGCTCTTCTGGAGAACCCGGTTCGATTCCCACCACCCACATGGTGACTCACAGCTGTCTGGAACTCCAGTTCCAGGGGTTTGCACTCTTCTGGCCTCTGAACATTACTTGTGCATGCAGTACACCAAAGACACGCAGGTGCTCATACACACAGAGAGAATTGAGAAATATTCTCAACTACATAGTGAGTTTGAGGCGTATCTCAGAACCAAGGCCCTGCGCCTGATGGGCAGGAGAACCACAAAGTCCTGCTAGGCTAGAGAGTAAATTCAAGGCCAGCGTGGATAACTTAGTAACTCTCTGTCTCAAAATAAAAATAGGGCTGGTCGAGCACTTGCTTAGCATGCACCCAGCAAAGTGTCTGGTTTGCCTGCCGAGCCCCTTGGGTGTGAGTGTGTGTCGTTAACCTAGTGCACAGTTTATGACCATCATCTCTTCTCCAGCCAGGCCACCAAGTACCTGGTGTCTGGCCTTACATCTATGACCTTTCTTCAGAGGAATGGAATCTCAGATCTCCCAGGGGTTCCATACATCTTCTGGATGGGTAATGGTTTGTTGCAGTGAAGACCCCAAGGATTGGTACCCAATTCTCTGGGCATCTCTGCCCACTCCCATCTCTTTGCCCTTTGCCTCCTCAAACACTTCTCCATCCTTCCCTCTGCCCTCTGTCAGAGGGTACATGCCCACAGTCACACCCTAGGAAACAGTACTCTACTGGGGTGTGGAGAAGTGGGGTTCACGCTGTGAACTTGCTTTTGTGCCTGACCCTTATAGTCTAGCCCAAGCTGAGACACACATAGTTTCAAATGAAAAGATGCCCCGGTCCAGAGGGCATAGCCAATTCCCTGACCAGCCTGCTTCTGGATCCTCTGCCTGCCTGCTCCAGACCAGACCAGCATTGCTTACTGCTTGCTTCTTATTAACGGTGCTTTGAAGTGAACTCTATTTTATTAAGTACAAAGTGAGTGGGGATAAGATGTGGTGTCAGAGATGAAGGAGGGGTTTAAAAGGCCCAGTGAAGGACTCAGGACTGCCTGAGAGGCAGGGCAGATGGCAGGACCTGTCTCCGACCCGTCCCTGAAGTCTTGAGTCCTCAGACTAATTCACTGAAGTGCCTCGTGGAGTGCCTCCCTCCTATTCCCCCCCCCCCCAGTTGTCCCCATGGTCTCTGGGAAACCACCTCAGGGCCCAGTTGCCGCAAGGGCAGTCCCAGCCTCCACTTTCCTCTGCCCCTTTGATCTCCTTATCTGGCCACTGTCTTCAGCGGGTTCATTTGGGAGCTGCTTGGAGTTAATGAGTTCTGCAGGCTGCACTGGCCCATACAGCCTCCCTGCTGGGCCAAGGCCTTCACACTTTTGGGACCTATGTTTTGACAAGTGCCAGAGCTAGTGGCTGCTGCTCCCCTGGCCCGAGCCTCCCCTGGTTGCCAATGTGTAAGGCTGGGAAATGAGGCCTTGCCACCACCCCACCAAAACAGAGGTGAAAGTTCAAGCCTCAGCCGGGTAGGGGGACAGGCAGGACAGGGCCCCCCCCTTTCAGGCTCAGGGTCCAACCTCAGCCTTCATTCTGGATCCTGGTTCCCATCCACTCTGCAACCCCAGTGCCCTCATTTCCCCGCCAGCCCCTCTGACACAGCCTTGCTAATCAAAGGCGCTATGTAAAACTACTTTGCAGCCCCTAATTCTGGGGACCCTCAAATCCCCAGCAGGCCCTTAACCTCACATCTCAGAACCCCAAGGAGACATGGGAAGAAAAAGGTTTCAGGCCGGGCGATGGTGGCGCATGCCTTTAATCCCAGCACTCGGGAGGCAGAGGCAGGTGGATCTCTGTGAGTTCGAGACCAGCCTGGTCTACAAGAGCTAGTTCCAGGACAGGCTCCAAAGCCACAGAGAAACCCTGTCTCAAAAAACCAAAAAAAAAAAAAAAAAAGAAAAAGAAAAAGGTTTCAGGACACAGCCAGGCCAGGACCACATGAGCCAGAAGTTCTGCAGGATGGAGCCTGAGAATCCAAGAATATAAAACCCCAGGCCTGTGAGATGGCTCACTGGGTCAAGTCATTTGCTTCCAAGCCAGGCAGCTGGAGTTCAATCCTCAACCCTCAGGACCTACAAGTCCTGAAGAATGCCATCAGTGCACCTGCAAGTGTGTGTGTGTGTGTGCGTGTGTGTGTGTTTATACACAAACAGTCCATACATACATACATATATTAATAATAATAAATATTTTTAAAATTGCTTCAAAATAACGAAAGCACCACCTCCAATCCAGAGATCCAGAGACAGAAAAAGAACCAGAGAGCAGCCAGCCCCTCCCCTCCTCTGGACCTTCATTCCTTAGGTCACAGATAAATGACTCAGGACCCATCTACTTAGAAGGCCCAGCAACAGAGGCCTCCATCTCTCCCCCTCCCTGTACCTCCTTGCCCATCAGCCACCCCACAAGCCTGGCCGCCGATAAGGCTCCCCGAGGTTCCTGAGGCTCCCAGGAGAGCCCTTCCAACCAGACCCCCACGGGCCTCCTCCTCACACCTTTAGCTCTTGGAGCCACGGAGCTGGCACACCATCTGGAATATATTACTCTGGACCCGGGATAATCTGATTATCTGGTCGTGGGCCAGTTGGATGCTCAGCCAGTGGCAGCCACAGGCAGCAGAGGGGTGATGAGGAGGGAGGGGGTGGGAAAAGAGGAAAGAGATTTGGCAGATCACCCCTCCCCACCCCCGGAAAGGCTCAAGAGGAAATGCCAGAAGCCCCGTGGGTCTGAGGCTGGCTGATAATACGGAGGGAGTAGGTATCACCTCTCTCTTTAGGGGGTCATAAATATGACCCCCATCCAGGTAAGTTGGGGGTGGGTCTGGGCCTTAGGGTGAAAAGAGGAGAAACTGAGCTATAAAAGGATTAAGGATCTGAGCTAGCTATCCCCAGAGCAAAGACGCAAACACGTATGAACGCAGGAAATGTGGCACGCCCCCTCGCTTCCTCTTCTAAAGGGATCAGGTACTCTCCCTGTGGAGACCTCTGCCGGCGCCTGGATGTTTTTACGTTCGTGCCTTCCCAGTTGCTGCCAGCAGAGGGCGATGTACAGCCACTTGAAAGCTATTTATTTGTTGATGCTTTTTTTTTAATTATTGATTTTTATTGAGCTCTACATTTTTCTCTGCTCCCCTCAACCCTCTCCCAAGGTCCCCATGCTCCCAATTTACTCAGGTCATCTTGTCTTTTTCTACTTCCCTGTCGGTGCTTTTTTTTTTTTTTTTAACAAGGTCTCCTCCTCCTAAGGAAGCCAGAATGGCCTCAAATTATATATATAACCGACACTGGCCTCAACTGGCCTCAACTCTGGGAAATTCCTCCTGTTTCCGACTCCTGAGTGCTGGGATTACAAACACGGAACGTCGTGGAAGCTTTAAACCTGACCAGGTCAACCTTCCTCCAGCCACTAGACTTTTGCTGGAATCCTAGCTGAGGTTATGTTTTAGGGTGGGGTGAGATGGGTGAGGGAGAGTGCGGGGGTGAGGAGGGATAACCATGCCTTTGGGGTGGGCTCTGTGAACCTGTCTGCTCATCGACCTGGCAGGAAAAACGAATTTATATGCAGACAGCAAAGCAAGACAGGGGCCCAGAGAAATGAGAAGGGAGATTAGGAACACACAACCCTAGGTCCAGCTAAAGCAGAGAAAGAGCTGGGCTTGGTAGTCTGTGCCTGCAATACCAGCCCTTGGGAGGTGTGGGCAGGAAGATCAGGAGTTCAAGGTCATGCTCAGCTACACAGTCGGTTTGAGACTAGCCTGGGCTCCCCATCTCCAGAGAAACAAACAAACAAGCAAATAGCATGAAAGGTCCAGGAGGATCTGCAGACCTGGCCAACTGCCAACATGAGGAATGCAGCTGAGGGCTCCTCAAAGCCCCAGCACCTGCCACCTGAAGGAAGATGGGACAGGGCGTCACTCAGACAAGAGGAGGGTTTGGGGAGCTCTGTTCCCTCCCCCGCCACCCTACAGCAGTGAAGCATCAGGCAAGGGGTCTACAGACAGGAGCAGGAGTGGGGATCCCACACCACATTCCAGGGCTAACCAAGGCCCTCAGCTAGCTCCAAGACTCCGTCTCAATGGCATGGGTACCTGGCATCAAACCCAGGAAAGAGCTGGAGTCTCCGGCCATGCCAAATGGGCTGTGGAACAAATAGGGGGAAGAGGCCGGAGCTTAGACTTGTCACATGACTAAGAAAAAAGGAGAAGGGCCTTGTGGGGTCAGCACTTTGCTCTTAAAACCAAGGATCTGGTGGACTGACCTTTGATTTGTTGAGGTTCCTCTCCCAGACAAGTCCAGAGCCAGCCCTGGGTCTGACGCAGATTTCTTTACCTCTCAGATTATGTCCAATCCCAGTCCCTGGGAGGGCATGGAGGGTGGCCAGGGGCCAGGCTGCTGGCCTCAGCCACCCATCTCTGGAGCTGGAGTGGGCTGCCCTGAGGTTTCAAAACATTTTCCTACACACCTTACCCAGCCATTCTGGATGGGAACCTGTCCTGACGAGAAAGGAGTAAGGGGGCAGGTGTGGGCGTGCTGAGCGACAAACTCGGATGCAGAAACAGCCACTCAGTGGAAGACTGTGGCTCCAAGCCTGTAAGACAGCTCTGCACAGCCAGCAGCCTGCAGGGCTGTGTGTTTTGCAAGGGTTTACAGTGTATATGTGCAAACTCAGAGACAGAATCCTCAAGGCTCATTGTGCGCATGTCCTTGGATTGTCAGGATACAGTCTCCAAACATGACACAGGCAGTTTGGTCACCATGTAGAATACAGTGGCCTAAACCAAGGGAGCCACCGCACGGTAGAGCACTGAGCTTTGTGTAGACAGAATATCACTCTGTAGCCCAAGATAGGCTCAAATTCATGGCAATCCTCCTGCCTCAGCCTCCTGAGTGACAGTCTTGTAGCACAGTCACAAGGCTTAGAAATTTTTAGGTTGAAGATTCACCTTTTTTAAAAATTAAGAATGTAATATACAAAATCTTAAATTGTGACTTCTATTTCAATGGCATTTTTACTTTTCTTCTGCTTTTTGTAGGGAAATACAGGGCCATAAAGATGGTTCAGTGGGAGAAGGTGCTCACTGCCAGGCCTGACAACCTAGGTTTGAGGCCTAGGGCCCACAAGGTAGAAAGAGGGAACCAACTCCTGCAAGTTGTCCTTTGACTTGCACACTCAAGATGGGCCATGCCCCTCCCCCTCTTTCACACACTCACTCACTCTCACACACATACACACTAAATGAATGGATTAAAATTTGAAAAACCTTCAATGGAAAATATACTAGAACCTTACTAAAAACGGAACAAAACAAAAAGACAAAAAGCCAGGAGCTGCAGAGATGGCTCGGTCAGTACAATACTTGCTTCAACCTGCATTTGGTCCCCTAGAGCTCACCTAAGACATCATGCCCCTGTACCCCACACTAGGGAAGTGAAGACAGGAGGATCCCCAGGTCTTCATGGTCAGTCAGTCTAGCTGAATCCAAGAATTCTGTAGTCACTGAGAAACCCGAAATGGTTGAGGAAGACAGTGTCGGCCTCTGGCCTACACACACACACACACACACACACACACACACACACACACACACACACAGCCTGTGTCTGTGGAGGTAGAAGAATCAGGAGTTCAAGGTCATCCTCAGGTATAGAGTGTTTGAAGCCAGCCTGGGCCACATAAGATCATATTTTTTTTCTTACTTTTTTATTTATTATGTATACAATGTTCTGCCTGCATGTGTCCCTGCAGGCCAGAAGTTGGCACCAGATCTCATTAGAGATGGTTGTAAGCCACCGTGTGGTTGCTGGGAATTGAACTCAGGACCTCTGGTAGAGCAATCAATGCTCTTAACCGCTGAGCCATCTCTCCAGCCCCCATAAGATCATATTTTAAAAACAGAAAACAAACCAAGTGGTAGAGGTGCATGCCTTTAATCACACACACACACACACACACACACACACACACACACACACACACACACACACACACCCCAGTCAGGCATGGTGGCACACACCTTTAATCCCAGTATCTGAGACTTACAATTGAGACAGGGTATGCAAGGCAGAGCTTCCCCCTGGGTGGATAGAAATCGGGCGCTTATTTTCCCCAGTGCTTTCTTACTGCTCTGTAAGGTCTGTGTATCTCTTTGGTAGAAGAAAGAAAAAAGGGAAGGGAAAGGGAGAAGATGGGAGAGGAGAAAGAAAGGGCGGACACTGTAGCCCCTGCTGTCCAGCAGAGTGGAACCCCACCATCACCCCTGTCCCTCTCTCCATTGCAACACTAGAAGGTGCCTAGTGCGTGCTCCATCCCCCCCATTTCACAGAGACTGAGACTCAAACCCAGACTCTGCTGGCCCTGGGTAGGAGCTGCCTCCAGTCGGCCTTGTTGCCCTGCCTGGCTTAGCCTTCTGGGCAGAGGAAAGCAGAGGGTGGGCTCCAAGCCCTGGCTGTGAGACAGCTCCCTCAAGGCCTGTGACCCCAGCTCCCTTGAGGCCTGTGACCTCAGTTCCCTCAAGGCCTGTGACCTCAGTTCCCTCAAGGCCTGTGACCCCAGCTCCTTCAAGGCCTGTGACCCCAGCCCCTCCCTGCCTACCCAGCACATTCTCATCCACACCCTTCCACACACACTGCCCTGATCCTGGCCCAGACCCACTGGACCCTGCCCTGTTCCAGCTCCAGCCAGTTCCCGCCTCTTTCGCTTCCGAGTCCCCCTCCAAAAATATCCCGTGGGTCCATGGCCTTCCTAAGATCAAGCACCCCACCCAGCTTAACCACACCATGTCCTACCTCTCCCCACTCTGTCCCCGGGGTTCTAGCACCCCTGGCCCTCCCCACCCAGGCTGACTTCCAGGTCTGTCTCATACTTTTTATTCTGTCCACAACCCCTCTCCCTGCAGAAAATCGACCGTTTCAGGTCCTCTTTTACCACGGAGCCAGGTCCTGACTGCCTTCCTGATTTTCAGGCCCCTTGCATACCAGGTCCCCCTCAGACTCAAGTGTAGCGAGCTGCGTGGAGTCACACCTGATGGAGATGTATAATCAACTCCTGAGATGGCTAAGGCCTGACCTATGCTATGATCACGTAATGATTATCAGCTCCCTGCATATGCGTGGGCCTATGGGCAGTGCCCACCTGGCAATCCAGGGTTGGTAGCCCATGCCTTTTTAAGGTCTGGGAGAGATTTGTCCAGAGAGAGAGAGAGAGAGAGAGGAGAAGAAGGAGGAGAAAGATTGCTGTGAATAAAGTCCTGAATAAAACTGCAGTGAGAAGAGCTCCGGGTGTCGCGTCATCCTTGCGGGTCAAGGGTGGCTGTGACACTCAAGAGCAGGCCACTTGTCCCTTAGCCCTGCCCCTGGTGTTATAAAGCGCCTGTGAGTCTGGCTCTAGAGGCCTTCCATGAGAGATGATAGCACCTCTGTGGGCAAGAACGACACTGTCGGATGAGCCGTGGGGTTTGAACTCAAAAGTGCTTAAGATGGCTCTTCTGAATCCTGGCAGGAGACACCCAGACCCTGGGGCGTCTCTGTGGCCTTGCCCTGGTGGCTGTCAGTTTCTGGGGCTCCCTATGACACTGGTGGTGCCTTGTCAGGACTTCTTTGGTTGTGCCCAGCATCAAACACAGCATCCCAGGACCAGAAGAGGCTGACTCAGAGCCCAGGGACACCTTCCATCTCTGGTCCAAAGACACAGCCCTGCCTTTCCTCTGGCTCCCGCCCCAAGGATTCTCTGGGGTGTTGAGAAGCCTCTGCCGCCTGTTTTGGAGGCCCGTGCACACTCCAGTTCCCAAGTTAACACCTTCTGCCCTGAGGGAGGCAGCCTTTCGTGTCAACAGGCAGCCAGAAGGTGTGAAGGCCGCCAGTGACCTGGCCCACAGGGAGCCCAGGCTGGCTCTCTCCACTGGCCAGTAATGAGAATACCACCCAGCCCTGCAGCCCCTGCCCACCTGCTTGTGCTCTGCCCTCCTGCCCTCCCTTTTCCCACAGCCTGACACCCTGGGGCAGGAGACTCATGGGAGGAGGCAGAGAAGCCAGACTTACAGTCACAGGCCAGCCCTAACAGGGCTTCAGCTTCCTGGATCTGCTCCTAAGTATGTACAGCCATCAAGGACAGGTTGGACCAGACACCTCACCACCATCACCCCCCACCCACACACGCAAGCATGCACATGGGCATGCGTATGTCCACGTGTGTGCACACGCTACCCTAATGCACTCCTGCAAAGGGCCAGAAATGGAAGCACAATCCAGGTGCTTCAGGACACCTGGTGTGCGAGGCCCCGTTGAAAGGTGCACAGGGTGGCGGGCTGGAGCCGGGTCTCCCTGCTGTCTGAGGCAAGTAGCATAGCACACAGCACACACCAGGGCAGATGACTGGGGGATTCACAAGGCAAGACTAGCAGAGGGCAAGACAGGCCTCACTTGCTCGTGGGCAGACTAGCACAATGAAACCTGGTTTAGGCACATCTGTGTTCAGGGGGATGCTGGAGGGCTGAGGGGTTTAAGAAAAGCAGTGAATAGTTTGGGCACATGGGCCAGAACCCCACTCCAACAGGAAGTAGTTCTGAGCCTCGATTTCTAGTCTAGTCTGATCTGGCTGGCTGGCCAGCACCTACAGCTCTGACCTAGGTTCCCTGGCTCGCAGTGCCAACCTCACCCAAGCTGAAAGGGCAAAAGTGATGGTGGTCTTAGAGTCCCAGACCTGACACCAGGCTCAGCAGGGCCACGGACCCCAGGCACGGCCAGGACAGGGCGGGACAGTGTCAGGTGGACCCCGGCACACTCCCACTTGGCACTCCCCAGGGTCCTCTCTCTGGCTCTGGGCCTTGGGGGGAATTTCATCGGCTCCAGACCCACTAGTCTACTCTGTGACAGTCACCTGCCTAGCTCTTGCAGGCCCCCGTCACCATCGCCTTCAGGGTCAGGCCACTCCACCTTTCACAAGGCAGCTCGTGGCCAGCGGCTGGACTGGAACATTGGCTTGGTGGTCAACAGCACTTACTGCTCGTGCAGAGGTCCGTGGTTCAGTTCCCAGCATCCACATGGTGGCTCACAACCATCCAAACTGAATTTACGCATGGTTGTGAGCCACCATGTAGGGGCTGGAACTGAATGCCAGTCTCCTGGGAGAGCAGCTCATGCTCTTAGCCACAGAGTCATCTCCGTAGCCCCTCCTCTGAGGTTGGTTTGGTTTCTGAGATAGGCCTTTACTTTGTAGCTTAGGCTAGCCTCCAACCCGGTACATAGCCTGGGCTGGCGTCAGAACTCCAGCATCCTTCTTGGCAATTCCAGCATGGCTTGAGGTTTGCTTCCGTGCCCTTGGCACCTGGAAGGCACCCAGCACCACCTCTCCACAGGCGCTGCTTGCCTCTCACCCGATGCCTCCCGAATCTGAACTCTCTCACAAGGGCTCATGCGGTTCTGTGCACCCCATCTAACTGCGGCTAACGGGGGCACAGGCCAGCCTGTCGTGATGGCTTTGGATCCTGGCTGGCAGCCATCATTTCCTGGGTACGGGTCTCACTCTAAATTAGATCAAGCCATATCACTGCTCAAGATCAGAACCTATCTGTGCCTGGGCTGTAGAGCCTATGGTATACATATATATCACTAGAGACCTGTTCCGGGTGAACATGCCCCCAGCATCTTCCAGAATACTAACTCTGATATGAATCCACTTGACCAAGCTTCACCCAGATGACTTGGCCCCTCTGTTGATGAGGAAAGCCAAGCACACACTAAAAATGTCAGCTTAACATAGTGGTTTGTTTTCTTTCACATTAAGGAAATTCAGGGGTGAGCAGTGTAGAGGCAACAGGGCACTCCATGTTGTTGTCAGGGATGGGGTTTCTTTCGGCTCATCCATCCTTGGTGCGGTGTGTGGTTTCTGCCCTTGAGATTGCCTTGGAATGATCTGGTTAGCTCAGGTTCCAGCCGTTGAATAATTTTCAGGTAGAAAACAAAAAGGCAGGAACACAGGGGGATAAGCACAGGATGGTACCTCCGAGTCTTGGGGCATTTTTCCAACACAAGCTAGGCAGGAGCTGAGGCAGGAGAATCACAGGTTTGAGTCCAGTCGAGGTAACATAGTAAGACCCCTGTGTTTTGTTTGTTTCATTTTTAAGTTCTCCCAGAAGACTGAGCCAATGAAAACCACTGACATCTTGTTGGTCTTCCAATGTGCAGGAGAAACCAGGCTATACCAGGCCTTACCAACAGCCACGGCATCACAGATCCCGTTAGTAAGGAAACAGAAAGCAGGTTAAAGCGGAGGAGTGTGGGTAATGAGCAGCGTCTGCTACACTCCCGAAGACCACGAACATTCTGCTGATTCTGCTGGCCTGATCTAGCCTCTTCCTCCTCCCCTCACAGGAAGAGGGGAGCCTGTGCAGCCAGGACACTGAGGCCCAGGCCCCAACCTTCTCAGCCACAGCACACAGCAGGGAAGATAACAAGAGGGACTCACGAAGAGAAGACTGGAGGGCAAGGCTCAGGCCTAGGACAGATTACCACAGGGGAAATACCAGGTTCAGGCACACCTGTGTTGAACAACACGCTTAAGGGCTCCAGGGCTCCAGGGCTCCAGCGCTCCAGGGCTTCCAGGGAAAGAGCAGACAGTTCCAATACCTGAGTGAGAACCCTGCACCCAGCAGGAAGTGGTTCTCAGTCTCCATATCTTTTCTTTCTTTCTTTTTCTTTTTCTTTTTTTTGTTTTGTTTTGTTTTGCTTTTCAAGACAGGGTTTCCCTGTGTAACAGTCCTTGCTGTTGTGGAACTAGCTCTTGTAGACCAGGCTGGCCTTGAACTCACAGGGATTCATCTACCTGTGCTTCTAGAGTGCTGGGATTAAAGGCGTGCACCACCACCACCTGGCCCCTGAGTCTCCATTTCTGGTCTTTTCTGGCTGGCTAGCACCTACAGATCTGCATGTTGCTCAGGGGACCACAGGACAATGTGTGCTGAGGATGGACACGAGGGGACAGGAGTGTGGACCAAGGTCAGTGCTGAGAGTTCCAGAGACCAGAACGTTTCCCTCTGCCAGGGCTGATACAAAGGAGACCAGAGTCCTCATGGTCCAATCTACCCCTTGACTCATTTTCTGGCCCTGAATGTCCTGGAAGAAGTACATCAGCTATGTGATCCAGGCCATGTGATTTTCCCCCAATGGTTATCCTGAGACCAGAGCCATAGAAGGAAAAAAAAGTAGAGCCAGGCATGGTAGTAAAAAGCCTTTAATCCCAGCACTTGGGAGGCAGAAAAATCCTGTCTCAAACAAACAAACAAAAAAACTAAATTACCCAAACCAGTTGGAAAGGGGTGTAACTGGGGCCCTAAGCCAGGCCCCATGCTATAGCCCAAAGCAGTAACCACTGACCCACACGGTCTTTTTGTACCAAATAGAGGCTGGTGAAGGATAGACATTCATCTACCCCTGGACAAATAAGGCCGACATAGAGTGTGCCCTATGATTCACGAGTCTGGCTGGGCCGCTTTACATCTTCTCGAAATATGCTCTAAAGCCCTAGGGCCTGGGCTCTGGAGCTAGCCCACACCATAGACGTGGGCCAAATTAGCCCGGAGAAGAGAAAGTATTACGTACCAGGTTCGGGGCTCTGTGCTGCCAGTAGACTCTCGGGGTTCACCAAATGCCTTCACAGGAAATCCCTTAGGCTGGCTCTGCAGGTCGGAGGAGGGGTAGAATAACGTCAGAAACTCAGAACTTCCTGGAGATTATAAGGCCAGTTTACACACTGCATTCCGCGACTGCATGTCTAGCTGGCTAGGCAGAACACTCCCGAGTAAATAAGTAGTAAACGGCGGCGGGATTTTTGTTTTGAGAGGCATGCATTAGAAACACCACGAGAAATGTTTATCTGAGATTTCAAGTGACCGCTTTTGCAGTTCTGGGACCTGACCTAGGGCCTTAGCCAGCGCTTTACTGAGCTACATCCCAGTCCCACAGTCTAAAATTCCAGATGCAAATGCAGATGAAGGTATCCATGGAGCAGCCACAGCTGGGCAGGTAGAATTAACATCTAAGGCTCTATCTCGTAGCCGGTAATTGTTGCTAATTGTATATTTTCAAATAGCTAAGGGAAAAAGAGTGACGGCTAACACTTGTGACCCTAGCACTCGGAAAGCTGAGGCAGGAGCATTTCCGTAAGTTTGTATTTCCATGAGGCAGCTTGATCCAAAATGTGCTGTCGTCCCCCCCCCAAAAAAAATTAGAGCTGGGCGTGGTTTCACGTATTTGTAATCCCAGTGCTTGGAAGGTGAATATAGGAGAGTTGATCGTCAAGTTCAAGGACAGACATATGGACTTGAGAACCTGTTTCCCAAAAAACGTATCAGGGTGTTTTAAACTGAAAAGGGTATAGTCAGTCAGTCATGAAGACTTTCAGGGCTGCTGTGGCGTATCGGATGTGGTATGAGTATATCCCTGCAGGTTCCCAAGTTAGAATTTTTTTTTTTTTGATTTTTGAGACAGGGTTTCTCCGTAGCTTTTGGTTCCTGTCCTGGAACTAGTTCTTCTAGACCAGGCTGGCCTCGAACTCACAGAGATCCGCCTGCCTCTGCCTCCCGAGTGCTGGGATTAAAGGCGTGTGCCACCTCCTCCTGGCCCTAAATTTTGATTCTCAATGTGGCAATGATTAGAGGTGGCATGGAAACTGATCTGTTGGCATCGACTTATAATTCCAACACTTGAGAGAGAGGCAGGAGAATCAGTCCCAAGTCTAAGTCCAACCTGAGCTCAATGCATGAAGATGGAGGGGACTTTTAAGATGTGGTATCCTGCAGGAAGTGGACGGGTTGTCCTTAGAAGGATCAGTGTGTTCTCACAGGGCCCCAGTCAGTTCCTGCCAGAGACAATTATTATAAAAAGGGCAAAACCGTGCAGTAACACAGACCTCTAATCTCAGCACTTGGAAGGCAGAGGCAGAGACAGACATATCTCTGTGTGTTCAAGACCAGCCTGACCTACACAGAGAGACCTCGTCTGGGGAAGGTGAGAAGAACATTTAAGATTTTTTTTTAATTAGCTTTTTGAAAGTTCAAAACATGACAGAGAAAGGAAGAGTCAGTTTTGTTGTTTGGTTTGCAGTACTGGGGATGAAACCCAGGTTCTGGAACATCCAGGAAAAAGGTCAACCACTGAGTTCATCCCCATACTCAAAAGATAGAAATTAAAATGCAGGGAATCTCCCAGAAAATGAAGCAATGAGATAAATCAAGGGATGGAAATAAAGCCGGGCGGTGGTGGCGCACACCTTTAATCCCAGTACTCAGGAGGCAGAGGCAGGCTGATCTCTGTGAGTTCAAGGCCAGCCTGGTCTACAAGAGCTAGTTCCAGGACAGGCTCCAAAGCAACACAGAGAAACCCTGTCTCGAAACACAAACAAACAAAAGAGATGGAAATAAAAGAGAAAACAGAACTCGAATCCAGGAGGTTCAACTGAACTACATAGTGAGACCCTGTCTCAAATTTAAAACACCCAAAAAGGCTGGATATGGTAATACATGCCTTTAGTTCCGTCACAGGCAGGTGCAAGTTTGTGCCCAGCCAGGTCTACACAATGAGTTCCAGGCCATCTGGAGCTGCATCATAGAGAGACCCTGTCTCAAAAAAAAAAAAAAAAAAAAAGAAAAAAAAAAAGAAAAGAAAAGAAAAAAAGAAAGAAAAGAAACTGTGTCTTTCCGTTCTAGAAGCTGGGACATTCCGGAGCACAGCGCCAATATGCCGCGAGGGCTGTATCCTATGGCAGAAGCCATCCCAAGTCCAAACAGAGTGAGCACGGCAGAGAACTAGCCTTTTCAACAAAGTCAAATTCAGTCAGGAGAGCAGAGCCCTTGCAGGCCCTGTCACCTCCCAAAGGCCCTGCCCTCCACAACGTTGAGGAGGAGGAGTATTTTCAACTCAGGAGTTCCAGGGAACTGACCCAACACCTAGTCAGTACTGTGTACTTCCTAAGGAGATCTGAGTTCACATAGATGTCGTGACTGCGCTAGACCATGGATGACCACCTAGAGCTGTCAGTTTGGAGAGTCACAGGGCCTTGGGGAGGGGTGGCTTAATCTGTCAGGGTTCCATCTCTCGCCATGAAATATTTGGCTATGTAATTCGCATGATAAAAAGTTAACTTGCGAAATGAGGAACCTTTACATGGCCATTATTGACTCCAGGCTGTGCCAGCTAAATCAGTTCTTGGAAACTTTTAAAATTTATTTGAACTAAAGCTTTTTTATTTAGTTACTTTGTTTGCATGAATATTTTGTCCACGTGCATGTATGTACACCATGTGTGCCCATTGGATCCTCTAGATTTGGGGTCACAGATGGTCATATGCCATTATGTGGGTGCTGGGAGTCGAACCCAGGTCCTTTGTAAGAATAAATGCTCTCAACCACTGAGCCATTTCTCCAGCCCCTCTTAAGTACTCAGGTCACACTGACCTTGACTTACTGATATATATTTATATATATACATATACACACATGCATACATATATATATATAATTACATTCAAGGTGTGCCTGGCCCTCACACCCCTGCCCTAGCAGCACCCTGTCATCCCACCACCAGGTCTTACCCTTCTGGCATGTTCTCCATGTCCCCTCTCCCTAATCAAACAATGCTCTTGGTTCAAGGCCCAGCGGCAACCGCTCAGCCTCCGTGGCCAAGGCCCAACTGTCCCAGGCGCTCTCATTTAGCCCCTTCCCGGAGGTCATGCAGGACACGGGCGCCCTGTTTAAACTGTAAGTGTCGCTGAGGGAGCCTGGCGTCTTAGGTTTTGTTAACTCAGTTATTTCCCACAGCCGTCCTACTCACTCCTGTTTCACCCACCGGAAGGACGAGCTCAGGCAAGTTGAGGGCCCTGCATAACAGCAAAAGAGCGCCCATAAACGCTTTGATACGCTCGCACATGGGCTTCGTTTGTTTTCGTTTCTAGAGACAGGTGCTTCTGTAGCCCAGGCCGGCCTCGAACTTTCTGTGTAAGTAGGGATGGACGTGAACTCCTGATCCTCTTGCCTCTGCCTCCCAAGTGCCTGGATTATAGCCCCCTCCCCGGTTACAGTATCTGCAGAAGAGAAATGCTCTCGGACAAGGTCTTAACGAGTTGTACAGGCTGACCTCACACACTATCCCCCCATCCTCCTGCCTCAGACTCCCCAATGCTAAATTACTAGTATACGCCGCCACACCTGACTGTCACTCCCTTCTTTATAAGTAGCAGGTGCACTGAAGACCCATTGCAAGGCTTTCAGGACCATTCCAGCAGGGTCAGAAGCCACCCTGCAGCAATCACTGCTGAGATGAGGAGGAAACGAGTTCAGAGGCATTAGATGACGTCGAGGTGACACAAGGCATAATTAGCTTTGGATACCCACTTCCTTCCACTGCCTATTCTTTCCCCCCCAGGTTCCATTTTTAGGGGGTAGAGAGAGCTGAGGTCAATGAGAAGACTTTCTTAGTGTCACTCAGCAAATTAGCTAATGTGGGGACCGAGGAAACCCCTAATATGTCCTGCCTGCCACTGGGCCTGTCGCTGGTCCAGTCCCATGCAGCGCACCCGAGAGCACTGGGTAAACGTTACTAGGAATAGCTCATCACAGGATAATGATAAAGGGCGACCGCTCCTCAAGTGGGCCAAGGAGGCGCAAGAGGGACAGCCAGATACCCTGCAGTCCGTGGACCGGTCATCCATAGCGGCGGTGGGTTCCTGGGCACTCAGAGCTGCAGTAGCTGGGCGGAGTGCGGGTGGGGGCTCAGTGAGAAGCTTAGCAACTCCATCCAGATGCGAATTGTCCCTCCCACACTTCCCGGCAGCAGGGGCCTCAATTAGAGCCTTCAAGGGGTCAGAATCCACACCTCCGCAAATGGGCCCGCTTTCCCAGGGCCCCCCCTGCCCAGACCTTCCCTGGGCTCTGTGGGTTTTGACACCTCTCTGCAACCTGGCAGGGGGCCACCTCACACCTTTGGTCCAGATAAAAGTTAGGGCCTGAAGGTGACCGGTCCAGCTTCCCAGAGTCACACCAGCCATGGCCCAGTCACCCCCTCCTCGGAGCCTCCAGGGCCTCGACCACTGGGTCTTCTCCCAGAGCTGGGGCTGGACCCAGCACTCAGATTCCACGTCCCCGGCCTCATCCTCGGATTCATCCGGATCGTGTCCCTGCTACATCGCCCGCCGGCCCTCGCAGTCCACGGGCCTGGCCCGCAGCTCGAGCAAAGCCCAGGCCGCCCCGACGGCGACCCGACGTGCGCGCCCCGCGCCTGCTGGAGGACAGCGGCAGAGCGCCAGCGAGCGGGAGAAGCTGCGCATGCGCACGCTCGCCCGCGCGCTGCAAGAACTGCGCCGCTTCCTGCCGCCGTCTGTGGCGCCTGCTGGCCAGAGCCTGACCAAGATCGAGACGCTGCGACTGGCCATCCGCTACATCGGCCACCTGTCGGCCGTGCTGGGCCTCAGCGAGGACAGTCTGCAGAGCAGGCGCCGACGGAGCGCAGACACCGCGTCCTCTCACCGATGCCCTCTGTGCCCCGACGGCGGCCAGTCGCAGGCTCAGTTGCTTGGCTCTGGCCTGGGATCAACCATTAGTAGTGGGGTGTCCTGGGTGTCCCCTCCCGCTTGTCCCAGACCCCGAGTTTCACCTGAAAACCTTGGGAGCAGGATCTCCAACGTGGATCCCTGGGTGACACCTCCTTATTGTCCCCAAATACAGTCACCCTTGAACCAGTCTTTAGGAAGAGTCCCCGACACCTCTCACTGGACACCACCCCAAGCCTATTCTGGTGTGCAGACATCCCCAGAGCCTAGCAACAAGACTGGACTCTGGTCACCATCCACTGCTTCCGCAGAGCTGACTGAAGTGTACCAGGTAGGTCCTAGGGCTCCTGACGCTTTCTCCAGGGAGGTCCCCAGGCTTCGGTTGCAAATAGAGTAGCTGGATGGTCTCTAGCCTGTACAGGGTCTCCAACTTTTCAGGTCCCAGGTTCTCTAGTGAAGGGGAGGATGGAAGGAGCTTTATTGACAGCTATAGGGGAGAAGACGAGTCCCTGGGATGTTAAAGCCACCTCCGCAGTGACCATCACTGCTCTACAACAGTCTCCACAGCCTGGGGAAGAGAGGATGGCCCTCGGATTTACACAGAGGCCTGGGTGGAAGATGAGGGGTTGCAATGCCAGGAAATTCTAAGTTCAGGGCAGGATTGAGCCCCGGGGGTACAGGCAGCACTTCCTGAATAGATTCTTCTGGCGTTGGGGACCTTTGTGTTTTCTTTGAGGTCTATTCATTTGTGAACGCCTTGTGGTCCATAAAAGATTCTATTAATGACTGAGTTTTACTGAGCGCTCAGTGCTTGCTGACACCGTTCTTTGTACATTACCTGTGTCTGATTATTCATCCCTTCTAATACAGCCCTGTGAAGCATTAGCATCCATCCCCATTTTACAAGTGGGAAAACTGAGATGAAGAGACTTCTCATAGCTAGTGAGGAGCAGAGCTAGGATTTGAAGGTTGGCAGTGTGTCTCCAGAACCAGTGTTCTTGACCTCTCTGCACCCCACTGCCCTGTTGGGGCCATCCAGACACCACCAGCCGCACTCCGGGGCGCGGAGGGGGCGTGGGGGGGGACAGCCAGGTTTGAGATCTCCAAACAGTGGCCAGGGAATAAGTCCTTCTTGTCTCTCTTGCAGAGTCTTTCCGTGTCTCCAGAACCCTGCTTGTCCCTGGGAAGCCCACCCCTCCTGCCCCGCCCTTCGTGCCAGAGACTACAGCCTCAACCTCAGCGGGGCTGCTGGGACCACCATGCAGAGGCGCTCTCCAGCTCCGAGGACCAAGGTTCCGGTCCAGCCTTCCGGCTCCCTGTGCCCAGCCCCACCCCGGGCTCAGGCCTGCAACTCAGTAGCTGTCCTGAACTTTGGCAGGAAGACCTGGAGGGACCCCCTCTGAATATCTTCTACTAATGGCCTTGCCTGTCAGTGTGGAGGCGGGACTGGTTGGGAGTGCCTTCGTCTGCGGCTTCTGTGACGTTCTGAGTTTTCTGTAGTCCTGAATCCCTTTCCCCAGGTGGTGCCTTTCATGGAACCTGTCTGGAACAGACAGATAGTAGGTACCTTCCCTGACTGGAGGGGGCTGTGACAGTGCCCTTCACTCCTAGGTGTCCTAGACCAGTGGTTCTTAACCTTCCTAATGCTGCAGCCCTTTAACACAGTTCCTCATGCTGACCCCAACTGTAAAATTGTTTTCATTGCTACTTCGTAACTGTACCTTTGCTACTGTTATGATTCATAATGTGAATACCTATGTTTTCTGATGGTCTTAGGTGACCCCTGTAAACTGCCTCCCCCCTTTGAGAACTGCTGTTCTAATGGCTCCGAGCTCTATGGAGTCTAAGCTGCTCTGAGAATGGGGTGTTCTAGGTCTGGACAATAGAGCATGACCATGCCCTGCTTGCTGGTGACAGCTGGCCGGAATCTTATATGTTTGTTTCATAATTAAAAAGTAAGCCAACAAAAATTTGTTTGCTTCTGATTTTCTTTTATCAGCTTCCATTTTCATTGCTCTTTTGAAAGGAAGTATTTCTTTTGAGGGGAACGAGCCTGCCACTGCCCCCCTTCTATAATCCAGGCCTGCCAAGATTGGTATGAGCTTGTCAGTTTGACTGTGTTTGCTGTGCCTGGGTACAGGGGCCAGGAGCTCCTGACCTACAGTGATAGATGGCTTCAGGGTGCATGTGTGCCGTCCTGGATAAACAGGGCTGAATGGGGATACTAGGTGCCCAGATACTGTGAGGTAGGGCTCTTTCAAAGTTATAAGAAATGTGATGGCCGGGTGATGGTGGTGCACACCTTTAATCCCAGCACTTGAGAGGCAGAGGCAGGCAGATCTCTGAGTTCAAAACCAGCCTGGTCTACAAAGTGAGTTCTAGGACAGCCAGGGCTATACAGAGAAGCCCTGTCTCAAAAACAAAAAAAAAAAAAAAAGGCCAGGCGATGGTGGTGCACGCCTTTAATCCCAGCACTCGGGAGGCAGAGGCAGGCGGATCTCTGTGAGTTCGAGACCAGCCTGGTCTACAGAGCTAGTTCCAGGACAGGCTCCAAAGCCACAGAGAAACCCTATCTCGAAAAACCAAAAAAAAAAAAAAAAAAGGAAAGAAATGAAAGAAATGTGGTGCCAGGTGTGGTGGCTCAAGCTTTTAATCCCAGCACTCCAGAGACAGAGGCAGGTGGTTCTCTGTGAGTTCAAGGCCAGCCTGGTCTACATAGTGAGTTCCTAGGGAGCTAGAACTATATAGAAAGACCCAGGTGCTTCAAAAAACTTTTTTGTTGTTGTTGTATTTCTTTTTTAAAAAAATAATATTTATTTATATATTATGTATTTGTCTGTGTGTATGCCTGAAGGCCAGAAGAGGGCGCCAGATCTCATTACAGATGGTTGTGAGCCACCATGTGGTTGCTGGGAATTGAACTCAGGACCTTTGGAAGAACAGGCAATGCTCTTAACTGCTGAGCCATCTCTCCAGCCCTTGTTGTTGTATTTCAAATGATTTTGAGTGACCCCTTCTGGCTAGGCCCAGTTTTAGTTGTGTGGACTTCCATGACAAAAGACACCAACTGGGTGTCTTGAAGGACAGAGACTTAACGTCAGTTCTAGATGCTGAAAACCCAAGACCAAAGTGCAGGCAGGCTTGGCTGTTTCTGGGGCCTCTCCCCTTAGCTTCCAGGTATCCCCCTCCTTTTATTTGTGTTATAATCTCTTACAGGGATACCAGTCATGCTATGTGTGTGTGTGCACATGCGTGCTCACGTGTGTGTGGGGGGGGTTGTATGAATGTGAATGTGTAGGTGTGCACACACTCCACATGAGGAGGCCAGAGCAAGGACCAAGGTTGTCTCTTCCTCAACTGTTTCTCTCCACCTTACAGCCTTGAGACAGGTCTCTCACTAAACCAGAAGCTCCCTGTTTGGGCTAGCCTGCACCTTACAGCTTTGAAACAGGGTCTCTCACTAAACCAGAAGCTCCTTGTTTGGGCTAGCCTGCACTTTACAGTCTTGAGACAGGGTCTCTCTCACTAAACCAGAAGCTCCCTCTTTGGGCTAGCCTGGCTGGTCACCTCAGGTTCAGTTTGTCTCTGCCTCACAAAGCTGGGGCTAAAGACACAACCCGTCATGTCTAACTTTTTACAAGAGTCCTGGGGATCCTCAGGCTTGAAGAGGTTCTTAATGATCTCTTACTGACTGAGCCATTTCCCTAGTCCCTCCTCCCCATTTAATCTTAATTCCCTCTTAAAACAACTGTGTCCAAATTCAGTCCCATTCTGAGGTACTAGATGGTAGGGACTGCATTTGCTTCCTGTCACTATCACAAAACACAAGAGGTAATTACATTTAAAAGGGAACATTAGCCATCCAGTGGTAGCACACACCTTTAATCCCACAGATGCAGGTGGGTCTCTGTGAGTTCGAGTTCAGCCTGGTCTACAAGAGCTAGTTCCAGGACAGCTAGGGCTGTTACACAGAGAAACCCTGTCTCAAAAAAAAGGGGGGGGACATTAATTTTGGTTCCTAGTTCTGGCTGGGCGATGGTGGCGCACGCCTTTAATCCCAGCACTCGGGAGGCAGAGGCAGGCGGATCTCTGTGAGTTCGAGACCAGCCTGGTCTACAGAGCTAGTTCCAGGACAGGCTCCAAAACCACAGAGAAACCCTATCTCGAAAAACCAAAAAAAAAAAAAAGGTTCCTAGTTCTGGAGGTTCTAGTCTAGATCAAGTTGCTTTTGACCTCATGAGGACAGAGGTCATCGCAAGAATGCATGGCAGAGCAGGGCACTCACTCCAGGAACTAGAAGCAAAGAGAGGTAGCCTCAGGTCCTCTTGCAAGGCCTCACCTCCCAATAGTACCCTCCAGGGCACCAAGCCTTCAATGCATGGACCTGTGAGGGCACATGCAAAATCTAAATCACAGCAAGGGGCTTCAATCTCAGTGCTAAGGGGCCCCTGTTCAGCCTGTTGTTAAGTGCCAGTGAAAATTATTCCCCAACAAATCAGGCAAGTTATAGGGAGCCCCATAATCAGCCCCTAGATTCCATGTGTAAAGATAAGGATTGTATAGGGGCTTGGGGACCATTTCATTCTTCAGTTTCTAGACCATCAATCCTGTCGCTTGGATTTGGGCCATCTTCAGCAAGTGGATATGATGATCTACTAGCGGGTAGAAGCAGCCAATGTTTGAGTTGGCTGGGGAAGAGCAGAGAGTTGAAGAGGGAATCTCAAAGGTTAAGTAGAACCCTGTGAGTTCGTAATGAGGAATTCAGCCTTCCTGGGTAGTAGATTACAGAGGTAGATTACAGAGGGGTGAAATGGCCAGGGGAGATCTTGGGTCCTTTCACCACTTCATTAAAAAAAATAAATAAAAGAGCTATTAGGACTGGGGATGTAGCTCAGTTGGATCAAAAACAAGTCACCAAACAGCCTAGGTGGAGAGAGGGAAGGGAGGAAGTTGTTGATTCCCTGACCAGGATCTTGACCATACATGAGGCCTCCCATATGTGAGGACCCTGGCCCTATATGGCAGCCAGTTGTCTGTTGACATGCCCTCAGGCAAATTACTCCCTTGTTGGCACAAGTTTCTGTCCCACCAGCAGCTCCCAAATAACACACTGAGGCTTATATTAATTGCAAATATTCAGCCAATAACTCAGGCTTGTTACTAGCTATCTCTCTTTTTTTTTTTTTTTTTTTGGTTTTTCGAGACAGGGTTTCTCTGTGGTTTTGGAGCCTGTCCTGGAACTAGCTCTTGTAGACCAGGCTGGTCTCGAACTCACAGAGATCCGCCTGCCTCTGCCTCCCAAGTGCTGGGATTAAAGGCGTGCGCCACCACCGCCCGGCCCTAGCTAACTCTTAACATTTAAATTAACCCATATTTCTTATCTATGCTCTGTCACATGTCTTGATGATACCTTTTCTCAATATAGCGTGCCTGTCTTGTTTCTCTCTCAGTCTGCTGGCAACTTTCCCAGACTCTACCCTTCTCCCTTCCATCATTCTCAGTTTGGCCTAAATTTATCCTGTTTAGCTATTGGCCAGTCAGCTTCTTTATTAAACCAATCACAGTGACACATATTCACACAGTGTAAAGGAATATTCCACCCTCCCTCTCTGAGCCTCAGTTTCCCCCTCTCCTAAAGGAAGAACTGGCTTAGGTGATTACTAGAGGTCTATTCTTTTTTCTCTCATCTGTTAGAAGTGGTCTAGATCCAGCTTCAGGGTCTAACAGTCCTTAAGGACTGTCACTAATCCTGGAAAGATGAGAAAAAGTCTACAGCACACCTACATACGCACACACGCATGCACTCATGTGTGCACACACAAGCACACTCACACACAGGCTTACTTCAGAGCACACTACACTCAACTCTTCTTTGCTGAGTAACTGTGGTGAGCTATGGAAGTCCTTTGTGTCTGTTTCTCCAAATGTGTAGTGGAGATCATAATAGACCCCACCAGTCTCTCAGATGGAAGATGATGGCCGCTTAATTAATGAAGTAGCTGAGTCAGGTCACAGCACTTATGACCCAGTCAGGTGACTCCCAAACTAATTGGATACTGAGCCACCTGGGCACAGTGTCCCACTTAGAGAGGAACTTTGAGGTCCAGACAGGATTGGACTCAATAGTTCTTCCGTTCATTTTCTTTCCTTTTCTTTTTTCTTTTTTTTCTTTTTTGAGACAGGGTTTCTCTGTAGCTTTGGAGCCTGTCCTGGAACTCACTCATGTAGATCAGGCTGGCCTCGAACTCACAGCGATGCACCTGCCTCTGCCTCCCAAGTGCTGGGATTAAAGGCATGCGCCACCACCGCCCAATACGCCTTCATTTTCCAGTTGAGCAAAGAGATCTAGGGAGGAAAGCAACTTCCCATAGCTGCCAGCTAGGTGTAAGCACCATGCACCTGACTCCAGTCTGCCACTCCCTCCTTCCCAAGAGGACTCGGGGCATAATACCTGGGCTACCTGTCTCCCTAGATCTGGCCTCAAGGCAGAACCGGACAAGTGCCAGAGCTTCCTGTGATTGACGCTTGCTTAGGATGAGCTCCCAAAGGGACAGAAAGACATCATTCCTGCCTCAGTCCCCAGCATGGAGGCCCAAAGGGATGCGGGGAGTGGGAGAGGCAGAAGATCCACCTACAAGTTGCTACTGGAAACAAACATCCTCTGGATTTTGGCAGCCTCAGCCCACAGCTCTCTTCCATGTGTTCCTCGAAGGCCACCTCCTATGGGGACCATGCACCTCAATCAATCCAACCAATCGCCAGGCTGGAGTTTCCTGGGAGGCTAGACAGCTTGATGCTTCTGGAACAACAGAAGCAGGTAGGCTCAGCCCTGCCTCTCAAAGCTGTAACTCCTCCCTGTCTCCCCACCCATCCCTTGTCTTTGAATCTCACACTTTCTGAGACCCCTGGGACTGCTGCTGTCTGCTGGAAGCATCCTCATCCCTGCTTGCAATGGTCTGTCCCCTGGCAGGCAGAGGCTGGACAGGCCATAGGCAGCCTGCATTCTAGTGAGTTTTTTCTCTGGGACCTTAACTAAACTCCTGTGGGCAGGCTTTTGGCTCTGGGTATCTCAACTGCATCTCAGAGGACTGACATCTTCCAGCCACACAGAGCCTTATGAATGTTGGCATTTTAAGGAGACAGGGAACAGGAGCTTGTAAACGTGGATGTCACAGACTCTGGCTCAGCTAAAAGATTCGGTTACTACTAACTCTGACGATCGAGTCAGAGGTCAGCTCCTACGCCAGAGTCACGACTTAAGCTCTCTGGCCTCGGCTACGTTATCTATAAACCTGAGATGAGTGTGGCTGTGTAGCTCCACAGTGCAGCACGAGCCTAGCGTGCATTAGGTTTGGTCCACAGCACTGAAAAAGTCAAATTAAAAACAACAACAAAAAAAAAAAACACAGGTTAAGATAGTTTATGATCATTTAGCATCAGCTAAGAAAGAGGGGATGCTGATAGACAGCTGATAAGCCAATTCTCCCCTGTGATATCACAGGGACCTGAAACAGTGAGACTGACCCCTCCCCCAGCTGAACGCCAGAAGGTCAAGTGCTAGCCACGGCTGCTGGGTACTGGCGTCAGGAAGGGTTGGTGCAGAGTGAAGGAGTCCGGACATTTAATCTAGGGCAGCCCAGGGAGCCTCCGGCAGGGCCCCTCACCAAGGCCAGGCCACAGGATCTTGCCCCTCCTCGCCCTTTGATATGCAGATAGAAGGGGAGAAGTTGGGAACTTTCCCCACCCCAGTACCTGACTACCCCCTTCTCACTTGGGAAAGAGGGCTGCTTGGAGCCAGAGGAGGCTAGGGTTGGTGGTACTTGCTGTGTTGCTAAGCATGACCTTAAACTCCTGTCCCTCCTGCTCCCGGGTCAAAAAGTCACCGACAAGCCAGAGAGGTGGCTCAGTTGCTAGTGCCTGCTGCTGCTCAGCCTTGAAGACTGACTTCAGAGGCCCTCATAAGGTGGAGAACAACCCAGAAAGACAGACACTCACTGTGGACTGCTGGTCAACACACACGCGGATACACACGTGCACACACGTGTACATGTACACACACACCCACACTAAAGCAGCCAAGAAGATAACAGCTGCGGTACGACTCACGCCACGAGCCTTTAATTCCAGCTCTCGGGAAGCAGAGGCAGGCAGTTTCTGTGAGTTCAAGGCTAGCCTTATCTATCTATATCTGGAGGCCATACAGAGCTACAAACTAATCGATCGATTGATTGATTGATTTTCAAGAGGGATTCCTGTTGGGAAGTAATGATTGTGGGTAATAACTGATGTCCCAAGGTCCCCTGTGGCTGTCAGTCACCTTTTTCCTTCAGACCGTCCAGCAGGGCCTGGTTGGGCTAAGGTTGTGTGAGCTTTCTACAACCGGGCTATGTTACTGTTTTTGGCAAAAAGAACTGACTCCTTGCTTGGGACCCCACAGTAACAAAAGAAAAAAAGCCCACTAGCCCTGCCTGCCTTCTCCATCTGTCTCCTTTTCCTTAAAGCTACGAGACAGACCAGGGGCTCAGTCAGTCAAGCACTTGCTTCACAAACATGAGGATCCAAGTTCAGCGACACAGCACCCATGCATAAAGCTGGTCACAGTGTTGCAAACCCATAACCCCAGCTCTGTGAGGGAGAGACAGAAGGGACTGCGGGTCTCATAGGTGAGCTCTGGATTCAGTAAGAGATGCTGTCTCACAAAAAATAAATAAATACGCACACGAAGGTGGCGCACACCTTCGAAAGATGGAGGCAGGTGGATCTCTGAGAGCCTGGTCTACCGAGGGAATCCCAGGATGGCGAGAGCTGCTATACAGAGAAACCCTGTGTCAAAAAAAAAAAAACTAATTAAACAAATAAATAAATAAAAATAAGTAAATAATAAATAGGTGGATAGTGGTAGAGGAAGACCACCTGTGACCTTCACACACGTCTGCACACACACAAGGTCTTGGACACGCAGATAGCAAAACACAAATAAAAGAGTTAGGGAGACAGGGAGTTGACTCAGTGGCCTTGCAAACCTGGTGGCCAAAGTCTGATCCCAGGAACCCAAGTAAAAGTGGAAGGAGGGAACCAACCCCACAGAGTTGTCCTCCACACGCGCGCGGTGGCATGTGAGCGGCTGAACTCTGCCCGCAGGTCTATTAGTCACTCGAGCATCTGAGGGATGCCTGAGCTATCTCACCTCTCCTCAAGGCCAGCGTCTTGCTCTCATCCAGTCGCAGGCAGAGCCTCAGAGACAATCAGTCCGCGACGAGTCAGTCCTCACACAGAGCCAGCTCCTTCCTCTCAAGCACAAAGGACTTCTTGGATTGTTTTGAACCAGAAAAGGCAGTGATCCCCATACCATACCTAGGACTAAGATGACTTAATTATGAATGACCCCCTCCTGCCTGCTGCCCCAATTCTTTCATTCATTCACTCCTAAAGCTTGTGACAGAGATGGACTTGGGAGGCACTGGGGCCCTTTATCAGTACTTCCCAGTGTGCTTATTATGTTTAATTCTCTCTCTCTTCTCCCTCTCCCTCCCTCCTTCGTCAGATAGGGTTTCCTTAGGCTGGTCTCCAACTCCTGATCTTTCTGCCTCTGTCTGCTGGGAGCAAGAGTGTATCACTGTGCCTAGCTTGACCCCTGATCTTTTTGCCTCTGTCTGCTGGGAACTGGGAACAAGAGTGGGCCACTGTGCCTTGCTTGCTCATTTTTTAAATTTGTAAATAGAGACGGGCAGCCCAGCCTGGTGCTTTTGCGCCTTTGCAATCCCCAGGGGCCAATATGTGTCTGGCACAAGAGGCTGTCCTTAGCTCCAGCCACTCTCCATTCAAGTCTTCCCAAGTTCTCCTCACCCAGCAGCCCAGCCCTTCTGGTTCCCCAGAAAATCGACCTGGGAGCCTGGAGAGGAGGTTCATGCCCAAGGTCATGACTCAGCATTTAGGTTTGGGGTCTCTACTATACCTTTTCCCCATTCCCAGGTGCCCAGTGTCTCTTTGAGTGCCCACAATAGGAGGGCCACACCCAGCACACTGCCCCCTTGAGATCTGGTAGAGAGGATCCTGTGGGAACCACCATACCCACCCCCCTCAACTTCCAGGAGGTTCCTCAGGGCCCAACCCTAAAAACTTGTCCTTGGAATCGGCTGCAAGACACTGTATGGGGCCAGGAGGCATGCTCCTTCCTCCACTCCCCTATAGCATGCTCCCCCAGCTCCCCTCTCCAGCCTCCCCAACTGTGAGTGACAAAAGTCTGCGAGCTGATTTTAGAAATTCTTTATTTACATTTTCTCTTAAAAATATATATAGATCTTGGTGCCCTGTTGATTCTTTGGTTCTGGGTCCTGTGGGGAAAGCGGTAATGTGTGCAGGGTGACTCTATCCGGGCAGCCGTTGGTCCAGTAAAGTCTTCTTAATCTGGCCTCAAAGCTGGGCTTCCCTGAGATCAGCCCCAGAGGCCTGGGCCTGGGGCAGAGTTGGCATGAGGGGCAAGGGCTGGGCGGTGTCAGAGCAGCCTGACCAATAGAAGCAAGGCTGGCTCCACAGGGTCCTTGAGGGTAGGATGCTGGTGTATGGTGCGCTGAGGACAGAGACCCTGCACAGACTGCCGAGAGAGTTGATTGGTGTCGCAGGGACCAAGTGGCTCTCAGGTCCAGGTCTCATTCCTAGCTGTTTGCTGTGAACCACTGGAATACCGTGTCCTTGTTCTCCTTCACCCACTTAATGTTGGCTTTCGTCGTCTCCAGAGCTTGCTCCAGAGCCCGGGTGCCCGAGCCGAAGCCTGTATCTTGGTTATCCGCCTTAAACTGTTCCAGCTGCCAGGAAAACAAAGCGTCAGGTCTGGGCTGGCTCTCAAACTCAGCCCTGAGAAGAGAGGGGCTTTCCCAGTCTCTCATCCTCTCACCCTCTCACAGGTCCCTGGGGATGGAGACCGTGTCTTGTTCCCTGTATAAGGAACTAAATCCCTCACCACTTCGTGGGGCTAGAAGTACTCTCTACACAGAAGTGGGGAAATCACAGCCCCAGGTGGAATCTGTAAAGAGGGTATCGGGCTCCATTGCACAATATTCCAATGAGTTGGCCCTGACTTTCAGCTTAAGAATCTCAACCCGGTAGTGAGCAAATGAAAGGTGCCACATAGGAGCAACAACTGCGGGAATTTCTGACCCTCTGATGACCCAGTGGCTTCAATGCCTAAGTAGCTTTTATTTATTTATTTATTATTTATTTATTTATTACAAAGAAGTAGATACAGGGGTGGGGGTGTAGCTCAGGAGCACACAAGCCTGATCGAGGCCCTCATCACTTTAAAATAATAAATCACTTCAATAAAGTGGGGTAGAAGACTTTTTTTTTTTTTGGTTTTTCGAGATAGGGTTTGTCTGTGTAGCTCTGGCTGTCCTACAACTCACTCTGTAGACCAAGCTGACCTCAAACTCACAGAGCTCTGCCTGCCCCTGCCTCCCTGAGTGTGGGGATTAAAGGCGTGTGTGTGCCCCCACCGCCCAGCTGGAAGACTATTACTATCCATTCACAATATGGTTTTGTGCACACCGAATCTTAAGGTGTCCGCGAAAGAACTGTTAGAACTCAGGTTAAGGTACCTCTCACCGACAGTTTGCCCAGCATGTGTGAAGCCCTCGCTTCCATACCCAGGACCAGAAGACATAAAAGAAAATTGTGAGAGCTAATAATTTAGCAAGGTTTCACAATCCACTACATCAGCGGTACACCTAGGAACAGCCATGACAACCTGAGAAGCGACACGATTGCCCCCTTAGAACAGCACCAGAAAATTTAAGAACTGAGTCAGGTGTGATGGTGCACGCCTTTGATTTCAGCACTCGGGAGGCAGTAGCAGGTGGATCTCTGTGGGTTCGAACCCAGCCTGGTTTACAGAGTGAGTTCCAGGACTGGGCTACAGCTACTGGGAAACCCTGTCTTAAAAAGCCAAAAAACAAAAACAAAAAAAGAAAAGAAAACAAACAAAAAACCCAAAACCAAAGGTGTAGGGGTGCACCTTAGTGGTACAGCGCTTGCTCTCATGTCAAGTCCTGGGTTGAAGCACCAGTACCACAAATACACTTTTAAAATATTCTACATATGAGAAAAGAAAACAACTCTTTAAAACACACAGGCCTAAAATGATATGACACTCAAGTATAAGCAAAGAAAAATAACAAATTAACTGAATTTCATAAAAAGTAAAGAGTCTCTGCCAGGCGGTGGTGGCACACGCCTTTAATCCCAGCACTCGGGAGGCAGAGGCAGGCAGATCTTTGTGAGTTCGAGGTCACCTGGTCTACAAGAGCTAGTTCCAGGACAGGAACCAAAAAGCTACGGAGAAACCCTGTCTCAAAAAATCAAAAATAAATAAATAAAGAGTCTCTGCAAGTGGGAAGCAGAAGCAGGAGGATCGTGTGTTCAAGGCCAGCCTGGGCTGTATGGTAAGACCATCTCAACAAAACAAAATAGAAATATGTACGTATCAAAGGTGAAAAGACAGCCCACAGAACGGGGGGAGATGTTTGTGAACCATGCAGCTGTATTAAAAACCCACAGAGAACGGTCACAGAACAGCAATAAAAGGCAGCAGCCTAATTTCAAACCAGGCAAGAGACACGGACAGAAGTTATTCCAGAGATATGCCGACGGCCAGTAAGCTCCCCTCATTATTCATCCAGAAAAGACCATAACAACGCCCAGGGACGCTGAGAAATTAGAACCATCCTACACTGTCGGCAGGAATGTTGGAACAGTAAATTTGCTCCGGACAACATTTTGGCCATTTATTCAAAAAAGCTAAACGTGAAGGAAAGCAATGACCCAGCAAGTCCACTCTTAGCAATACGCCGAGGAGAAATGAAAGCATGTTTGTATAAAACTACATGCATAAATGTTCACAGCAACACTGTTCATAAAAGCCAAAAAAAAAAAGAAAAGGAAGAACTGAAAAGCTCATCCGCTGAGGAGTGGAGGAACAGACGTGGTGCATCGGCACAAGGGAACACTACTCAGCCATACAAGGGAACCATGCGTCTTACAACAGGAACAAACCTTTTAAACCTGAGATGCTAAATGAAAGGAACCTGACATGAAAGGGTCACATATTACATAATTCTGCTTTAAAAAAAGGTCACGAAATTTCATGGTTCTATTTTATGAAATGCAAAAGTGAAGTAGATGAGTGATTGCCAGGAGCTAGGGGGATGGGACAGAAAGGAGGAGGAACTGCTAGTAACTAGAGGATTTCTTTGGGGAGCTGGTGGCAAAGACTGGTTTGTACAAACTTATACTAGAAAGCACCTAAAATGGTAAATTTTATGGTACATGGATTGTAACTCAATTTTTAGATAAGGGAATCTAGGTATACAATCCTAGTTATTCGGAAGACTAAGGCTAGGAGCTAAGGGTTAGCCTAGGCAATCAATCAATGACTAAATTTTAAAATTCAAGATTTTTTTAAAATGGAAACATTAATATATACAAAGTCTCTCTATTTGGTCCTTGTTCTGTGAGTAGACACCACCACCTTCAACTGGGACAAATAGAGCCTGGGACGGGACAGGTCTGGTCCTTACCTGCTGCAGTTCATATTCGGTGGAGAAGCGCCGGGTCACTCCCCGGATGAGATTGGCAAAGGAGAAAGATCCTCCTCCGTAGCTGTGGGGTGGGGGAAGGATGAGTGTGAGCAGTGGAGGGGCAGAGACCTAAGGGACAATCTCTGCGAGTGTCAGGGAACTATAGAATTTTACATCCGTTTTGAAGAAGACACAAGGAGACTAAACAAAATGGACACCCCAAGATCCCAAAGAGACCCTGCCAGGACATGCAGAAGCCAAGTCTTGAACACAGCTCAGGCTGTAGGTCCCTGACTCCTTGTCCCTGTCGGAGATTTTCCCCCTGGCTACAGTTTTCTAGGTAAGAAAGTCCAGCACAGGGGTGGGGAGGCGTGTGGATCACCCCGGCAACCCCAGCCTTGGCCATTGGTAGTTCAACACCCCAATCAGACTCACTCCTCAAAGAGCTTCTTCCAGTTGCTCCGGACAAAGTCCCAAACCAGAGATTGCCCAGCCGCATTGTTGGCAATGTTGATGATGGTGGAAGTAGCATCCTGCCTCCGGATGTACTCAGAATTCAGAGTGTAACTCAGGTACCTGCAGCAGGAGGCAAGGGTAGGGACCACTTGAGAATTGTGGTGCCATGATACAGGATTGAGAGCCTGATGTCTCACACCCAATCACTGCCTCTTGTGTTGCTCAACATCCCTTTGATGTGTGAAGGGCTGTGGGGCAACCCGAGTGCTACCCCTCCTCTGCAGGTGGGAAACTGAGTCACCTACACAGGGTCACAGGGTCAGTGGCCATGCAAGCATGTGCCGCCCTACATCTCCCCGAGAACAGATGAAGGAAGGAAGAAGTTCAAGCCATTGCAGCCCTCACACCAGGTAGGGTGGCAGCTCCTCATTTTGACGTGAAACTAGACTCAGTTGAATGGTTTGTCACTAACGCTGAGGGAGCACTCATGGATCTAGGGGTCATGAGTGTCCTGTGGATCAGAAACAATCTCTAGCAGTGGTCTCTGGAACTTTGCAGGTCTGGCCTCTGAGAGGGCTACCAGGGTGGGAGAGACCTCACTGAGGTGCAGGAGACCTTGCCCTGATGCTCACAGCAGAGTCCACAGCAGTTAAGAGTTAGGGATCCGACCCTGACCTTAACCCTGTATTCCAGTCTTGGCTCAGTCACTTACTAAGCCTGTGGTCATTGGGCTATTAATGTTTTGTGTCTGAGCTTCTCTGTCCTCACCAGCACAAAGCTGCCAGGCTGTAGGAAGAGGAGTACAGAGGCTTGGCTGAGTCTGTGTGGGTGGGGCCATGTCCTCACCTGTTCAAAATCCACACATCCCTGCTACAGGCCAGGGCTGTTCGGAGTTTGTCTGCCTCGTTTACCAGAGTGGCGTTCCGGAACTGTCCCCAGGCAAAGTCCCACTCAGCCTCACCGCCGAAAGCAATGGCATTGCAGTAGACAGTAGACCGAAGGTTGGGGTGGATACTGGCGTGGGGGAGTCGGGAGCAAAGGATCAATGGAGAATAGGGAGCAAGGAGTAGCCAGTGACTGGCCAGGGGCTCTATTTAGACCAAGGGGCAGAAGAGGACAGGCAGGGAAGGAGCCAGGGAACACTCACGGGTTAACAGCAGGATTGTTCATCCACTCATTATAAAGTCTAGAAACCAGGTCCTTACAGTCTGAGAGGCCACTGGAGCAGGCCGTGCTGATGGCGTTAACTTCATTGTACCTGTCCCAGGGGTGACATGTGGTTAGCACATCCTGCCCGGACCCCCACCAAGACCTCTCAACACCACACAGCCAGGGCCCTAAGACTCTGGTCCACCTGACTCTTTAGGGATTTTTCTGCTTTCTTCCTGCCTGTGATTTCTGGGTTCCCAAGGTAGCCTCAGGCTTTCGGTTTGAGTCTTTGTTAATGAAGTTAGGACTGGGGACGTAGCTCAATTTGTAGACGTTTGCAGCAATCAGGAAACCTCGGGTTTGATCCCAACACTGTACAAACTGAGGGTGGTGATGCACACCTGTAATTCTACCACTTGAGAGCCTGAGGCAGGAGGATCAAAAGTTCCAGGCCAGCCTGGGCTACATAAGACCCTGTGACAAAGAAACCCACAAAACCCAAAACGCTAAAAGAGCCCACAGGCCAGGTGGGTTCTCAAGAGAGCTCCCTGCGCTTAGTTAGGAGGGCTCTCTTCCTGGCTGGTGGTCAGACATGGAAGGATCCAGAGAACACTTCCAGGTAGTGTACTCAGCTCTCAGGTCATGTGGGAGGTCCGGGCTCATAAAAATCACACTTACTGTTCCATGAGCGTATCTGGGCGATTGGTCCAATTGCCGGTTTTATTTCTGAAGTGCTCGAAGAGGGGCTCGACTTGCTTCTGCAGGTATTTCTGGGGAAAGAATGTAGGAGCAGTGTCAAGGATCCATGTCCACCTGCCTGGGCTGGCAGTCTCTGCAGGCGTCAGTGGGTACTGGCAGTCAGGGAGAAGTCAGGCTGCGCCCAAGGCCAGCACCTCAGTCTAGGTTTCAGATGGCTGAATTGGTGTTCTTTCTCCTCAAATCCGGTCAGTCCTAACCCACGTCATCCACCCATCACTGTAACACCAGGTCTCCCTTCCTGTTCTTATTGTGAGCAATTTAGGGAACACAGATGTGCAAACACAGCGGACAGACCCAAACTACAATTTCCAAGCCAGCAAGTTCATCCCCTCTTATTCTTGCATTCCTTTCTTAGCTGTACTAATTCTGTGCACTGTTCTTTTTTTATCTAACTCATGTCAGCCCCACACTGTTATTAAAGTCCTTTGCAGATTCTGATTTGATATGGCAGACTGACTTCTGTGACATACTGAAGCCATTCTTCAATGGTAAAAGGAATCAACCTCTCCCCTCCCCAAGAACATCTTTGTTCTTACAGGAGAGACAGTGGTGGCTGTGATGCCAACACAGGGCCACTGGGAAGGGAGGAAGGAGGTAGGCCCAGCCTGGTAGAGATGAAGGATTTGCCCACCAAGCTTTTGCAGAAAAGGACTTGCTAGCCAGGCGGTGATGGCACACACCTTTAATCCCAACACTTGGGAGACAGGCCAGCCTGGTCTACATAGCAAGTTCTAGGACAGATAAGGAATCACAGATAAATTCTGTCTCAAAAAAGCAGCAGCAGCAGCAGAAGAAGAAGGAGGAGGAGGAGGAGGAGGAGGAGGAGGAGGAGGAGGAGGAGGAGGAGGAGGAGGAAGAGGAGGAGGAAGAGGAGGAGGAAGAGGAGGAGGAAGAGGAGGAAGAGGAGGAGAAGGAGGAGAATGAGAAAGAGGGGAAGGGGGAGGGGAAGAAGGAAGAGGAGGAGGGGGGGCTGGAGAGATGGCTCAGCAGTTAAGAGCACTGGCTGTTCTTCCAGAGGTCCTGAGTTCAATTCCCAGCAACCACATGGTGGCTCACAACCATCTGTAATGAGATCTGGTGCCCTCTTCTGGCCTGCAGATGCACATGCATACAGAATACTGTATACATAATAACTGAATAAATAAATCTGAAGAAGAAGGAGGAGGAGGAGGAGGAGAAAAGAAAGAAAAAAGAAAGGAAGGAAAAAATGAAGAAAAAACATAAAAAGAACTTGCTGTAATGAGGCTCAAAATTAAAAAAACCTGGGGTAAGACTAGGGCTGTGAGTACTAGAGGCTGGAATCCAAGTCTGTAAGTCAAACTCCAGTGGCAGCTGGCCCTCATTTACAGGAGATGCTGGACCAGAGAGGCTGGGGGTGCTGGGCACCACACACAGTGAGAAGGGTTACAAGGAGGTCAGAGGCAGAGGTTTCCATCAGTTGCCACTTTGTCCCCCAAGAGTGGGCGCTGCCAACTTCACTATATACAACAGAGTCCCATGCCAGGGAAGCCAGACAATCCTGAGAGAACATTTAGGACCTATGGCTATTTCCACCTTCCTATGGTGCTTCCAATCCCTTTTGGTTGTTGTCTTTATCATCATCATCATCACCACCATCATCACCATCACCACCACCATCATCACCACCACCACCATCATCACCACCACCACTATCATCACCATCATCATCATTGCCATCATCACCATCACTACCATCATCATCATCTCACTATGTAGCCCTGGCTAGCCAGAAACTTGCTCTGTAGATTAGGCTGGACTCACACTCAGATCCTTCTACCTCTGTCTCCTGAGTGTTGGGATAAGGGTGAGCACCACCACGCCCTTTTGTTCCAGTTCTGGTACGGCTTCGGGTCACTGTTTATTGCCTCACCCTCATATCCAAAATTGCCTCTCAGCCTCCAACTTGACAAGAGACCAAAACAAACAGAAAGCTTAGAGGAAACAAGTCAACAGAGGGAAAAGGAGACTCCACAAGCCCTGTAATAACCGCCCTCAAGAGAGACGAGAAGACCCTGTATGGGACAGGAATGAGAGGGAAGCATCCCGCAGGTGAGGGGGACCCTCCCTGAGGGAGAGTGAAGAGTCCCCAAGCTGGAAAGTAGGAGGGACATAAAAACCAGGCCAAAGCAAGAGAAAGAAGTGGAATTACTCAGACTTCCAGAAAGACCGGAAATGGACAACAGACAGGAAAGAATTTCAGAGGGACAATAAAATAGTTCTGATACAGCGCATCTGTGTTCAAGCTGGCAAGACCCAGACTGGCCCACCAAGACTGCTAGAAGAGCCCAGAAGGTTCCAGGAAGGAAAACTGGTCACATACCAAGAACTGGAAATGACAAAAGCTCTGGACTTTTCAACTGTAACATGAGAATCCTGGTGTCAACAGATCAAGACCTTAGACATTCTGGGTCATGATTTCCAATTCAGAGATTTTCCAAATCCAGATAAATTCTCAGCTCAGTGTGAAAGCAGAACAAAAGACATTCCTGACAACTTGCCTGAGAAAACCTACCCTCACAAATCCTTCCTCCAAACTCTCAAGACCATGTACTCCCTGAGAGAAAATAGACAAGGGAGCCATGGGATTCAGGAAGCAGAGGGCCTCTCAATCAGAAGACCTAGTGCATGGCCCGAGCAACAGTCCTGGAAGTGGCAGAAGACACCAGGAAAGGCACGACCCCTCCTATGGGATCAGTCCACAAAACCTTCCTAGACAGGGGAACACAGGTGCCCACACAGCACTCCAGCTGGCTCCAAAGGGCATCCAGACCCCAGGCGTATGCTGCATGCTGGTATTGTGATGGTGCTACAGCACCAGTTTGAGAGGAGCCTGGGCAAGCACAAAAAAGTTCCGTTTACCAAAACAGGCATTTGCTATCCTAAGCCGATAGTGGGTTACTTTTAAATAAATAAAAAAAAAAAAAGATGATTCAGAGGTTAAGAGCACTTGCTGCTCTTCCAAAGGACCCAGAATTTGATTCTCAGCACCCACATGTTGGATCATAACCATCTGTAAATCTAGTTCCAGGGACCCCAGACCTTCTTCTGGTCTCTTTGGGCACCAGGCACACACATGGTGTGCAAACATAGATACAGGAGAAACACTCATACACAAAAAAATTAAAAATTAGGGCTGGAGAGATGGCTCAGAGATTAAGAGCACTGGCTGCTCTTCCAGAGGTCCTGAGTTCAATTCCCAGCAACCACATCTATAATGAGATCTGGTGCCCTTTTCTGGCATGTAAGCATACGTGCAGACGGAACACTGTATACATAATAAATAAAGCCGGGCGGTGGTGGCACATGCCTTTAATCCCAGCACTCGGGTGGATCTCTGTGAGCTTGAGGCCAGCCTGGTCTACAAGAGCTAGTGCCAGGACAGGCTCCAAAGCTACAGAGAAACCCTGTCTCGAAAAATTAAAAAAAAATACATAAATATATATATATATGTACATCTTTTAAAAAGTTAAAAAATGTAAAAGTTTTAAAGACTTCCAGGCCAACCGAGCAGTGGTGGTGCACACCTTTAATCCCAGCACTTGGGAGGCAGAGACAGGTGTATCTTTGTGAGTTTGAGGCCAGCCTGGTGTACAAGAGCTAGTTCCAGGACAGGCTCCAAAGCTACATAGAAACCCTATCTCAAAAAAAAAAAAAAAAAAAAAAAAAAAAAAAAAAAAAGGAGTTCCAGGCCAACCAACAAAGAATATCTAAAAAATGGACAAAGAGAAAAACAAAAAAAACAGCCAAAAACTGGGCTAAGGAGTTTGTTCAGTTAATCAGGGTTTGCCATGCAAACATAAGTTAGTTCACTTTCCAGAACACACACACACACATACACACCACACAGACAAACAAGACAAACACACACAGACACATCACCAAGACCTGCAATCCCAGGGCTAGGAGCTGGGCTGCAGGGTCAGTGAGCCCAAACAGCAAGGTGGGAGGAGCTAAAGTGCTTGCTGCCCAAGCATGAAGACCTGAACTCAAATCCCCGATCCCATATAAGCACATGCCTGGGAGCCCAGCTCTGAGTGGACAAACACAGGCTAGCCAAAATGGTATTGACCTGTGACCTCCACACATACAAAATACACACACAATCATCAATCAAATCCCAACAACAAGTCTCTTAAATGTGGTCTACAGAGCTAAGACTCCACCAAATGAGCACCGCAGTGTAACTCAGCCGATACCAGCTATCAGACAGGTCAAGAATTCCTTTGCCTGCTGTTTGCTCTTTTATGAAGGATGCCGTGAATATCCCATGGGTGTGACTTCATTCTGAGCCAGCTCCGACGTCTCTCCAGTGGAAGCTCCACATAGCTAAGCCACGCTATGAACTGTCAAAGCCTGTAAGACCAGTGCCTTACTGCCAGCCTGGGAGGATGGGCTGTGATGGTCAGATCCATACCAGTGCTGACCAGTGCTGCTGGCAACAGCTGTTTAAGGCGCCTGGCTGGTAAGACAGGCAGGCCTTTATCTTCCAGTGCGATGTCCTCTCCAGACCTCCCCAAAGCAGTAACTTCCCATATTTCCAATGGGCAGATTTTTCTAGGAATCTTGTCTTCATGGTGGGGTGTCTACTCTTTTAACCTTCTCTGGGCCTGTTCCTTCTAGATCCTTCTGACTCCGTCATCTTACCCACACCTACTTATTTTCTTGAAAGAGCTTGGACAGGTAATGAACCTTCCCAGCGGTCTAACTCGGACGCGGGAAGTAGCAACTCATACCTTCATGGGGCCGTAGACCTCGGAGCGGTCGAACATGAGCTTGAAGTAGTTAAGGCTGGTCAGAGCAGCCTCCCAGGGCATGTATTCCCTTTCGTTGTAGAGGAAGAGGGTGTTGCTTAATGCCAGAGTGACGGGTATCTTTTGAGCACTGGAGACAAACAGGAAGGCCCAGGTCAGCACCCACCCAACCCAACTACACCCTGGGGACCCTAGCTCAGGTTCTCAAGGACACATCTAAGCCTGGGTCCCCTGATGCCTTCATATTTTCCATGGGGGAAAGGGTGACACAGGTGCTCTGTGGTGCCACCAATAGGGCCCCGTCAGTCATGTTTTCTCATCTATTATCCTTATTCTGTTTAGTTTTTACTATAATAATTGTTTGTGTGTGTGTGCTTGTGGGTATGTGTGAATGCTTCTATGAATGTGGAGGCTAGAAGCCAACGTCGGCCTCTTCATCATATTTTTTCAATGACCGTTACTCTCCATTTTATTTTTTGAGATGCAGGTCTCTCACCGAACCCAGAACTCACAGAGTCCATGAGGCCGGCTGGCCAGTGAGCCCAGGAACCAGCCTCTCCCCAACAGTGTTAGAGTTATGGCACACTACTATAGTACTTTGCTGCACCAGGCTTTTATGGGCTCAGGGAGTCTGAACTTGGTTGTCCTCATGCTGAGTGCCAAGCACTTTACTGACCGAGTCATCTCTCCAGATCCTTCTAGCGGGACCCTTCCTCCCTCTTCTGGCTTATGCATGTGTGGGCATTGGGTCCCCAGATGTCTCTGGGGAACGTCACTCATGTCAAAGAGCTCAGCACCTCACCATGCACAAAGAAAGTGTTCAAAAAACATCGCTGTGCCCAAGCTCTGCCGCTCTGTCCTGCTCAGCCCAGAATTTTTTTTAATTTTTAAAAAAGCACCAAGTGTAGGTCTGGTGTGCACACAGCACTCTGGAAAGCTGGGGCTGTGGGGAGGAAGTGGACGGTAGAGCGGGATGGGCCTGTTTGTGGCTGCTGTGACACCTGGGGTAAGGTGTTCTTACGCTGTCAAAATCCTTCTCTGTGAAATGGTCATGTGGGGACCCCAGGAAGCTGCTCTAGGGACCCCTGGCACAGCACCTGGTGGGCATCTAGAACAGCAGGGAGAACATAGGTCCAGTCACAGGCTTCTTTCTGCCTTAGCCAGGAGGGCACTCACCTGGCCAGGTTGAAGGAGTCGTGGATAATCTGTGCACGATTGATGGCAGGGATAGCCTAGAAAAGGAAACCGAGTGACTAAGGGGCAGACCCTGCGGTCTGATGACCCATCATCCCATGGGGCAGGGCAGGAGGGATACCTACAGTGAGGTCTGACTGCAGCTGATTCTGAATCTTCCTCCAGTTGCCTTCATCGTAGTTCACCTGGTAGTAGCCCGTCACACCCAGGTTCAGCAAGACCCACTCATTGGCTCCAGAGGTCTTGAAGGTGTCATTCTGGCCTGTGGAGCAGGGCCAAGGGCAGGACTGAGTGGAGTGTGCCCAGGTCATGAAGGACCCTGAGCCTCCTCTCAGCCTCTACCTCACCTAGCCAACTTCCACGGGTAGCCTGTGTAGGACACAGTTCACTTTCTGGGCCTTTGCATGGAACCTGATCCTGATTCCTGGCCCACCACCTGGTCATTCCAGCCAGAATCTACAGTTAGACTGTCAGAGAGTTCCTGGATGTTTCTAATTGTGTGCCTTCCTTTCTGCTGCCTGTGATTGGCCTTCACCTTCGACTCTTCAGTGCCTGGTCATATAAGGCAGCTTACTGTACTTGCCAATCACTGTCCTTTTCACACAGCTCAATGGAGCAGATGTAGTCAACTTGACAGAAAAGAAAGTAAAGGCCTGGGGCTGGAGAGATGGCTCAGTGGTTAAGAGCATTGCCTGCTCTTCCAAAGGTCATGAGTTCAATTCCCAGCAACCACATGGTGGCTCACAACCATCTGTAACGAGATCTGCTGCCCTCTTCTGATCTGCAGACACACAGAGACAGAATATTGTATACATAATAAATAAATAAATAAATATTTTTTAAAAAAAAGAAAGTAAAGGCCAGAGAGGGTCGGTAACTTGCCCAAGACTACACAGAAGCAAGGTGAAGTGGAAACAAAGGCATCAGCTCCATTTGTGGAGTGAAATAATGAAGGTAATCTTCCCTCAGCTCTCCCATAACCCCCCCTCCCAGAACACGGGCCAGGAGCCAGCAGATAAGATAGGGCTGGATTACTTCTCTTGGTTTCCAGCCAGTAGTGACTCTCCTGCCGCTGCTGCGCTTCATTTTTGAGAAACGGAATGGGCACGATCCACGTGTAGCTGCAGTGAGAGACCCAGAGGCCAGTCAGTGATGATGGCAACTCTTGGACACACCATGGGTACCCCTCTCAGGTCGATCCCAAGTGTCACCGTGCTCCTGACCCCACATGATCTCCTTCCTGTGGTCCACCCTTCCCTGGGACCCAAGCCTTTGTCACCCTATGTGCTCACTTAAAGTCGGAGGGGCGGGTAACAGTGGAATCAGGGTCAAGGAGGAAGTGTTCCTGGGAGATTTCTCCTGTAGCGGTGTTCACAGTGACAACGGGAAAGCCCATCTGTAGAATCCAGCGGTCCATGATGGTACTCACGTTGCCTGGGAGTTTGATTGCTGTCTGGTTGTTCACGGCCTGTTTGAGGGACACAGTGTGGCTGACAAACCATCGTCCTCCTGTGCCTAACACCCAGGCAGCCTTATGGCCAGCCTAAGTCTATGGTGCCCCTAATACAGGGCAGGGGAGCGGAGGACAAGGGACCCCAATCAGCGCTGCCTCTCTTTGTCTGCCCAGTGCTGAGTGAGCTGGAGAACCTCTCTGCCTCTAGCTGACACCACACTGATGACACCCCTGGGTGTGACCCATGGCCAGGACACCTTCTGAATGTTGAGAACAGAGAGAGATAAAGCAGTGCCCAGTGTCACAGGCAGGCCAAGGGACAGGGCTTGTGGGGTGTGGAGGAGAGGTCCCCCAATAGGAGGGAATGGGGATGCCATAGCCCTTGTTACTGTCTTCGTGGATCTTTTTCATCCTTTCCCAAATGCATGGGCACCACGTTTATAGTCACAGCAAAAAGCCAAAGACATCTGCTAGTAACTAAAACCGCGAATCCCCAAAAGCCAGGCAGAGGCAGGGCTGTCAAAAGGGAAAGCTGAGGCAGGGGAAGTCTGGAGCCACAGAAGACAGGGAAAGGGAGCAAGCTTTGCTGGAAGGCAGGAAGGCAAGTGGTGGAGGAAGGATCCAATGAAGCACCACCCAGTCAGCTGCCAGAATGGGGGGTGGTTAATAGACAGAGAGATGGCCTTGGGGCCCAGACAGACGGGGCCGCAGTCAGGGAGTGGTTGGGCAGGATGATAGGGGCCCTAGGGCTCAGGAGGAAACACTGATGAGGAGAGGTGGGTGGGGCTGAGGAGGGGTGGG
This sequence comes from Microtus pennsylvanicus, assembly GCF_037038515.1. NCBI lineage: Eukaryota > Metazoa > Chordata > Mammalia > Rodentia > Cricetidae > Microtus > Microtus pennsylvanicus. The sequence continues at coordinate 28,051,678 of NC_134596.1, forward strand.
CAAAGTTCACACAAGACTGGGAGGCAAGTTGGGGGGGAGACAAAGTGATGGGGGTTCATGTGCAGGGTGGACTCCAGCCCTAAGGAGAGGCAGGGAGGAGAGGGGCCTCTGGGGAAGACAGGAGGGCTTGGAAGCTGAGGGACAGAATGTGAGGCAGGGAGGGACAGAGGGTCAGAGTTTGCATCCAAGGTGCTGGTATATGCAAGGATGTACCAGGTAGGGAGGGCCACAGGGCAGTCAGGAGTGCTGAGTCAGTTAAATGCCAAAGTTCTGGCAGAAGAAAGAGGAAAAGGAGATAAGGAAGAGGAAGGGGGATAGAGGTAGTAGTTTGGACATAGGTGCCCTGAAGCTCATGTTCTCAGCACTAAGTGACCCCATGAGGCCCACCATGGCGTGTCTAAGCAAGAACATCAAGTAGGCCAGCTCTGGTGGCACAGGCCAGTAGGACATGCTCTAGGGACAAATACAGGAGGATCTCCGAGTTCAAGGCCAGCCTGGTCTACAGAGAAAGTTCCAGGACATCCAGGGCTACACAGAGAAACCCTGTCTCAATAAAAAGCTGAATATGTTGGCAAGCATCTGCAATCCCAGCACTCGTAAGTGAGACAGGGAGTCGACTGTTCATGCAGAAAAAAGACCCTGCCTCAGAACCAATATGAGAGAAACCAACTGAAGAGAACCCACTAAAAAAATGAAGAAAAAGAACCCAAAGTGAACAGTGAGCAGGGGCCTTACCCACTGCCTTTAAGGATTTATCTTTACACCCAGTTTATAGACGAACCACTGAGGCTCCCAACAGTTTGCCTGGACTGTGAACAGGGAAGCTGGGCACGGTCTCACGCATGCTGTCCCCTTAGGACTTTGGTGGAGAAGGCATGTTACCCACCTTCTGCAGATGCTCCCACAGGTCCAGATAAACGGTGTTGGAGTATTCGAAGGCATGGAGGTAAGACTGGAGAACAACAAACCTTGGTAAGGGCTAGGTGATCCCCAGGGCTGTGGAGGGCTGTGCTGAGGGAAAAGCCACCATGCCGAGGGACCACCTAGAGCGATACTCACTGCAAGGCCCTTCTTGAACAGGTCCTCTGTCAGGAAACTGGACAGCATCCTGAGGACTGAGGCTCCCTGGGGTAGGAGGAGAGGAAGTTCAGAAGGCCAAGCTACCAGGGACAGACATCCCCAGAGCAGCGGCTGTGCTGAGGTTCCCTGCAGGATAGATCCCTCCCCACAGCCCGTGCCTCTCAGGGCCTCCAAGAAGCACCTTGCTGTAGGAGATGCTGTCAAACAGCTCGCTGATCTGGGCGGGCGTGTTGACCTCATCGGCAGGACTGGATAACGGGTGGGAGGAGGCGAGTGCATCCACGGCCATCACACTATACACTTCATTCTGCACTATGAGCTCTTTCTGCAAAGTCCCCAAATGCCATCAGGCGACTGGCCCAGGAGGGGTATCCTAGGCAGTCCACTCCCACCTCGGGCCAATTCCCAGGATGGTGGCTTACCAGATTCCAGGTGGGCTCTGCATGGTCAGCACCTAGATATTCCACGTAGGAGGCAAAGCCCTCGTTCAGCCACAGGTCGTTCCACCAGGCCACCGTCACCAGGTTGCCGAACCACTGCAGGGGACACGCGAGTCTGCTGAGTGTCACAGGCCTTACCATCACTAATAGCAGCTAAGCATCTACTAGGCACAGGCCAAGCGAGGACTGGACACTCCAAGGCCTCTGCTCCTTCTTGCTTCCCCCACAGTCATCTACCTGATGGGCCAGCTCGTGAGCAATCACGGTGACCACTCGCTCCTTGTTGCCAATGGAGGAGTCCAGGGGATCGAAGAGCAGGGCACTCTCACGGTAGGTCACTAGCCCCCAATTCTCCATGGCTCCAGCATTGAAGTCAGGAAGAGCAATCTGGTCTGTGGAGGGGAGACACGTGAGAGTGGGCGGGCATGGGTGGGGATCCTAGCATTACCTCCCCGTGAAGGCCCCATGGTCACTCACCAGACTTAGGTAGAGGGTAGGGTGTATCATAATGTTGGGCAAAGAAGTTTAGGATGCTGCCTGTCACATTCAGGGCATAATCACCATGGCCCGCATCGATGGCACTGGGCCGAGCCCAGATTTGAATCTGCAGAACGAGAGAGAGAAAGAGAGAGAGAGAGAGAGAGAGAGAGAGAGAGAGAGAGAGAGAGAGAGAGAGAGATTGGGTCTTATTTATCTATTTAATTATTTATTATGTATACAGTGTTCTGCCTGCATGTATGTCTGTCTGCAGCCAGAAGAGGGCACCAGATCTCATTACAGATGGTTGTGAGCCACCATGTGGTTGTTAAAAATTGAACTTGGGACCTTTGGAAGAGCAGGCAGTGCTCTTAACCACTGAGCTATCTCTCCAGCCCCAGGTTTGAGATCTCAAGGAGAGTAGACAGTGGAATCCCACAATCCAATGAGTTGGAGGTCCCTGATAAGTCAGGAAGGAGACCAATTAGATTAAACAGAAAACCAACCATGATATCATATGCATATAAACTCAACACTTAGGAGCAGGAGTGTCACAAATTCAAGGGCAGCCTGTGTACATTAGTCGACCCTATCTCAAAATTTAAAACAGAAGGGTGGAGAGATAGCTCAATGGCTGTGCTGGCTGATTTTATGTCAACTCAACAGGTTAGAGTCATCTAAGAGAAGGAAACCCAATTGGGAAAATGCCTCCATTTCTCACTGGACTGTAGGCAAAATGTAAGTATTTTCCTAGTTAGTGGTTGATGTGAGCAGGTCCAGCCCATTGTGATGGTCCTGGATTCTATACAAAAGCAGGTTGGGCAAGCCATGAAGAACAAGCCAATAAGCAGCACCCTTCCATGGCCTCTGAATCCACTCCTGACTCCAGGTTCCTGCCCTGCTTGAGTTCCTTCCTGGCTTCCTTCAGTAATGGACTAAGATGTAAAAGTGTAAGCCAAACAACCCCTTTCCTCCCCAGTTTGCTTTTTGGTCATGGTGTTTCATCAGAGCAATAGTAACCCTAACACTAGGCATGGCAGTGGTACCCACACTTACATATAGGCAAAACACCCACACACATAAATTGTTTTAAATTTTAAAAAAGGGGGCCAGGCATAGTGGCACACAACTTTAATCCCTCGGGAGGCAGAAGCAGGCAGATCTCTGTGAGTTTAAGGCCAGCCTGGTCTACAGAGTGAGTTCTAGGACAACCAGAAGACTCAAAGACTGTCTCAGAAAAAAAAAAACAAACTTAAGAGGCAGAGAGTTTAGAGGTTTAGAGCCCGAGTGCTTGCTGCTCTTCCAGAGGACCCAGGTTTGGTTCCT